>NW_026000101.1:8470653-8528198 GCF_001458135.2 Marmota marmota marmota | reverse complement strand
GGGGAGGGGAGGGGAGAGGTGGGGATGGGGGAGGGTGGAGGATGGGAAAGGCAGCGGATCACAACAGACACTAGTATGGCAATATGTAAATCAATGGATGTGTAACTGATGTGATTCTGCAATCTGTGTATGGGGTGAAGGTGGGAGTTCATAACCCACTCAAATCAAAGTGTGGAATATGATATGTCAAGAAATTTGTAATGTTTTGAACAACCCACAATAAAAAATTAAAAAAAAAAAAACTATAAAACCCTCTACATAAAATTTAATCTGCTTCAACTAAAGCTGGGCCTAAGAAGATTCTGTGGAGAATCCGTGGATGTAGTTTTTCATTCTTAGGGAATGGCACAGTACCATTCACTGTTATAATTATTGGGCAATAAATGTTAAAACAAAACATTCTTGCATTAATGAAACTTACAACTTAAGGGACAATAATCATCACATTTTTGTGAATGACATCAGGTAGTAGTTTAAGTACTATAAAATAATAAAGTATGAAGAGAGATAAGAGTGATGAGAAGGAATTGCTCTAGGGATGCAGTGGTCTAGGGAAGCCTCTTAGAAAAGGTGGCATTTAAGTTGAGGCCTGTGTGACAGGAGGAACAAACCACCTAGTAAGTAAATGGAGAACTTCCCAGGAAGGAGGAAAATAAGTGCAAAGCCCCTGAGGTATGAGTATGTTTGTAGTATTTAATGAACATCAAGGAAACCAGACGTCTTCACCAAATTAGGGCAAGAATTATAGGAGACCAGAATGAGAACCAGGGTCCAGGCCACATAGAGCCATAAAGGCCAAGGTGAAAACTTTCCATTTTATTTTAATTGCAAGAGAAGGACCTGGAGGGTTTTGTTCCTTATGTTTTAATAATTAATCTGGGATTACATGGGGAAAAGATGACACATCATCTGCTTTTCAACTGCTCCAGATTTGCCGACCTCCCTTTCAATTCACATAAGTTCTTTATAACATAAATCTAAAGTCAGATGGAAAGTTGGAACAGTTTACTATACATGGGTGTTTAGTAATGACATCTCCACAGAGAGGTCCATTATGGAGACCTGAAGAAACAAATGAACCACCCTCTAAAGAGCCCGCTGATAGAGTTCAGATAGGGGAAGGAACAGGTAATAATTTCCAAGTTGGAAAAGACGTTGGAGGGTGTACGACACAGAACTAAGGCTCAAGTGCCTGGAGCTGAGAGAACAAGGGAAGGATCACACCACATTTAGCTGAGACGGACAATCATCAGATCATGCAAAGCCCTTGAGCCACATTGGTTTGATTTTACTCTGAAAGCAATAGGAAGTCCTTTAGCAATTTTAAGCAATAAATGATCTGATTTATAATTTCAAAATCTTTCTAGTTGCAGTGGATATGAGTCTCAAACATTATTTTTGTTGATGAAAAATTAGAGACTGCTGTCTTGCACGAGTGACCTGGGAGACACTGACATTTCTTCCTCACTCTCTATGCCCAGTCCTCTTAATACCACTTGCTCTGAACATTTCAAATCTAGTGCTTTGTGTCCAACTTAGCCAAGGGCTCAGTATTGGTCCAATTGATTATTCTAAATAGGATCCAAAGTGGTTTCTCCTAAAGGGCAATTCTCATTGTACCAAAAGCTCTCCTTAAAGCTCTTTAAAATATCTCTAATACTTAAAGTAAATGTAAATCCAAGTCCTCCCAGGATACTCTCAGCTTATGCCTTTTGTCCCAGAACAATTATTATTTTTTATTTATATATGACGGCGGAATGAATTACAATTCATATTATACATTTAGAGCACAATTTTTCATATCTCTGGTTGTATACAAAGTATATTCACTCCAATTCGTGTCTTCATACCTGTTATTTGGATAATAATGATCATCACATTCCACCATCATTAATAACCCCATGCCCCCTCCCTTCCTCTCTAATCCCTCTGCCCTATCTAGAATTCGCCTATTCCTCCCATGCTCCCTCTCCCTATCCCACTATGAATCAGCCTCCTTATATCAAAGAAAACATCCAGCATCTGGTTTTGGGGATTGGCTAACTTCACTTAGCATTATCTTCTCTAATTCCATCCATTTATCTGCAAGTGTCATGATTTTATTCTCTTTTATTGTGTATAAATGTCACATTTTTGTTATCCATTCATCTATTGAGGGGCATCTAGGTTGGTTCCACAGTTTAGCTGTTGTGAATGACAGCAATTATTAGCACCACCAACTCTCCCTCTCCTTATGGTTTGAATGAAAAAACAAAACAAATTATACAAATACACAGTGATATAACACTTTTAGTTGTAAACATACACTCTTGAGCAAATCATCTGAATAACTCTGAGACCTAAATAACCTCCACTCTTGACTGCCTTGTTCCCCTATTGTTTTTAAAGCTTAACATGCCCAGTCCCACTGTCTTTGCACATGTTCTGTGTACCTCCCTCACTTCTTCCCACAGGTAGCTTCTTCATGATCTTCAAATTTCAGAACATATTCCACATCCTTCTAGAATGCTTTCCTACCCCTGGATTCTCCTTGTAATGACATCACTCTTGGTATTTCCTGTAACTATCACAAAGCCAGGAGATATTTGCTGAAGGCTGGAAGGCAGGAAGAGCGGGGGGAGTAGGAGGGTAGGCAGGCAGGAAATAAAGAAGGAAGGAAAACAGGGAAGTAGGAAGGGAAGGGGAAGGAAAAATAGTCCCACACATCAGAAGTGTTTAATAAATTTTGACTCTCTTCAACATATTGTCTTTATTCTAATTACCACCTTCATTATAAAATGTTTATCAATTTCTAATCTAAAAGTATATATTTTATAACTCATATCTGTCATATTCTCAGAGTCCTATCATATACTTGATGGGTTTGGTTCATTTTTTTTCTGATAAATAAACTGAGAATTCCTCTCAGCCCTTCTAATTGCTTTTTAGCATCAAGTTTACCACTACTGAATTAAAACCAAGATATTTCTAGGATGAAGCTATAAATTTATTCTTTGAAATACTCTGAGGGATGGCAACTGATTGCAAGCAGCAGTTTCTCCATTTGTATATCACACTTCACTTACGGATGTTTTAGTCCAAACTTCATTTCCTGAGGGTTGTTGATTTATAAGTTTGTGTATTTCAAATTAAGTTAAAGGGTAGATATCTGAGATCAGAGAAGAGCTACTGGCCTTATTATACCCGTAGCAACTGAAATTTTAAGAAAAAAGATCAAAATGAGGCTAAAGTTTTCTAGGACACTGTGCTGATTATTTTTCATTTCCCCAAGATTCATTCTCTGCCTCTCCCTGCCCTTCCTGCCCTTTTTCTGGAGACTGACATCTCCCAGGCTTCTCTATTTGGGTTTGTATACTGGAGGCACAGGCAGGCAATCCAGAGGAAGAAGAGCCTTTCTCTTTGCCCCTCTTCTATTTCTTTGCCATTCCTCTGACTGGAGTGAGGTAACTCATTTAACTCTCTTGCCCATTTGATTTTAAAACTGAGGATTGCTTTCTTCTCCTTATTTCTGGGTGCCTCCCCATCCCTAGTTTCTCCCTTTAGCCCTGTCTGCTATGCATAAATCCATCATTAAATTTCCTTATTTGAAACATTTGGATGAATTCTATTTCCAGCTGGCATCCTGATTTAAACATGGTGATCTTAATAATGAATGTTTCCAAAATATTTCTCACAGAATTATATTAGGTGAGATAATGAGTATCAGAGACTCATAAGACACTTTGCTCAAATGACTTAAATGAACAGAGTTTATTAATTTATAACGAGAAGTCCAAAAGTAGACTGTGACTGATAAATTTTGGACTCCATATTATCAGTTCTAAAATACTTTTGACTCACCTAGCTTTTATGTCAGAATCATATGATGACTGCCCTTAGTTCCATCTATCACATCCACATTCAATCAGGACAAAGGACAGAAGAGGAAGGGTCATAGAAGCTATGTCTGTCTTTATTAGTTAAAATTTACATTTAGCATGCTATGGGCTGAGTTGCATGTTCCTAAAATTCATATATTGAAGCCCTAACTCTCAGAATTTCAGAATGTAACTATATTTGGGGATAGGACCAGTAAATAGGTAACTAAGGTCAAATGAGCTCCTATGGATGGGTCTGATTTGTGTCCTTATAAGAAGAGGAAATTTGGACACATAAAAGAGACACCATGGATGTGCACGCACAGAGGAAAGACCTTGTGAGGACACAGGAAGAAGTCATCTCCTGCCAACCAGGGAGAGAGCTTCCAAGTGAAAACAATCCTGCTGACATCCTTGGATTTCCAGGCTCCATAAGTGTGAGAAAGTAAATTTCTATTGTTTAAGCCACCTGTCTGTGATATTTTGTTATGAAAACATTGGGAAAAAAATTGATTAGGCAGAAATACAGCATCTGGTTGGCCAGAATTACTTTTCCATATCTCAGCTCCAGGATAGCTATGGATGTATTTAAATTTCCAACTCAAATGGAAGTGATAGCAAGAAGGGAGGTGAGATGGAGTAGGCACAATATAATACTTGCCTCAAAAAATATTTTTGTGATGTGATGATCATTTGGACTGAAATTATTTTAATTTCGAAATCTCACCACAGATGTCAGCTATAGCAAGGTCCTTGTTTTATAACAAGGCTTAATGTTCAAATAACATGGATCATTCTGAACAAAACAATACAGGGAAAGAGTAAAACATTGGTGAAAAGACATCAACAGGATTTGGTGGTATGTTTGCTAGTCAAACAATAATGATAATTGTATTATACTAACTGTCACCAAAATTCCTTTTAGAAAAATAACCTAGCAAGCCTCTGGTAGAAGCAGATGAGAACTGAGGCCATGGGTGTCTTTCAGAGCCAAAGCAATGGAAGAGACAGCCAAGTGACCACATGAAATAATGAAAGGGACGAGTTTATGCATCCGAGAGTGAGGAGGAGGGAAATGGGGACAAAAAGTAGCATAATGAGGAGGGAAATTTGGGATGTTATGGAGGAAGGCTGGGCACCATGTGCATGTTCCATCCATTGAGAAACTCCAGAAGATAAAGAGCAAAAAAATGAGATCATAAATGTCAACTACATATATCTAAATTGCTGCTACATGTTATATGTCCTCATCAGCCACAGATCTTCTCATAAAGTTTCAATATAGAGAATAATTTAGTGTGCAAATTAATTTGAGGATGAAGTGACAAAGAAAAGGGCTCCCTTTTGTGTTTTTGTTGGAAATACCATTTCATAAGGAAATATCATTTCAAGAGTCAGAGAAAAAGTCAGTGAAGAGAGAAAATAAGAATCACAAATAAGCAAAAGAATATGAGCCAAATTTTAGAGATAATAACTAATGATTTCCATAAATATCTACATACTAATTCTTGGAATCTATGAAAATGTCAGGTTATGGAGAAAAGAATAATTAAGGATGCAGATAGAATTAAGTTTGTTAATCAGCTGGTATTATAAAGATAGGAAGATTTCCTTAGATTATCCAAGTGGGCTCAATGTAATCAAAAGTGTACTTAAGGAGGAAGAAGAGAAGGTCAGAGTATTGTGATTATAGAAGTTAACCTGCTATTTTGCCTTTAAAGATGAAGGAATAGGTCCATGAGCCAAGAAATACAGGCCACTTCATGTAGCTTCGAAAGGGCAGAAAATAGATTGTCCCCAAGAGACTCCAAAAAAGGAATGCAAACCTGCCAATACCCTGACTTTGAACCAGTGAGTCCATGTCATAGTTTTGACCTATAGAATTATTTGGTAATAACACTGAGCTGTATTATGCTACAATTGGTGGTACTTTGTTACAGCAAAAAGAAAACTGATACCCACAGCTTAAATTCAAAGCACTTCATTTCTATATCCTTCTTTCTCAACCCATACAAAGCTCTTTCACAGGTATAGCTCTCACTAGGCTTTGGCAGTGCTGTTGGGCCCTTTACTCATCTCAAGCATGCAGATGCTAACAGTTTCTGGATACTGCTCACCCTGGGGCTTTACCATCCTTTGTTGATTTCCTGAATTATAACCACATATTTACAAATAGCCGCTTCATTAATTTCTACTTATATAAGTCTTAAGTGGGCCAGCTATTTCCCCGAGTGACCCAGGGACTAAGGCTCTTGGTCTCCTGTTTAGAAATGTCTGACTACAGATTCCTGACCTCTGCCTTTCTGAGGCTAACATAAACATCCCCCTTAAGAAAAATCACAACTGGCCTTTTACATAGAGAGAAGATATACCTGGATTCTCTATTAAGGGCCAATATGTAATGTTTGCAATTTTCTATGCAAACAGAAGGAAGAAGACCCAGTTTACAGATATCTGAGGGTTCAAGACATTATGCTTTAGGAAAATAAACAAATAGGGATAAATGAGGATTGTAAGTAACAAATGGGAATTGCAAGATTTTTTTTAAAGACATAGATTCTGAATTCCTATTCTAGAACAAATTTTAACCTGTCCATAGCAAAGTAAAAATTTAAGTTTCAATGAATTAAATTTAAATAATTTGTGATCTACTGATTTTCTCATATGTCCAAAGATATTTTTAGGTCTATGTGTAATTCAATTATAGTCAAATTTTTATTCAAGGAATATATATATAAAGATATTTATTTATTTGTCATTGATATTTATAATCTTTGGTTCCAGGGATGCCAGTCATTCTGAAATACGGAAACAATAAGAGTTCCTTTTAAGAGATCTACTGAATTTGGCAGTTGAATCCAATACCATAACTAACTAGGACTTATTCAGGTTTAACCAAGGCTGATTCAATATTTTAAAATCAATTCATGTAATTTATTTGTAATTTCTTATCAAGAAATAATAAAAATCAAACATGATGGTATCAATTGATACTGAAAAAACCTTTGGGAAAAAACAACACTGATTCATAACAAAAACTCTCAACAGAATAGGAGTGGGGGAATTGTTATGACTCGATAAAGGATATTTGCAAAAAGTTTATAAATAATATAATTCTTAATCATGAGAATCTAGGTGGTTATTATTATCTCTCTCTCTGCTCCTATTTAACACCATACTGAAAATATTAGTGAAGGTAATAAGACAAGAAAATGAAATAAAAGGTATAAAGATCAGGAAGTAAAAATAGAACTATTTTGTCTTTTGGGTGTTTTGGTTTGTTTTGCAAATGACATGATTGCCTATGTACAAAATCCCAATCACCTACTGATAAGCAATCATAGCAAGATTATAGAACACAAAGTTAATGCAAAGACATCAATTGCTTTTCTATATATCAACAGTGGAAAATTGGATTTCAGAATTTAAACCACGATGTCATTCATTTTAGCACTAAAACAAGAAGTACTTAAGAAAAAATCTGAGAAATTTCATATGGGATGAGTAGGTGAAAGACAACATAATAATGAAAAATAACAAAGTAGAGGCTAGTACTTCTTGATTTACTATAAAGCTACAATAGTAAAACTGCAATTCGGGTGAAAGATGAAGATAAAACAATGGAATAGAATATGGAACCCCCAGAATAGAACCAATACAAGTAAGTCCAACTGATATTTGCTAAGTAACAAAATCAATTCAATGAAGAAAGTATAGCCTTTTCAATAAATGGTGTTAGAACAGTTGTATAACCACATGCAAAAAAATTATCAGTCTAAACACCACTGTGAATTTTGATGGATGCTAGAACAAAAATAGCTCATGGCAATACTATGTACATCTAGTACTCTTGTGTATTTGTGCTATTTATCAATTTATACTATTTATAATATTTATACCATTTATTTGTTGTTATCAATTACATAATTAAAATGGTTCCAAGACTAAAAGCATGACATGATATGGTATCATGAACTAGGAGTTCAGATATCTCAGCAATATCATTAATTAAATCTTTGGTACTGGGGAAATTAAAATCATCAAGTTATATTTCTTCATTTATGAAATTAAAATGGAAATAAAGATAATGCTTTCCCTTTCTGACATGATTCTGGAGATGTAATTAAATAGTGCATGTGAAACAATAACCACAACATAAACATCTCTTTGTGTTAGGTGCAAATCTACAATTTGATAGACTTAGAAGCCATTGCCAGTGATTAATATACACAATATATCACTAAAATCCTCCTGTATAAAACACCATTTGAGAAATACCTCTTGGTATACATGACTGGGTAAAGTTCTTGTTTCTCTTATAAAATAAATCTTTCTCTTGAAAAAAAAAAACATTCAAGATGTATCATGCATGATTAGGTTATAACTTAGAAATTTTCTTTTACTTTTTGGTACCACCTTCATGAGAGTAGGATATTTCCCTGCCTCTTACATTGGGTCTGACCATGTGGCTAAGGTTAGTAGGCATACAAAAGGGTCAAGCCTTGAAAACACCTGTGATGTTGGGCTTGTCTTTTTAACTGCTATATCCCCATGAGAACGAGATCTGGCTAGCCTGCTGATGCACACTGGATCAGCTCCACACACCTGCAGCTTGAAGCAGAACACATCAGTTACTACAATCCACATCAGCCAATGTCCAGCCAACCCCCACATCTCAGCCCAGCTGATTCAACAGAACAGCTCGAGCTGACCCAGAGATTTTTGATAAGTAAATGGTACAGGTCACCAAAGTATTACAGTTCTTTGTTATATCTCTCTATTTTAGTCAGCTATTTCATTCTCATAAACAAAAGACCTGACAGGAAAAAATTTTTAGGAGAAAAAGTTTATATGGGACTCACAATTTCAGAGGTCTCGATTCATAGCATTCCTTGCTCTGAGCCCAAGATGAAGTAAAACATAATGGCAGAAGAGTGTGGCAGAGGGAAGCCGTTCAGGACACGGAATAAGGAAGCAGAGAGAGACTAAACTCAGCTCACCAGAGACAAAATATATACCCCAAAGGCATGCCCCCAAAGACCCACCTCCACCAGCCACACCCACCTGCCTATAGCTAGCACCTAGTTAATCCCTATCAGTGGATTAATGCACCAATTACTTTAAGGCTCCTGTTACCCAATAATTTCGCCTCTAAACATTCTTGCATTGTCTCACACATGAGAATTAGGGGGACACCTAATATCCAAAACATAATACTCTCACGGTTGTTGGCAATAGCTACTCCAACACACCAGATACCCTCTTTTACTTATTTGCCTTCTAGGAAACCCAGAGCCAAATCTGAATCTCAGCTGTGTTCTTAAGAAAGCTCATATATTTGGGCATTTATTTTATATTTTGAAGTTTTTAACTTTATTTGTATTTCTATTTGTTTGTGTTCTATATTTGGTGTTGTTGAGGGCCACAGACGAGTGGGGATGACACATGGGATTTTTGCCAGAAGTAGTGGTTGAGAGGTGACGCCAGCACCATTAAGATAATGACTTTTAAGTTCTCCCGGAGTTCCCGGTTGAGCTCTCGCGGGGATTCCTGAAGAGTTCGCATTGGTTGGGGAAGTGCGGGAGAAGGGAATTTCCGGTTGGTGGTTGCTGGAGGAGCCACGTGGCGATCGGGAGAATTCCCGGGAGCGTGTGTGGAGTGTGCTGGTGGAGTTCAGAAATAAAGTTTGTTCCTGCTTCAGTGGCTCGTGATTTGTGCCCAGCCAGACTGCGGCATGATTTACAACTTACTATGTTTTTATTGCTTATATTCTGTTTTAAGCTTCTTATATGCTTTTAAGAATAAGACAAGAATGTACATAGTAAAATATTGAATACTTACTATGTACCAGGGATTATAAATATGAATAAAATGTCTTTTCTATTCTTGAGAATGTTATAATTTTATAAAGTGGATAAAAATCTAACAATAGATACAATAACAATATAATATAATAGGTGTAATAACATTAACTAAAAGGAGACCCTCATTTTGATTATACAAAGTACATGTATGAAGATGTGAATTTAGTGTCAACATACCTTATATATAATCAGAGATATGATAAATTAATGTATAATGGTGTATTAAGAATTGTAATGCAAAAAAGAAATAAACAAATAGATTTTTTTAAAATAACATATTGGCAATTGTTATAATAGGATATAATATGTATATAAGATATATATAGGAAATATTCTACCAAACATAGAAAGAAGAGCCATTCATTATACCAAGAAGTGATGAAGTCAGATCAGAATTTTTGAGCTTGGTATTGAAAAATATGAATTTCACTAAACATGAAATTAGAAAAATGGTTTTCAGATAATATGAAAGAATTCAGTGCAACTATAGTATACAGTATGAAACAAGAAGGGACAAAGTTTTGCCTGAAGTTGTTCTACTATGTACAGGTATTTGGATTATTATATCTGAATATGAAAAGTGGTAATGTAAATAGGAGATTGAAACTATACAAAAAAGGAATAATAACCAGATTGTTCCTTTAAATGTAAAATATTCCTTTAAATGTATCATTTAAATGATAAAAGGTGATTTTGACAAATGCACATTTGATTTTAGCTGTGCTTTTTACACCAATGACATTAATGGAACAGACCTGGAAAGTCCTTCTCTGATTTCCAGCATTGAGCTTTTCAGATCAGGCACAACACATTGAATTTTATCTTTGGATTTGCCCAGTTTCATGACATGTTTAAGTCTGGAATGAGTACAGAGAAAAGAAAATTGAATAAGGAAAAAAACACCATGTATGTTAAGTTTGAACCTTTTTGGTAGATTTCATCTTACTTGGATTTTCATATCCTCAACCACGCCCATTATTTAACAATGAAAACGATCAACCAGACTTAGGTCTAAATCAGAATTTACAAATGGGATATTATAGGTTTCCTTTGGCTGCTCTGGTTTCCCTTTGATCCCATTATTGATATATGTTCGTAGCCAATAGTGGTGACAATATTGGTTTTCATAAATTACAACTCAATATCTCTTTGCATATCAACATCCAGAGTATTAAGAATATCTTTAACACAATTAATTGTAATTACATTTTTCTGAATCTTTTTTACTTCTGAAGGAAGGAAGTACCTGATTAAGGGCTGGCAGAAACCTGGTGCCTGGGGGGGTAAATTCTGAGGAGTCAAACCAGAGAGGAGCACCATTCCAGAGCCAGAAATTAATCACCAGGAATATCAAGCCCATATAAAACCATTCCAGACTCAAAAGCCAGGTGTCATATCCACAGCCCAGTTGTGCCAGGGTAGTGGCATAGGTTACCAAGAGACCAAAGAAAATCCCCTGAGATGGCATGCCTTTATTAAGAAATGCTTGCAAAGAAGGTCCAGTGGTAACAGACTTGTCTATCCCTAACTGTGCTTTGCCATGAAATGTCTCCTGTCCCTCATGGCATTTTGTCCATGGGCTGGACAAGTGGCACATATCCTATCCACAATGCCCTCAGTTCAACTCCCCATTTGCCAATGAGAGAAGGGTTTTATATGTTAGACTGCAAAAGAGGTGACACCATCAGCATTAGTTTGCTTAGTTTGTATGATCAGCATCCCAAGGAGCAACTGTCCTGATGTACATGCAAGAAATTAGCTTTATACAGACAATAATAACTTGCCCCAGTGTGTATAAGAGAAATCCAGAGCCCTTCAAGATAATATGTGAACATTCCAGCCTAGGATTGCTCTCATTGTTCCCTTAATTTGGCTATATTTTGGGATGAGAAAGGGAGCATTCAGGGGCATGTCCACCTTTTATTTCAGAATGATGCACCAAGGGAAGCGAAGGAAAGCATCAGAGAACTCTAGAGTCGAGGAGAGTCCAGAGTGATTGCTGGAAAGAGTGACAATTTTTATAGACATTTTTATAGACAGGAATGTGGCAGAAGCATGAGGGTCTTGGATTGGTTTTAAGCATGACAGTTGAAAGTGTATGAGTCTCAGCATGATCTAAGTCATTGTATATCACTACTAAGTGGTAGAAGGCTATAGCCCTCAGTGCTCTTCTTAATATGTTGGCACAGCAAATCTACTATCACACCATTTTCAATCAATTGAATTCAGCACAAAATTCTCTGACTTAACCAACAATTTTTGTCACCTCTGATTTCAGGATTACAGAGGAATCTAGGAGAGGACACTGTAGACTCATCTAAAAGGCAGAGGCCTTTGATGCAATAGGCTTTTTTTTTTGGTTGTTGTTGTTGTTGTTTTTAATGTGTTATCTTGGATATTCACTGCTAAACAAATGAATATAAGCTCATGTATATTTTAAGATGCATATTGTGTGATGCTGCTAAAATATTTGACTTTTTAAAAATATTTTTTTACTTGTAGATGGACACAATACCTTTATTTTATTTATTTATTTTTATGTGGTGCTGAGGATCGAACCCAGTGCTTCACATGTGCTAAGCAAGTGCTCTACCACTGAGCCACAACCCCAGCTTCAATACCTAATTTTTAAGAGGTGGGAGTCTAAAAAGTAATCTGTTGATCTATGCTGAGATAGAAAAAGTAAAAAATTAAACTGCAACTTATCCCATGGTTATAACCCATGAACACATGAAAACTTAAGTTACATAGGTTGGCTGTCTGATCCATTGATTTGGGTGACCTGCAGAATGAATGGTAATGAGTTTTCACTCATGGAGTCCTCCCTCAATCTCTATGCGGTTAGGATGGTTCTAATGTACAAAGCGATTCTGGAGTTTCAGAAGGGAGCTTGAAGGTCTTCCCACAGCTGTTTACCAAGCAAGAAGGACAAATCCAAAGTCTAGTTAGTTAAACTCAAGGGGTAGAAACAGTAGATGATGTACGTCCATACCTCCTTCCCTTATGGAAGGTGTTCCTATCTCAGTCTACCTCCTCAGGTACATAGTGATGAATTTTCTTTCCATATCCT
The DNA here is from genome assembly GCF_001458135.2 of Marmota marmota marmota. Lineage (NCBI taxonomy): Eukaryota > Metazoa > Chordata > Mammalia > Rodentia > Sciuridae > Marmota > Marmota marmota. The sequence continues at coordinate 8,515,407 of NW_026000101.1, read as the reverse complement.
ATTTCAACCACAATACCAAAAATTTTGATATCTACTTTGCTTTTTAAATTTTTTATTTGTTCTTTTTAGTTATACATGATCGTATAATACATTTTGACATATTTTACATACATGAAATATAACTTCCCAGTCTTGTGGTTGCACAAGATGTGGAATTAACACTAGTCATGTATTAATATATGAACATAGCAAATTATATTTGATTCATTCTACTGTCTTTCCTATTCCCATCTTTCCTCCTTTCCCTTCATCGCCTTTGTATAATCCAATGAACTTCTATTTTTCCCTTCATTGTGTGTTAGCATCCGCATATCAGAGAGTACACTGAGCTATTGGTTTTTGGGGATTGGCTTATTTCCCGTAGCATGATAGTCTCCAGTTTCATCCATTTATATTACCTACTTTTCTTAACATGGGTTTTTTCCTAACACATAGACACACATTGACTAATACATCCCTTCTGTTCCTAGGGTAATATTCTGAGTAGTTCTCTCACAAAGGCACTGACAACTTTGCATAAGAGCTTCAGTTTATAAGGTAGTTAGGAGCAAATGAGCTGGGGAGGGGGACTAAGATTTGTTCTTGATATTAGGGAACTCTTGGGGCAAGGAACTAAGTCTTTTATTAAATTTCTAAACTACCCTTACATTTTTCACATAGTTCAGTCCTTTACGAGAGTAGTCCACTAGCAAACTACTCTGTTTTCCAGATTACATTTTGAACTTCAAATTTATTCCGTTCTTTGAATGAAGGGCTCTTTTCATAAACTAGGTTTATAACTTACACACTAGTCTCCAACTTTTGATGCCATCATATATGTATTTTTCCTTTACTTTTTAACCTATCTGCCATGTCTGTAATTTCAGATTCTTCCAGTTGAGATGGAAAGAATATTGAACTTAAAGTGTCTGATGCTTTGATATCTATGTGACCTTGAAAAACAACTTGAACGTTTGAATGATTTAGATTCAGTTTCCTCACTCCAAAGTGACAATAAAAAAAAAAAAACTTACATAGCTAATAGTGCTGTTGTAAAATTAAATTAGATAATATAAATGAAAGTTCCTGGCACATACTGGGAGCTTAATAAATATTTGTTAACATTCAGTTGAGTGCTCTCATTTGCCCTTAACGTTGCTTCAAAAATGTTTAGAGCCATTATGATGTGAAGGTGCTTGCTCAGACAAGACTAGGCAGAGCTATAAATTCATTCAGGCATTTATATTTTCTAAGGGAACATTTCCAAAACTTTTCTCCAAAATTATGTCTCTCCATGTGTATAATGACTGCTTAGGATAATGGCGAAATTTAGATAAAGTTCCTCCAAAGGGCAATGGGATTGTGATAAGGAAAAGGTAAAAGAAAAGTTGTTGCCCTGAGAGTCATCCAGTCTGTCTACTATCTAGTCACCAGTACTGTCACTTCTTTCCCACCCCTTTCTGCTTCCCTTATGCTCTCATCCATCAACTCACATTTTTTTCTACATTGGCAACCGCTCACTCCTCACACAGAGCCTTACAAGTTTCAAAATTCAGGGTCGTACCTCCAGCCCCAGGGTCGTACCTCCAGCCCTTTGCAACTCCAAGTGTAGTCCATAGACAGATGACCAGTATTAATAGGCCAAAGCTTTTAGACATGTAGATTCTCAGGCCTCACCCCAAATCTATGAGTCAGAACCTTTATTGTAACAAGGTCCTCAGCTTATTCTCAGATACACCAAAGTTTGAGAAGTAGAGTCAATACTGGTTCTCAACTCTGGCTGCACATTAGAAACCACTTGGAGAACTTCTTTAAAAATGTATTACCCATTCCTTGGTCTCACAGAAGATTCTTATTTAACTGATATAATGTGAGAACTGAGCATTATTATTTTTTAAAAGCTCCCTGGTGATTCTAATGTGCTGCCATACTCAAAATTCTCTTTTCCACCCCAGTCATGGTTTAATATAATAATGCTTAAAATTTTTCAGCTTCCTTAACAGTATGCATTTATCATATTTAAACATCTTCAGCTACCCACATAACACCGCTAAGAAGGCTAAACAAAGCGATATATCCCAAAACACTGTGCATTGTTACTTAAAACCTCATATGAACATGCATTTCTGTAAAAAAAAATTAAGTATACATAGACATGCATATTTATATAATAAAAACTTGGTCTAAAAATTTGCAGTTCACATATTTCCTGTTACCATTTTTTAAAAGTAAGTAAAAAATTGCCTTATGAGACATAAGGGATTTCAGGTAGAAAATGCAAGCCTCCTCTCTCCAGCCACTATCTTTCCAAAGGTGGTAACTCCTAGCATTTACTGTCATCTTCTCTTAGAAAAAAAAATAGATGTCATATAAATAGGTTCGTTCTTAATATTGTAGACTGGAATCACACTATTCATTGTGCTCATTGAATCTTTTTCATTTCATATATCTTACAAATCCTTCCTTTTCAGTATATGCCTTTTTTTTCTTTTTAAAAACACACTTTTTCAGTTCTCAGTTGACTGAAATTCTGGTTGTATCCAGTTCTTTTTTGATGTCTTTTTGTTTCTTTGTGGATGGTTATTGATCATTTCCCTAAATTACAATATTAAATGAATACTGAACACACATGTGATAATAAATGAATACTGAACACACAGTATGACAAGGGTGTTGATGCAATATTTTATGGGTATAATTCCTGGAATAAAATGCATAGGCAATTCTAATTCATATGTGTCACCAAAGTGACACTAAGGAGGAACACATCTACTATTTCAGCACCACAAGATGCTTCTGCATAATTTTGTGCTTACCAGTTTAAGATATATCAAAACTTTTGTTTAGTTTTTGTCAAATGAAATGAAATTCTAGGGGGCTGGGGTTGTGGCTCAGTGGTAGAGTGCTCACCTGGCCTGTGTGAGGCTCTGGATTCGATCCTCAGCACCACATAAAAATAAATAAATAAAGTAAAGGTATTGTGTCCATCTATAACTAGAAAAATAAATAAATAAATGTTAAAAAAGAAATAAAATTCTAAAGTTATTTAATATGTTACATTTCTTTGTGTAAGGTGTAGTCAAACATCCTTTCAGACATTTTTGTTTATCTGCTTTTTCTTTTTTTTTTTTGTAAACTATAACCCTTTCTGATTTTTATGTTCAAACCAGATAAATTCAGTTCAGAAAGCAGATGCTTAGGAGCAGTGCTGCTTTTTCTGGGGCTGGAAAAGAACAGGACAAAGAAAGGGGCCAATAGCATGTATCATTCCAACCTACACAGAGACACGTAGGAGACCCCCTACAGTTCACAGACTTAAGTCCCTCAGCTCTCTGATAACTGATGAGGACCAAAGTCTGTGAGGGAGAGAGAGGGTTGATGAGGTTGAGAAATTCAATCCTATAATCTCTGAGCTAATGGCTCAGCTTCAGTTCCTGTACTACATCAGGGATGAGATGGCCATTCACAGAATTGGGGGTCGCTTTGCCTGAGAAAATGATATGCATGCCTAAGGGAAAGCTCAAGGATGGGAATAGTCTAGTTAAAATTTGAAATCTCCAAGACAAAAGCTGAGAAACATGACTACTGCTAAAATTCACTTATATAAGTTGGGAATCTTACTCACCATTTAGCAATGACTGGCAAAGGGCTATCTTCATGTCTGATGTCAAACTCAAGGAGAAGACACAGAATGATTCTATGAACAATCTTCCCATCCCATCCTCCATCAAATATTTATACTTACAGGAGACTGAGGAAGGAGAATCCCAAGTTCAAAGCCAGCCTCAGCAACAGTGAGGTGCTAAGCAACTCAGTAAAATCCTGTCTCTGAAATACAAAAGAAAGAAAGAAAGAAAGAAAGAAAGAAAGAAAGAAAGAAAGAAAGAAAGAAAGAAAGAACAAAAGAAAGAAAGAAAGAAAGAAAGAAAGAAAGAAAGAAAGAAAGAAAGAAAGAAAGAAAGAAAGAAAGAAAGAAAGAAAGAAAGAAAGAAAAAATAGAACTGGGGATGTGGCTCAGGGGTAGAGTGCTCCTTAATTCAATCCCCAATAACCCCTTAAATTTAGATATTAGTGAGGATTTTTCAAAGAATTTAAGGACTTACTAGAAAATAATGTGCAATATCTCAGTTTAAACCTGAACACTACCCTTTCTTAAAAGTAGGTTGGTCCAGGAAAGGAATTATAAAGATAGGAAAAGCCAGGAAGCTCATTTAATACCAAAACCATAGTCATTGAAGAGGTAGAGTAATTCCAAATATAACAAGGTGCCCTTTGCATGAGTATTGTTTGTCCCCATTCCCATTTATGTATATCTAAACTCCATAAGTGAGCCATAAATAAAGCCAAAAGAGCTAGTTTACAAAAAATCATTTTAATAGATTAGGGTACATGTTGCACCCCTCAATGATTTTGAAAATGTAATTTCAAGAGAGAAAGAAAATGATTTTGCTTCTGAGAAAATTTCCTTTTTTTTAATACTTTATTTATTTATTTATGCTCCAGAGTTCTCATTGCTGCTTTGCAGCTTGACCTCATCTCTCTTCCTGCTTTGTCTCCACTTAAATCCCGGTATTATCTCATATAACTTTGGAATGGAGTTATCATTTGGGTGCAAATTCCAAAAGTTCCTGAAGACCAGAAAAACATAACTTTGTGTTGTCTCATGCCCACATGTGAAAAACAAATGCATTTAGTTCATTGGAATAAGATCCAAATTTTTCAAGGAATTCATGAGATACACATAATTCTATTTTTAAAGAATAAAGCCGAAAAAAAAAAAAAAGAATAAAGCCGAAGCCTCAAGAAGTTAATTGAGTTGTCAAGGAGCACAAAGGTTACACCACTATGACTTGTGCTTCTCTCCCTGGGTTTTTTTAGACAGAAAGTTCCTAATTAAAGAAGCTCACCTAGATTAAGCATCCCAGGTATTCAGAGCTTTCTTTTCTAGGTTTGCAGTATTATTATGTCCCAAGTTCTTCAGATACTGGACCATGAGCAATTTAGACAAGTCCTATAAATAAAATCCAATATCCCATGGCTTGTTTATTCTTTCCATGATAAGGCCACTTTCTCAAGTTTACCCTTTAAGAAAGAAGATCCATAATCTCATCAATGAAAACCTTGGGTTTGGTACAGTGATGAGATCTTGGTGGACCATGTGCATTTGTGTTGCTGATCTTGCATTTTGAAATTTCCCATTCTTCACTACAGGCTTTATGTGGTGCTCAAGATTGAACCTGAGCCTCGTGCATGCTGGGCAAGTGCTCTACCAATTAGCTACATCCTAAATACTAAGAAATTGTAAATTTTAAAGGAGATTGTCATATTGATTCTGTGAATAATTACCAGAATCTTCTTTTCCTCTAGCTATTTGATTTTTTTCCTGTATTTGACTTCGAGTTGCTCTCACAATTCCCTTCCTTCTTGGGTTGCTCAAACCTGTATGGCTTATGTGCTTCCAGAATTTGCAAATGCACTAACTTCTCAGTTTTTTATTATTGTGTTGAACAAATATTTATTGAGCAGCAACAATATATTAGCTGCTGGGAATATGTTTGGAAATGAAACTCTTATAGTTCCCACATTGCTAGAGTTTGCATTCTAATGGAGGAAAGAGATAATAAACAATTAAATGAACACATTTACACAAAACTGAGTTGTAAAAGTTCTTTTAAGGAAAAAGAATAGAAAGAGGTAAGAGACAGAAAAGTGAAAATATTCCATCCTGGTTACCCTGTGGATCTTCCCTCCCTCTTAGAAACCTCTAATTGGACATTTTCCCTTCTCTATCAGTTTACCCAGTGCCCCTAACTCTAACCCCACTTCTCCCTCTCCTCAGGCTAACAGCTTCCAGAAATATGCTTTAAATTAATTCACCCAGTTAGCTTTAATGGACTTGAAATTATTTTCAAAACATTAAATGCTATCACATCAGCAACAATTCACAAAGGAAAGGAATTTGATCTGTGAAACATGGTACAATCACTGGACTTCTAAGCTTGCAATGCACTATAAATTCACATGCACAGTCCCATCTGGACAGGGAACTATCAGCCAAACGGGTCCAGATTTACACATTCATCTTGGAACCGACACTGGAAGAGTAATTTCACACCTTTAAACCTAGTATTACCTTTTAAAAAAGGAAGTGTGCAAGTGGAGCTGAAGTGCACTAATGACTTTGGTGTATCTTTAACCTACATTAATCACAAGTGTTTTCGTTGTTTGCAGATGGACTTTATAGAAATGGCTTTGCACAGTTTTGCTTTCCTATTCTGGCAGTTAGAAGCAGCATAATTTACTTGCATAGCATCCTTTATGCAAACCATATCCGTTCCCCAAATGTTCCCTTGAATTAAATAAGGCAAGAGTGTAGACAGAATAAATTAAAGAAAATCATAGCATGCAAATATTGTAGAAGGAATTAATTAAAACCTACAAGGCATTTGGCCAAAAAAGAGAGGGAGAAACTAATAAGTACATTCAGGAACAGGAAAAAAAATCTTTAGATAATATTTGGGAGAAATGGAATGTTGAAAATGATAGTATAACTGAAAATGTATCATTATGAACCGGGCAATAGCCTATTTTACAGAATTCAGAGTTACTGTGATTTCAATGTTAGGTAAGTCTATACTTAAATATAGAACAGGATTTTCTTCTAAGAAATTATCACAAATTGCATTTAGCTAAGATGTAGCTGCAGTACATTAGGATAAGAAGAATTTTAATGAAGTAGGCTTTTAGGTCCCCTATGATACATTCAACTTCAATTCAGAAGGGTAATCATAATAATGAAATTTTTAAAAATACACTGCACCTACTTAATGAACTCTGCCTAAATATTTCTAGGTTAAATCAAAATAATTATGCATTCTTCAAAATAATAACACTTTTTTTTTTACTACTGAGATAATTAAGAAATTTGATCTGGGTGATTCTTTGATCCTCCGGTTAACTGTAGGCTCCAGAAAATCCTTTCTACCTTAAACCTAGGTAAAAAATTCTTTTGAATGTGAAGTACTGAATAAACTCATGGTGTACTAGTGGAGATGTTTAAGTAAATGTCATGATTACATGACAAGGTGATAAGAGGTACAGAGAGTTTTATAAGGATCTTAAAATGTACAGAGAAGGAATTCCTACAGGAGTCTTGGAGAAGTCTGGGAAGATTGCACAGTTGATATGACACTTGCCACAAGTGTCACAATCTTAAAGTATTACCAAGAATATGAAATTGGCAAAGTGAGATGTAAGTAACAGCATGTGCAAAGATATAGAGGAATGAAGGTCTTTGTCCAACTACTTCCCAATAGTTGGCAATACTTGAACACGAGAAGAGCAGGAGTACAACTGGAAGGCATGGAGTAGTCAGCTATGGCTCAGTCTCCCTGACAGAGACAGGACAATTTCTATAGTCCAAACACAGGTCCAGTGTGGAGCAGGCTGGGTGGGATCTATGAAAAACTGAAGATCCTACACTCTTTCCCAAAAGAGGCATCCCCCAACCATCTCCAGCTATAAATTGCATTGTGTGAACACAATATATTATGTAACAAACATATCCCCATGTTTAAAGGTGGGAATTAATTTAAACTTTTAGAAATTAGACTATAAGTGCTGCGGTTGTGGCTCAGTGATAGAGCTCTCACCTAGCACGTGTAGGGTGCTGAGTTGGATCCTCAGTACCACATACAAATAAAAAAAATAAAGGTATTGTGTCCAACTACAACTAAAACAAAATATTTTTTAAAAAAATAAGTTAGACTGTAAACCCAAAATAAACACTTAAGTGGGCAAATCCAATGGAATGGACTGTCACATTGTAACTTTTGCTCTTAATATACACAAATTTAAGGTATATTGTATTTCATCTCTAGATCTAGAAACTGATCATTTAATTCTATGTTAATATTATCAATACATTGTCTAGGAGTATGTTTTATCCTAAAGCGAAGAAAATGTTTGAATGAAAAGAGTTCCAATACAATGTAACTGTATCCTTCTGAATTTTATGCTATAGGTCACGGTTCTACACATTTACATATATAATGGAATTCCTCTGAGTGTTTGTTAACAACTTAGATTCCTGGGTATTGACCTTACAATAATAGGTCAGAATTCTAGGACCCAGAAATCAGCATTCTTAGCCAGCCTTCCAGATTCTGAAGCTACACTGGTCTGTTAAACACACAATGACAATCTTCTGTCAAAGAATGTTCAGTGTGAATGCCCTGCATCCCCTGAACATGACCTGAAGTAGAGTCTAATCAAAGTCTAGAAAGCTGGGATAATTGTGTTTTTAAAATTAGAGCCTAATTAGAGTGAGGGACTTAAATCTGTCTCATCCAGTCTTTTCCTTTAGACTAGCAGTCACACACTGACCATATCTGTAAGCCACAAAGAGCCCAGAACTTTAGTACATCAAACACCATGATCTGGGACTGACCTACAAGGTACCTATCTTAACCGCTAGACAATGTGTTCATAATTACAAAACAAAACAAAATAACAACAACAACAGACAACCACACTGAATTTCTTATTCTATGGACTTACAAAATTTTTTCATAGGTCAAAAATGTTTTCGTGGTACCCGAGTCCACTTACTGAAAAGCTCTTCTCTATATTCATTTTTTTTTTCACCCAGCAAACTTCTCATCAATCCTTTTTAGACCTGACACAAATGATATTTTCTCACCGGCAAAATATTCCCAGGAGCCCAGGTAATTCATTGTCATTACCTCTGGTTCAAACAACAATTTGTTAATATGGTTGTAACAACACATTTCATTGCAATTGTATTTATCTTATTCTTTTATTAGACCTTGAACTATTGAGAATACTCAGTCTAAAATGGTAAATCTAGTAGCCCTCCGCAGACAGCAGATAATGATCTCAACTTTAAATGTGTTTGTGAAAAGCCTGCCAGAGCAAAGAGCCCTAGAGCAATTAAGCCATAGACAATCAACCCAGCCCCACCATGGTCCCGTTAATTAATAATCAAAAATTTGTTAGTTAAATGGAATTCTATTAAGAAATTCTAAATCAGTTCAATTACTACATGCTACATTCTGTTTTCTCTTTTCTTAATTGGTGAGGTCTATTGCCTTGTAACATCTAGGTCATTTGCAATATAGGAGTTTTTTCTTGCCAGAAAGTTATTGTACTAGTAAAAGATCTCTATTAAAATCATTTACTAATTAGAGAGAGACAGCAGTCCGTGGCATAAAGAACATGGATCTTGGAGTCAGATATGTCTAACTTTAAACTATAAATTTGCCACTATGACTCTGAACAAGTTATTTAATTATCAAAAGCCTCTATTATTTAATCTGTAAAGTGGAAATTGTTTCACAGGGTGAAGAGCTAATTAGATAATTAAATGTGCTTGAAAGTACCCAGAATCTGGCTAACTGATAATAATCAGTTTTTTGCTGTTGTTTTTATTATACAGATCCATTGAACTGTTGCACATGGACAAGCTCTTTCCATTATAAAGCCTGCAAGAACTGAGATATAAAGACAGGATGTGATGTGGTCAAGCTGGGCTCTACAAGGAGGTCTTAAACTGGTATGCTAGGATGCATGGTATTAAAACATGCCTTGCAAACTACAAGCTTTATAAGGGAACCTTAACTCAACCACATACTTTTTTTTTTTCAGCAAAACTGTTTATTGAGCCAATGTCCTCATGTGGTCATGCTGATCTAACAGAGGAGCATGAATGAATAGGAAGTGACCTTGTTTGGCATTCATACTCCTTCCCTTTGACCACTCACACTAATCCCAAGAACTAATCCTCGAGAACTTTACTGGTTCATGACCTCAAATAAGAGCCACTACTAAAATGGTGGCAGGCCTATATGTCTCACTATAAAGAGCTAGACTGCTTCCCATCTTGCCTTCTCTTTTTTACTCTGTTCTTCAGACTTTTTCTGAAATCTCAGTTTGCCTCCTCTCTTAAAGGCAAGATCTCCCCCACCACTCTCATTAAAGGCTAAGTGGGATCAGACTGTACATTTTCTGACCCTTCTTGCCTGAGAATCACTCCACCTCCTTGCCTGAACCTAGAAGCTGGTACTATCAACATTGTAGTACCCAAACTGTGCATTTTGTAGAATTTTAGTAAAGCAAGTAATGAACCCAAACTCCTGATCTTCTGTTTGGAATCGGAGGAGACTCCACTCTTCTGAGTGGGAGTGACTCGCCATGTGTACCTTTGCACCAATGTGCTGAGACATCATTGCTACTCCACTGACTTCCCACACAGCTGGTCAGTTCTGTTCTCAAGCACATGTACTGGGCCTGAAATGGTGGCAATAGCTGTGGACACTCCTCACTGAGAAGCTCTCTGTTCATGTTTTGTTACATGTCCTAGTAAAACCAGTACACATTGGTGCTGTCATTTCTATAGGAGTCATGATTAGGTGTCTTCTCACTGAGAAGCTCTCTTGTTCATGTTTTCAAATTCTCTTCTATTTATTTAAACAGATATATTTATCTTTTTTTTTTAGTAACTCCAGTATCTAAACACTACATAGGTCTTATTCTACTGTTCGCAATCTCTGCTGACTCATTCATGATGCCTAGTTTTCTTTTTTTTTTAACATCAGAAATTTATTGGTTGCTCAAAACATTACATTAATCTTGACATAACATATATCATACATTTGTTTCAAATGTCAACCCCATACTTTTAAGTGGGTAGATCTGTTTTAAGATATGTAGAAAAATATATTTCTAAGAAATTTTGGATGTTTAAAGTTACATACTAATCATTGGATGCTTGTGATTAGAACATGGTGATTGTAGAAGAAGGACTTTATCAGAGAGGCAGACAGGAAGTGGGCCCACACAGGGCTTCAGAACCTCCTCTGTCAGGACATTCAAAGGGCCCAGAGTCTGGCCTTTCACTTTTCAGTCCCAGAAAGTGGAATTTAATATGCCAAAAGTTAAATATGGAGTTTAATGTGCCAGGAGCTAGTTCATAAAAACTGAATGCTCAAGAGATAGATAGTAGATACTGAAGAGATTTATTAATTTATCATGGAAGAATGAATACTCCCAACAAATTCAGGATACTCTTTTCCTGATATTAAATCCCAGATGCTTAGGTAGTTTGGAAATGAATGTGTTGTTATAAGTTGGCTCAGAAACAAAAATCAGAACAAATGCAAAGATGCTCTTGAAGAATATTCCAAAAAAGATGTACAAAAGTTAATGGTCTCTCCCTGTCACTCAATCCTGTTCATTTTCTAGTGGTCAGACTGTTTCTTCTCTATCTTCCTTCTTTTTAGACTCAAGCAGAAAAGATTATTCTTTCGTTAATTGGAAGGTTCACATTTGAAGATAATTCAGTAACATGTTTGTCTTCTTATAACCTGGTCTCTTTAGTAAAGCTTGGGTAATGTCTATAACTCAGTTATTTATCTTTGGACTAGTTTGTAAGCTATTGGTTTTTGACTGTATATGAATGAAGTATTAAATACTGTGAGTTACCTTTACAGAATATGATTTGACCTACAAACATTGAAGACACCTCATCATGACTCCTATAGAAATGACAGCACCAATGTGTACTGGTTTCACTAGGACATGTAACATATTCTCATTTCATACTTCAGGACTAGCAACTCTGATCCCTTGTCATGTGACCTCCTGATAAAGTTTACAGCCATTTCCCAAGGATATTTGTTGTTATAGGTAGTCTTGTCTAGCCTTTAGTAGATGACTTATAGAAATACTTAAATGCATTTCAACAAGTTAAACATGTCAACATATGTCAAAACACTTAAGTAATAATGAGGCTCTATGACCTTAGAACAAACCTGATATCAGTATCAATGACCTCTTTTTATTACTAATGTCCTCCATGAATTGAATCTCTTTTAAGTGTTTTTTTTTTATTAAGCTCTTAAACAGCATTAATATTTATGAAATTAAAGAATTTTAAAAGCTAGACATTTTTTGATCTTTCTAATAGTGGGAAAGATTTTGTTTCTAATAAAAGTTTAATAAAACAAACTCCTTGTTTCTATTAATAGTGATCTATAATATATAATAGTATTTTGTATCAAAATGGTAAAAAAATATTTTTAAACAATGAATACAGTTCAGAAAAAAACTTGCATTGTCGGGGTATTTGGTACCTCGTTGGAGCTCTAGTTACACTAAATAGAAGATTCACACTTACCATTATAGTGTAAAGTTTTCTCTAAGAAAAATTTTTTGCCAAATACAATGAAACATTCCTGTGATCTCAGCAACTTGGAAGTACTGAGGCAAGAGGATGGCAAGTTTGAGACCAGCCTCAGCAACTTAGTGAAACTTTGTCTCAAACTAAAAAATAAAAATGGTTGAGAGTATAAATGAGTGAGAGAGCACTCCTTGGCTCCATTCGGAGTACCAAAAAAAAAAAAAGTTTTCATTGATTTTTATTTGAAATTACTACTTTGGGGACATTTCTTCTTCAATTTAAAATCATAAAAGGTTACTTTATACTAGATAATGCAATAAATTCCATGTGCTGGACAGGCATATCATGTTCACCTATCTGGAGAATTAATAACAAGTTAAGATTACAGAGAATATAAACTTATTTTATGATATCAACTTTTCTGGTGTATTGATTTACAAATTAGCAAATTTAATTCAATTTGATTTAATTATGAAGCCAATACCTCAAGTATTATCAATTTCTAAATAATTTGTCCTTAAAAATAAAATTAATAAACTGGGCATAGTAGCACATGTCTATAATCCCAGTGAGTCAGGAGGCTGAGGATCACAAGTTCAAAGTTAACCTCAACAATTTAGCAAGACCCTGACTCAAAATAGAAAATAAGAAGGGCTGGGAGAGGAGCTCAGTGGAAAAGCCCCAAAGGGTTCAATCGTCAGTACCAAAAATAAGTAACTGAAATAAAATCAATAATAAAATAGTCTGGACCTGTAGTCTCTTGTGACCTGCACACATTTTTTTTTTTATCAAATAAACTCTTGGCCCTTTTTATAGCTCTTATAGGCCTTCAATTTCCAAATGACTGAGTTAACTATTGCAGCTATTTCCATGCATTCACACAATCAGAGGACACATGTCTTCAGGGCATTACCAGTGTGCCAAGTGCTGGTGACAGTGTGAGTGGAAACAAAAGAGAGTCTTTCTTGTGTCCTGTGGTGTCTTGCTGGGCCTGTATCTTAATTGTATTTTCACTCTGGTTTTGACTGTGTCTCAATACAAGTGTTCCTGTTGCTGATTCTAGGAATATATGCTTTTTCTTGGCAGTTCTCACCCAGATTTTCAGTTTTGTTTTTTCACACTGGTAGTCTCACATCTCCAGTAGCTCTTCCATCATCAGAGCACCTGAAAGACGCAGTTTTCCCTGCAAAAGTAGCCAACCTGGAATATAAATTAGGAAGAATTTCCTTATGTTGATAGATTATACATTTATAAGTAGGAATGCATTATTTCATATATTAAAAAGCCATCCGATGAAGCAAAATTGAGAATTTGAGGAATAAATTTAAGCCAGTAAAAGAAGAGTTAAGTATTAATATAATGTTATTTGAGAATGCTGATCAATTGGAAAATTAATGAGCACATTAAGGTTAATAGAGGACATTTTAGACTTGTCCTTCATTGGGAAAGAGGACACTCATCATGATGACAATCATACTCAGCAAATATGCTCAAAGATCAATCCAGGTGTTATGCCCAGCCTCATATGCCTGACCCATGAATGTGGCTAGCAGAATGGTCAATGAGGTTTGAGAAAAGAGCCAATTATACACGCATAGGAATTACCTACCAGTGGGCATGGTGTCCTCATCAAATACCTGTGGAGTGTCCAACCTTTGTTCTGGATTCTGACACTGGTCTCAGTGGACATTCAGGATGTTCATGCTGCTGAAAAGCACACCTGTGTATCTAAGTTGTTGGAAGAGTTGACCTTCATGGGGTGATGTTCCCCCTAAAGACACAGATTATAATTTATCCAGCTCAATGCTCCCTGGGCTAAAACTTAGCCTTTCACATAGAAAATATTCCTTAAAAGTACATTGTATTTATTAAAGGGGGACAAAATATTTTTCTAAATATGTAGAATGCAAATAACACAAGACATGAAGGCAAATCTAATACAGCACTAAGATCCAGTTGCTACACAGTGTGTTGACTCATATTATTGCTAAGGCAGATCACTTACTAACATCCTCTTTTTGGGCATTCTTCCTAGTGGCCAGATTGGCAGCTATAGGTCACATAATTTCCTAATGGACCTTATCCAGGTAACCAATAGAATACAGAATGCTATTATAAGAAACTTCTTGCCACTGCCCTTCAAAACTAAAAAAAAAATAAAATAAAAGCCTATTTATTTGTCAAGAGACTTTAGAATATTTCATATGAAACTTGGTTTTGCCTAACTTAAAAGACTATATGCTATTTTTTCTCTAAAGCATAATGCATGAGAGCTAGTATTCTGATAAATTATAAACTGTCTCCTCTATCTTATCCTACTTTTATGCACATCCTATTTTCTACTGATTCAGTATTTTCCAGTTGTGCACTAAACCTAAGTACATCATCGCATGAAAAGAAAGAAAGAAAAAAAGGAAGGAAGTCATGATTGCTTTTTAGCATAAAAATTTAATGATGCATTTCATACATTTCTATAGAGTAGCTGTTTTAGTCAGCTTTTGCTTTGCCGTGACCAAAATATCAGACAAGAACAACTTAGAGGAGGAAAAGTTTATTTTGGTTCATAGTTATCAGAGGTCTCATAGACAGTCAACTCCATTGCTCTGAGACTAAGGTGAGGCAGGACATTATGGGGAAGGGTATAGTGGAAGAAGGCTGGCCCTCTCATGGCAGCAAGGAAGATGTAGCATTCCAGGGCACTCCCCCAATAACCCATCTCCTCCAGCTATGCTCCACCCACCTACAGTTACCACCCAGTACATTCAAACTAAGATGGACTGATTAGGTTACAAGTCTCACAATCCAATCATTTCACCTCTGAATATTCCTGTAGAAACACAGTAGTTTGGGGGGATATCCTATACCAAAACCATAACATTCTGCACTTGCCCCCACCCTGCCCAATTCATGCCCATCTCACAAAGCAAAATGTATTTTGGCTGGGGGCAGTGACACACACGTATAATCCCAGCAGCTCAGGAAGCTGAGGCAGAAAGATTGCAAATTCAAAGCCAGCCTCAGCAATTTAGCAAGGCCCTAAGCAACTTAACGAGACACTGTGTTAAAATTTTAAAAAGGGAGGGACTGGGGTAAAGTTCTTCTGGGTTCAATCGCTAATACAAAAAAAAAAAAAAAGAAAGAAAGAAAAAGAAAAAAAGAAAAGAAAAGTGCATTTAATTCATCTCCAATAGTCCCATGGTCTTAACAGTTTTATTATTGCCCGAGGTCCAGGTCAAAAATCTCTTTTGAGACTGAAGGCAAAATTTAGTCTTTGAGATCCTGTAAAAATCAAAAGCAAATTATGTGTAATCACATATATCCAATATACAGTGGCACAGAGTAAATGTTTCCATTCCAAAAGGGAAGAATAGGGGGAAAAGAAAAAGGGATGAGACTAAAGCAAGACCAAAACCCAGCCAGGCAAATAGGCCCTATAACTCCCCATACAGCATCTAGGACATAGATGTGAGGTGTGCTTTCCAAAGGGCTTAGTCAGCCCTGTCTCCTTGGCTTTGCCTATTTTAGTGCACATGGCCTCTCTTTTAGCCTGGCTCTTTCTATAGCCATCAGCTTTCTTTAGCAGTACTCAATATTGTACTTAATTCTTGGGGTCTCCATTCCAGGTTCAGTTTCACTTTTACAACTTTATGTATTGCCCTCTCAGGGGATGCCCACAGGTACTCTAACCCTGCTACACTTTGTCTGGCCTCTCAGGTCTTTCTTTGAAATCTCAGTGGAAGCCTCCATGACCCCTTAATTTCAGCATCCTGTATTTCTGCAGAACCAGGACCAAATGGATAATGAGAAGCTCTGCTACCAGCTCACACAGAACATGGGATCCCTGTAATCATGGCTGCAGTGGCCTCTGAGTGCTTGCATAGTTTACATGATGAAACAACTTCCTAGGCTCCCCTGTGCAAACAGGGCACCCCCCATTATCTCTTCTCTGAAGCCTGCAGTGGATGTGATCTTGCAAATTCCTGAGATGCCCTCAAAACTTCTTTCCTAGTGTCTCTGAAAGTATTTAGCATCTCTTTAGAATCTATCATCTCTTTAACAAGCTTGCTTTTCCTGGTTCCAGTTATACATGCACTTTTCCAGCCAAATAGCAAGTTTTTGAAATCCTTTGGCTCTACTTATTCCAGAGTCTCACAGTAAGCCTGACTAAAAGCTGCAAGCAATATCCATGGCACTGACTGACTGCTATGCTGCCTTGATATTTCCTCTGCCAGAATAATCACCTTCCAATTTAGCCTCATACAAATTCATAGGACAAGGACAAAATGTAGACTAGTTTTTTCCAGAATATAAAAAAAAAATGGCCTGAGTTTCATTTGCAATAGAATCCTCATTCCTCTCTGAAACTTCATGAGCCATCCTGCATCCCTGTTGGCATTCTAGTCTTCTGAGCTCCCACCAGAATTGCCCATTAACCTCTGCTTACAACATTCTAAGACTTTTGCAGCTTGAATTTTCAAGCTTTTCCAAATTCCTCCAGCAAATTGCCAAAGTCTTCTGAACCACATGGTCTTGTTAGTCACAGCAAGGACCCCACTCTTAGTGCCAATTTTTGTTTTAGTCAATTAATCCTAATCCTAACCTATAGGTATTCTTGTATAAACAGGAACCTTTAAGGGACAACTCATATCAAAATTATAACAGTAGCCACTCTGACCATCTCATAAAATTTATATACTCATGAAGAAAAAGAAAAGGAAAAAGAATCAACCAGAGAATACTTATAATCTCCTCTAGGGTCATAGTTTTAAATTCTTCTTTGTGAGTTGATTTTTTTTCTCCCAAATATTCTATGTTGAAGTTATAATCCTTAGTACTTCAGAATGTGACCTTATTTGGAAATACAGTCATAGTAGAGTCGCTGCAGATTAAATTAATTAAGATGAAATCATACTAGAGTAGTGCAATCCCTGATCCAATGTGACTGCTCTCCCTATACAAAGAGAAAATCTGCACACAGAGATGAGTTCTCCCGTCTATGGAGAACTTCATATAGAGAGAAGGGAGGAATGAGGTGATGCTTCATCAAACCAAGGACTGATAAGCATGCCAGCACACCACCAGGAGCCAGGCGAGAGGCAAAGAGCAGTTTCTTTTGCCCTCAGAAAGAGCCAACCCTGGAATAGGACTACCAGCCTGTAGAGCTGTTGAGACAATCAGTTTCTGTTGTTAAGAACACCCAGTGTGTAGTACTTTGTTATGACAGTCCCAGAAAACTAATCCACCTTCTTTAGTGTCATTAGAAGCAACAGTGTCTGTGTGATCAGTGCAGGACATTCCCCTGCTCTATCCCGCTGAAGCCATGCTATGGGACAGCCCTAAGTTCTGCTTTGGCTGGAGCTTTGAAAATCACTTACCTTGGGAACCAACACTGTGTCCTATCTGGCTCTCTTGATCACACAAAACAGCAAGTGACCACAGCAGCTTCACGTGGAGCTTCCCTGTTTTTACCCTATGCAATGGCATGGCAAGGCAGCTGTTGACAGGCACAATGTCAGAGAGACTGTTAGGAACAAAGCCTTATGCTTATTTCTGTTCCCCGGAGCATCCAACTCAATGCTGAGCACATACTTATTTCTTAGTATTTCATTTTTGATGTAAGAGACTAGCTATGCTCTTTAATAGTTTACTTTGTTTTGGGGGGTTGTTTAGTTTACTTTGAAAAATAATTTTAGCAAAAAGATAAGTAACATTTTTTTCCTATTTGTGAATATCCATAAGCATAGGTAGAAAAACCAATGAATTTCTGTTCTGAGAAAGTGGTTGTGTTAAGGAGCTTTGAAGACAAGTGTGTCTTTTCTGCCATCTAGCGGCAATAGAAGATTATAACATCTTAGAGCTTAAATTTTAAACTCAGGACTTGCACCTGGGTTTAAGGAGAGATACTTGACAAATAAAAACTCTGCCACAATCAAATTTTCTATTGGAAAAAAGCATCAAATGAAGATTAGAATTTATTGCATAGGAGACTGTATTTGTTTGCGAGGGCTGCCATAATAAAACCCCAGATGCAGTATTTCAGAATTCAGACAGTAGAGGTTCACAGAGCAGGCGAACGCAGACTTTCCTTGCCTGCTACCTTGTGCCAGTTTGCAGGAACATAATCTTTGTGATGAAATATTCATTCACTAACAAACCACTTTTTGGTCACTGCTGCACTCCACTTACTGTAATAGTAATATACAAAACAGACTGAGACATCTGTTCCACAGACTAGGTCATCAGGTGACACAAGTGAGTCAGACCTAAAGGATCTATTTAAAAGAACATATTCTGCCTTTGCTATTCAAGTCTCATTCCTCTGTGGTTACTCTTTCCACTAATATAGCTTCATCCCACCCCCATCCATTTGGATCTTCTAGTGTTTAGATCTCATTTCCCATGACTTTCCTGGTTCAGGCTGTAAACTACTTTTTGTTCCAATGATTTATTTGACTCCACTTCTTTTACTTTGTTCTTTGGAAATGTGTTTTATACATATTTTTATTATTATTATTCTGGCTTCTGCACTATCCTTAGAGAATTCTGACCAACTGAAAATTATACTGGGAAGTGAAAAAGATACTACATTATCAAAACCCTCCCACCTTGAGTTCCCTGTCAACTGGTTTTGAGACAATGCCTGCTGTCTAGGTGGAAAATGCCGGGAAAATCACAATTCTGTGCACTCCATTTTCAACAATGACTAACTCCAGTTCTAGAAAAGCACAAGAAAATTTGCTAGATGGCTGTGCTCTCTGGTACCAAGGGAGAAACTTGGAGAGCAGATCAGTATGAATTTTGGTGGCTTGGTTATCTCACAGAGCCCAAAGCCTGTCCCCACATTCAAGTTACTAGCCTTAAAAACAGACTATGGGTATGTTCCTGAAGACTTGTGAAATGCTCAGTACGGAATTAGTGCCAAGTCACCACAGCTTCTGACATGGTCTGAATTTTGTTTCTCAAAGGCCTGACCCCGTATCTCAGAATGTAACATATTCAGAGATAAGGTCTTTGAAGAGGTGACTATGTTAAAATGAGGCCTTTAGGGATCTAATCCAATAAAACTAGTGTCCTCATGAGAGAAAGAAATGTGGAGGGAGAGAAAAAGAGAGGGGAGACACAGGCACACATTGAAAGGACCATGTGAACACACCAAAAGGAGACTCTTGTCTATAAGCATGGAGAGAGGCCTCAGAAGAAACCCAGCTTGTTAACACCTTGACCTTTGAGTTCTAGTCTCCAAAAGTGTGAGAAAATAAATATTTGTTGCTTAAGCTACCCAGGCTCTAGGGTTTTATTATGGCAGCCCTCGAAAACAAATACAGTCTCCTGTGCAATAAATTCTAATCTTCATTTGATGCTTTTTTTCCAATAGAAAATTTGAAAGAATCCATGGGTGTCTTTACTTTAATTAGCAATCTTACTTCTTAGAAGTTGTCTTTCCTTTGATCCTGAGTCACTTTTGGGAAGGCAGGATAATCTCTCAGCCAGAATTATATTCACCCAGGAATGAACAATTGTTTTCTCCCTTACCCCACATAGTGATCAGATCACTTCCCTCCAGAATTACCATGCAAGTAGATCCTTCGGCATCTAGCTTACCTGTGCTCTTTATCAATATGTTTTGAGTATTATGCCCAGGAATTTCTAAAGAGAGTCAAAGAGGGCATTACTTAAGCACCTGGTAGGCCACATTATAATCTTGACTGAGAGCTCATTTTAATATTTTCACAGTTCTCTCAAACTGTATTCAACTGTTGTTCCAACTCCTTGAATCCAGTTATACTGTACAATGAACAGCAGATGACGCCCTAGCCCAAGACATACATATTGCTGAATGACATACTGTACCAGATCTCCAAGTCTTCCCATTTGATTAAAAGTTTTAATTTCAGTCTTAAGTCATTTTCATTCCCATCTCCAAATCCCACCAAAGTGATTTATTTAAAAATTCAAGATGTGTTGATATTGCTGTTCCACTGGTAAAAATCTCTCTTTAATACCTAAAGTGTTAACTAGCAAGCCCTTTAGTCAGCATGGACTCCGTCATGTGACAATTCCAGATTTACCCTGGGCCTCTTTCATGACCCAGTCACACCAGTTTACTTATCTTTTCCTAAATACAAATGACATTTTACAACTTCAAGTTTAAATACATCCTATTGTTCCTGCCTGGAATGTTTTTCTTTCAGTTGCTCATTGGGCTGCTCTTAACTTTCCCAGTTTAACTCTGGTAGCAGATCTTCTGTGATGTTCCTTATAAACCATTCCTAGACCATAATGAAGTTCCACATGCACCTTCGTGCCTGAAAAGCGCTTCTACCATTGCATTGTATGTTCCTGATTAGAAGGAGGGGATGCCCAGAGAAAGGTTTGTATCTTTCTTTCTTTTTTTATTTATAAATGACAGCAGAATGGATAATAATTCTTATTACATATATAGAGCACAATTTTTCATATCTCTGGTTGTATACATAGTATATCATACCAATTCGTGTCTTCATACCTGTTTTTGGATAATAATGATCATCACATTCCAACATCATTAATTACCCCATATCCTCTCCCTTCCCCTCCAACCCCTCTGCCCTATCTAGAATTTGTCTATTCCTCCCATACTTTCTCTTCGTATCCCACTATGAATCAGTCTCCTTATATCAAAGAAAACATTCGGCATTTGGTTTTTTGGGATTGGCTAACTTCACTTAGCATTATCTTTTCCTAAATTTAGCATTATCTTCTCTAACTCCATCCATTTACCTGCAAATGCCATGATTTCATTCTCTTTTATTGCTGAGTAATATTCTGTTGTGTATAAATGTCACATTTTTGTTATCCACTCATCTATTGAAGGGCATCTAGGTTGGTTCCACAGTTTAGCTATTGTGAATTGTGCTGCTATAAACATTGATGTGGCTGTGTCCCTGTAGTATGCTGTTTTAAGTCCTTTGGGTATAGACCAAGGAGAGGGACAGCTGGGTCTAATGGTGGTTCCATTCCATATTTTCCAAGAAATCTCTATACTGCTTTCCATATTGGCTGCACCAATTTGCAGTCCCACCAGCAGTGTAGGAGTGGACGTTTTTCCCTACATCCTCGCCAACACTTATTGTTGTTTGTATGCATAAAAGCTGCCATTCTGACTGGAGTGAGATGAAATCTTAGAGTGGTTTTGATTTGCATTTCTCTAATTGCTAGTGATGATGAACATTTTTCGTGTATTTGTTGATGGATTTTCTCTAGCACCTACACAGCATTTCAAATTTGGTGCCCATTAATTGATTTATTTAAGAGCAGATATAAAGCAGGAGAAACATAGTCTTTGGTTATTTGCTTGCTTGAGTTGTTTTTATTTTGGTTTTTGTTTGTTTTTTAATTTGGTGGTGTTGGGGGCATTGGGGTGGGAATATTAGAAATGTTGGTTTTGCAATGCCTGGGTCATTTAAGCAAAAGGAGCTCTTTAATTTAACCGTATCTGCGACCACTGCTGGCCTCACCTGGAGTTTCACTTGTCAGAGATGTGCCCATGACAAGCACGTGTGGTTAGACTTTATTTATTTCCTTAGCACCATTGCTTTTAAGGGGGTCATTTGATTTTGCTTCTGTATCTGCTAAGCTTTCAGCTTGTTTTTCCACCACCAGAGATGGGCATATAGTGATAGCATGCTATAGATTTATAATTTTACTGCATCTTCCTAATGCTCTTTGTACCACAATAGCATGCCCATCTCTCTGCTTTAGATGACCTAGGCTTTCTGTGAGTCCTCAATTCTAGAGCATACAAGTCAATATATGCATATTGAGGTCATCTCAAGTTCAGGTCCAGACCACTCTCCATCACTATAGTCCAGTACCTTTAATCTTCCTATTGATTCTTAGAGTGGACAGCCAAGATGCATTTCAGATGTTCCTTCCTGCTCCTCCTCAGTTCTCTCTGCCCTCCCTCAGTGCTGGACCATCTCAATTTGAAGTCTTAATCACCTAATATTTTTCAAAGAGATTTGACTCCCTATTTTATTAGCATTTGGTTATCTCTTATTGTTTTCTTTTGTTTATACTCGAGTATTCACAAATATTCACATAAGTAATTATTATTTAATAAAAGAATATACATATACATAAAGAAATTCTATATGTTGTATAGAATAAATACATAATTTTATATTTTAAATATGTATACACTCATAAATTTATTGGTTCTAATGCAGTCCCTATGACTGTAAGAATGTGCCATTATATAGCTTAACAGATGCTTATACTAGTGAACATCAGAGTTCAGATATGGCACAGTTGAAAGAAATGTTGAAGATAATCTTTTTCAATTTCCTCCAATTAGATAGAAGAAAGAAGACACTGAATATGGAGATATGTCCAAGATGAAACAGTTCTATATAGTCAGTTTAAAAACTGAATCTTGTCCTCCTAAGATCAAGAACAAGGAAAGAATATCCACCATCTCTGTGTAACATTATATTGAGAGCCCTGCCTAACACAATTAGGCAAGAAAATAATTAAAAGGAATTACAATTGGAAGAAAAGTGTCATTATTCAAAGACTACCAGACTCTGAATGCAACCAACTAAAACAGGTATGGAAACTTCTAAGGAACCCACACAATAACAAATAAAATTAATAAGACAATTTACCAACCTATCAGTATGTGTTAGAACACATAAATCAGCTTAAGTTCTATTTACCAATAACAATTAGAAAAGATTTCTTTTAAAAACTATTTGCAATAGAATTAAACATGTAAGAGAAAATGAACAGAATATGTACAAGGTTTTTATACTGAAAGCTACAGGACAGTGTAGACAAAATTTAAAGAAGTTCTACAAAAATTAGAGGTAACTTATTTATGGATTTTTTTTAGCAGCTGTTGCTAAAACAAACTATATATTCACCTCTTACATTATATACAACTTTCAATTTGAAGTAGAACACAGACCTAAACACAAATGTTTAATTTATAAAGCTTCTCGTAAATAAAGCACTCATAATATTTATTTTACCTTGACGAAGACAAAGCTTTCTCAGACAAGTCTTCCAAAATGTCACCATCAAGAAAAGAAAAATTCACGGGGCTGGGCATCGGTCGGCGGCGCAGCTACGGTCGCAGACGAGCGCGGCGCCCCTGAGCGTGGCCCCGGGGAAGAGGTGACGGCGGCAGGGTTTAATTTCTAGAAATCTGGACTGGAAACAGAAGCAGCAGTTTGTATAATCCCAAGAACTTGCTTATGCCAGGAAGCTGTAAGGGCAACATGAATATCATTGAGGAGATCTAACATGACAGCAGGCGGGGAGAGATCAAGTCTCTGACCTCTTCAACTGCGGGGGCATAGGGAGCTGTAAATTGTATAAATGCTGTTTGCTCAGGATCACTAGGCAATGCTGAGCTGACGTGGATCTGGGGTGTACAGTCTGGGCCCCTCAGAACACACACACCGAGCCCGGATCGGCTGCATCCAAGCTCCGGGTCGCCTGCTTCTCGNGAAAAGAAAAATTCACAATTTATAGTTTTTTAAACTAAAAACTTTTACTCTTTTTGTTTGATGCTAGCTCAGATTTTTAGTAGACATTCTTTATCATGCCATAAAAATTCCCCTTAGGTTTTGAATTTATAAAATTCAAAAACAGATTTTGCTCCTGTGCATTGTGGATATGTGAATTTTTTACCTCTGTTCTGATAAAATTATATAAGTAATTGAAGGATAGTTATCACACTGGCATTCCCTTATGGGGTCTGGGCTCACTTGTTCATGATAAAATATTTTTTTTGACATGATGGCATATGGCATATTAATTTGCTGATATTTTGCTGAAGATTGGTTAAGTCTGTATGTATGAGGAATATTATTGAAAAATTTTCTTTTATCCTAATATACTTATCAAGTTTGGCTGATAACAAGTATATTGGTCTCATAAACAAGGTTTGCCCTCTTAGTATGGAAATCTTTCCTTTGTTGGCTGAGTTTGTGTATCTCTAAAGGTATAATATCATTTATTCATCATTTACATAATTCATTGGTAAATCATTCCAGGTCTGATGTTTGCTTTGTAGAAGTTTTTAAGTATGATTTCTTTACTTGTTATAGATCTATTCAGATTTTCTATTTCTTGTAAGTACTGCCTTGCAAGAAACAGCCATCAAGTCTAAGTTGTTGAATTTATTGGAATAAGTTGTCAATGATGTTCCCTATTCTCTTTTAAATATTTGTAGGAAGCATAGAAATATCTCTGTTTTATTTCTAAAACCTTTAGTTTGTGCTTTTACCTTTCTCTTGATCAGTTAGCTAGAGGTTTATTAATTTTATAAATCTGTTCAAACTTTCAACATTTGACTTTATTTTTCTATTGCATTTTGTTTTCTATTTCACTTATTTCTGTCCTTTATTATTTTTTTCTACTTATTTTGAGTTACTTTGCTCTTTTGCTTTTCCAAACATGTTTTAGTTGAAATCTTACACAATTTACTCAAAATCTTCTTACTGTAATCACTTAACACTGTTTTCTTCTTTCTAAACAGCACTTTGGCTTCATCTCAAAAATTTTGATATATTGCATTTTCATGTTCATTCAGTTCAAAATATATTTTAGTTTTACTTGTGATTTCTTCTTTGACACATTGTTTAGCTGGGAGCGTATTAATTAATTTACAAATATTTTGGAATTTTCTACTTTTGATGCTGATGTTGGTTTCGAATTTTGCAAAGAACATTCTCTATGTTTTCAAGGTTCTGAAGCTTACTGAGACCTTCTTTTATGAATCAGCATATACTATATCCCAGTGAATGTTCTATACTCACTTGGGAAAGCTTTTATAAACAGAAATTTTTCAATAGTATCTTATAAAGTTCAATTAAATCAATTCATTTGATAAGTATTTTTCAATCTTCTAAACCACACTAAGTTTCTGACTACTTACTCTACCAGTTACTGAAAGTAGAAGTTAGAATACCTAAATGTGACTTTATATATTCCTTTATATATACCTTTATATATAGTTGTGAATTAAGGCTATTTATTGCATAGATGTTTAATGTATTCTTGATGATTTCACGCTTTTATTATTTATTTCTAGGAATGCTCCACTCCTTGAAGTTAATTGACCTATTATTAATATGGTCATTCTACCTTGCTTTCATTTAGTCATTGTCATTTTACTTTTTTACCATTGATTTATCTATGTCTTCATTTAGAGAGTAATTTTGACAATAATATAAATATGGGTCTTCTTTTTCAAACTAGTCTCTTTCTCTTTGGTTTTGGTTTTTGGTTTGGTTTTTGGTTTATTTGTGCTAAATATTATTATTAATATGTTTGTTTGTGTCTATCTTCTTACTACCTTTTTCTCTTCGTGCCTTCTACTTATATGTTGTTAGGAGCAGAATTAGTTTGATATAAGCTACTGGGCTATAGGATTTTGCAAATTACTAGAAGTCAGAAGTCTGAGAGTTTTCAGAAGATCTGAGCAGATGCGAGATAAGGAGAATAAAGAATCAAGAATTACTTCTAGTTTATTGAAGCAAGTAAAAAACAAAATAGGTAAAAATCTAACACTCAAGTACTTACTATATATTTGTTGATCTACATAATTTATCTCTACTAACAAACTCCCAACAACCCTGATAGAGAAATATTGTCTATTACCCTTTTATGATTAAGCAGCATCTCAGTGAGGATCATCAGCTTGTGCTAAATGAAAAACATGAAATAGTGGACTGAAAGTGTTTGCCCCACTAAAGGCCATGTCTCCTGTGAACTGCACTGTTCTTGAGTTAAAGAAGTGAATCATATGCATAATCCCAGGGTCTTTCAGGTTATATCCCCATGGGAGTGAGTAAATAAAAGGGTCAAAGGATGCATTCTGATTGCAAATACCAGATAATGATGAGGGGATTTGGGGTTGTGCTTTAAAAATCTTGGCAATAGTTCAAATCTATAGCTTTCTCTGAGAATGAGGACATATTTAATAAGTGGCATAAATAATTCAATAATATCTGTGATTATAGTCTGCTACTCAAGAAGCAAGTTATCAGTCACAATTGTAAAGAGACAAAATTGACAGTTTGTTTTCCCCAAACCACTACACACTCTTAACCATCCATGCCTAATTTTGAGAACAAGCAACTTGTAAACAGGGATTATAAAACTCAGAGAGAGCCTTCGGTGGAAATCTGAAGGATCAAGATGCCTTAATATGAAGAAGTTAACTTCCTAAAAGGAAAAACACTCATTAAAGCAGACGGAGTTGCATTTTCCATGAAGAACATCTGCTCTCATAAATCTTCCTGTTAAGCCATGAGGGGCAATAGAAATTAAGCTCTCAGTCCCCTGTTTTTTCTGGGTTTCCTATCTAGTACAACTTGATCTCGTTCATGTTATGAAACTCTTATTCAATCTAAGGGAGAAAAGACCAATATTATTCATTCTCCTTAATATTAACCAGCTTGACTGATTTTATAACACAATCAGGAGAGGAGTGAAGCCCCTTTTTCTCAGAGTGTTGACAAGAACATGTTTATTACTTGTTTGAATAACACTGTAATCAGACCACATAAACTACTGATTATAATTGGATCTGTGGGACATAATCCCTGGAGTTTTGTAATACTTTACAAATGGAAGGGTAATTTTAATTTGCTGCATTAGTTAGAAACTTCTCAAAAGCAACAAATAGCTTAAATTGTCTTACAGTACCAATGGCTGGTCTTTTGAAGGATGTTTCTACAATGTAAAAGATATATCTACCATGTGTCTCCCACTGTGACATCATCTGTCACCATTTTCCTGGATTTGAAGAGGAAAATCTGAGCTTGTGTCTAAATATCCAATATCTTCAGTGAATTTTTGTCTGTGGAGATCTATTATCTTTTTTTAATCACTGAATCTTCTAAATCATTCTTCACATACCTCTAGGAGTGGCAGAAGAATGTGAACTTGGAAAACAGAACTTTTTCTAAGTAAGAAGACTGTTACCAAACTAGAGGAAGAAAATCATTTCAATGGTTCGAAGGTAAATAGATGAAATAGCTATAGATCAGTTACAAATGCGGTTTTGGAAAAAGAAAGTAAACAAAAGATTGATTCTTCTTCTCTTGTGTTTAGTAAATTAACCCTCCTCCCACTCTGTCTTGATATTACCAAAAACAAACAAACAAAAAATGTTTTGCAGCAAAAGTAACAATCTGGGTTTGGGTCTGTGGTTTTCCTGATTAATTATAATAATGACAGATCATTCTAACATGTATTACAGTACTGTCACCAACATAGAGAAGCATTTAAGCAAGATCACAGATTCATATAAAGGAAAAAATGCCAGAAAATGTGAAGAGGGAATCCTTCACTCTCTATATAATATTTGATGTTTACCTATCTGTGCATCTATAAATGAACATAACATAAAAAATGTTCCAGGAAAATTGGACATCTGTAACAGATTTTTTCTTCCTGGGATTTTCCCATTACCCCAAAGTTGAGGTTATCATATTCATGCTGTGTCTGCTGATGTACCTGAGCACTGTGCTGGGCAATATAATTTTGATCTCTATCACTATCCTGGATTCCCACCTGCACACCCCCATGTACTTCTTCCTCAGCAACCTCTCCTTTCTGGACATCTGGTATACCTCTTCTGCTCTTACCCCAATGCTTGCAAACTTTATTTCAGGGAAAAACACTATCTCCTTCTTAGGATGTGCCTCTCAGATGTACTTCTCTCTTGCCATGGGCTCCACTGAATGTGTACTCCTCTCCATGATGGCCTATGACCGATATGTGGCCATTTGCAACCCCCTGAGATACCCTCTCATCATGAACAAGAGGGTCTGTGTGCAGATTGCAGCTGGCTCCTGGGTGACAGGCTGCCTCGCTGCCCTGGTAGAAACAGTGCCTGTGCTGCAGCTGTCTCTCTGTGGTAACAACATCATCAATCATTTCACTTGTGAAATTCTGGCTATCTTGAAACTGGCTTGTGTAAACACTTCCGTGGTACAATTAATTATGCTGGCAATAAGTGTGTTCCTTCTTCCCATGCCAATGCTGCTGATTTGTATGTCTTATGCATTTATCCTCTCCAACATCCTGAGAATCAGCTCAGTGGATGGCCGAAGCAAAGCCTTTTCAACCTGTGCAGCCCACCTGACTGTGGTGATTCTGTTCTATGGGACAGCTCTCTCCATGTACCTGAAGCCATCAGCTGTAAATTCACAGGAAACAGATAAATTTATGGCTTTGGTATATGCAGGATTAACTCCCATGTTGAATCCTATTATCTATAGTCTACGGAACAAAGAAGTAAAAGTGGCTGTGAAGAAATTGCTAATTAGAAATACTTTCAGGAATGTCTTCATTTCCACCCTCAAATATTAGAAAGAGTGCATTTGTTTTCAATAGGATCTCACCATTATATCCTCTCTCCTGATTTGCCTTGTAAACTTTTTGTACAAATGAATCATTTACACAGAATTAATTATATTTCCAGGATAGTAGCATTTATTGAATATCAATGTAATATTAGACAATTGACTATTGTTTCATATTTTACTTATTATGTAATCTCAGAAGCCAGCTGTGGCATGTCCAGGAAAATAACTCATATAACAAAAATGTAAAATTTAGAACTTGGTAATTTTTGAAATAATTTTTTTCTTAATAATTTGCAATTGTCTTAAGAAAAATTAGATATTTTAAATTAAGTAAATATATGCATATATATCATAAACCACAACATCATCAATTTTCAGCTCTTTATAGTTTCTAAAATATTAAAATCGGAAATATATATGATGTTATATATGATGAAGTATGATTTTGTTTACTTGGGATGTGTATGTGGGGATGAGTAATTAGTGAATGTGCAACAATCTCATAACAAAACTGTGCACAATAATAATCCTAAGGATGAAGTACAGTAAGGTGACAATCAGGGCATCTTTAAGTACTATATAGGTCTAGGGTCAGAGTACTCTCATATTGTACTTGCATGTCTTAGTGAATTAATCCACACACTATCCCACAATGTTATTATTTTTATTTTAGCATGCTGAATATTTGACCAATGAAAGGTAAGGACAAAAAGAGCTCTATCCTTTAGTGATTACAATGCAAAAAATGATTTATTTATGTAGACATGTATTATAGAAAAATATTCATGACTGTCCTTAATATATGTGAACAAAACTATATTAATTACACTTTCACCATAATACAAATTGATATGCTTTTCCTTGTATCTACACTCTCCCTGGAGCTGGGGGAAATGGAGGCCAATGTGTGTAGAATATATCCTCTTTATCAGGGAAGTTTCCTTGGAGTTATGTGGATGATGGCTTTATCCGATAAAAAAGGTATTTCATCTCTCTGAGTCTTAGGTTTAAGAAAGGCAATAATTAAAGGCAATTATCACACAACGTCCAAGTCTGAGCAAGGCAGAACTTGCTGATTAGAAATCCTTTTAGGAATGTCTTCATGATGGGTGAAGAAAGAATTTGAGTAGGAACTCTGCTGGTGATCTTAATCGAAGTGCCCTTAGCACAATGAGAAAACTTTTATTTCTCAGATATCAAATGCTCAGTTCAAGTCTCTCCAAAAGTATGGACTAGAAAATTTTATTATGAATAAAAGGCAACACAGCTATTTTTATTTTCATCCTTAAATACCTCCCTATCCAGAACAGTGACAACATGTGATAATTTTA
Source organism: Marmota marmota marmota (assembly GCF_001458135.2). Classification (NCBI taxonomy): domain Eukaryota; kingdom Metazoa; phylum Chordata; class Mammalia; order Rodentia; family Sciuridae; genus Marmota; species Marmota marmota. Next base: position 8,485,531 of record NW_026000101.1, on the reverse strand, counting down.
TTTGGTTGAAGAAGAGAAAGGAATGTTAAAACCTATTACTCATCCAATCTTCACACCAATTCACAAATACACTAATTTTACTTAATCCAAGTAGTTGGCATACACAAATTTATAATATTTATTTATATCGATAAAAAGAAAACTTGTATCAAAAGTACTGACGTGAAAATTTTAGGTCTCATCTGCTCCACTAGACATCTTTTTTTCTGATGTTTTTATTTGTATTGTTAACTAACGTAGATAAGTAAGGAATTGCCTGTAGAGCAGTATAAGAAACTGTCCAGAAGCAAAATCCAATATTTTGATTGGATCCCCACAAGCCTAGAGAGTGTCCTCAGATTTCAGATGCTTCTGCAAGAATCATCATGTCCAAACAACCAAAGTCAAGATGGAGTTAATTTCTGTGTGGTCCAGATATTTTTTGTTGCTCATCCCCAATATGGAACTGTGAATGTAATCCTGCATTGGGTTTTGATTGCATCACTATTTCACATCTCAGGATGATCAGCCTCTACTGTAACAAATACTCTATATTAGGAGAAGAAACAGTTTCTAGATGCAACACACATGATTGCATCACATTCATTTCTGCTTCTCTCAGGTAACATCAAGTTCATATGTTGTCTGCAATATTTATATATTCTGTGTCCTTGGCTATTTCACTCACACCAGTGGTTGTCTTCAATGGACAAAGTTACTTTGACCCCTCATTGCATGTAAGCTCTCAGAGAACAACATTGCTTCCAAAGCTTAAGAAGTCTCTCACTGTGACCCACCTCTGTGTAGTAGCAAATATTTTCTTGTGAGCTCAGAACAAATGCTTACCTCCTTTTGTAATCACACAGGAAATGGGAACTCACCCACATACTCGATTCATGAAAGTGTAATTAATGTTTATTACTAAGTATTTCTGGTTTTATTTTTCTTTGTTCAAGTTAACAATGTTTTATTTGATTTTTGATGTGATAGTTTTTGTTGCTTTGGTAATTTCCCATAAACCCACTAATAACCTGTGATACTTTGTTTTAACCTACCTTAAAGATTTCCCAAACCATCCAGAAAAAAGATTATTTAAAATGCTTGTTAAAGATATTATACCCAGGCTCAACCTAGATTCATCAGATCTGAATTTCCAGGGGAGCGATCTACTAATCTGTATATTTTATAAGATCCAGTAATTTTTATACGAGAATTTTAGAAAATCCTGACAGTGAGCATTAAGCGGGAAATACTGAACCATGTTACTTAATGTTTCACTTAATGTAAGTGGGAAAATATGCATCAAGGAGATGAGAATATCACATACCAGAACTGATCAGAATTTAAGAAAAAATGTGTTGTCCACCAGAACATTGTTACAAAGCACAGGGGAAAATGAGAATTCAATGATGTGACATTTTGAGTATACACTTGCTACTATTCAAAGAACTGTTCAAATGCAAGACTTCCTCTGCTTTAAGAAAACAATCTTTGTATAGAAAAATAGGTAAAAGTCAAGTTTGCCGTTTTTAACTTGACAAATGAATTCTACATACAATTAGAGGAGGAAATTTTTTAAAAAATGTTCTTTAGTTGTTGATGGACCTTTATTTTATTCATTTATTTATATGTGGTGCTGAGAATCGAACCCAGTGCCTCACACATGCTAGGCAAGCACTCTACCACTGAGCCATAACCCCACCCCCATAGAGGGGAAAATATTTTAAAAGCTAGTTAAATATTTTTTAGGAATATAATATAATAATAATAATAATATAATATTTCTATCAATAAAACAATCACTGCAGAGTGATCCTAGAAACTATTAGAAAAATGGTATGTAAGAGTTTAATCTGATATCCATAGCTCTGTTCATTAAAGTGTGAATCCTGTTGATATATGATGGTATTGTTGTGTGTTCAGAAAGAATCATTTGCATATTATATTGATGTCATATTATGGGGGGATAAGTATAGAACCAGGAAGACTTTGAAAACCCACTGTAGTAATTCTGAAAGAAAAAAGTTAGCTAAAACAAGAGTGATATTTATGAAAATGGTGAGAAATATTCATAGTTTGGCTATGCTGAGAAGGCAGAGGATTGATAAAGGATTGAAAATGGGTATAAGAGAGAGACATCAAGGATGACCTCAAGGGGTTTTGCCTAAAAAGTGGGAAGGATGGAGTTATCACTCACTAAAAGAAGCAAGACTTCAGGTGAGGTGGATATGTAGGAAATTATCATGTATTTAAGGGTATCATGTGTTTATTAAGTTCAAATTCTGTATTAAATACAATAACTATGTACATGAATAAGCAAGTCTTGTGTTTAGAGAAGCCAGGACTAGGGATATAAATTGGGAGATTTCATCATACAAATGGTACTTAAATGTAAGAAACTGGATGAGATGAACAGATTGGTGAGTCTTAGTAATAAAGAGAAGATTCAGCTTTCATTCATTATGGCAGATTCTCTTATGTCACCATGCAGGGATGTCATAAAAGTACAGTGTTATGGTTTGCTTATGAGGTGTCCCCCAAAAGCTTATGTGAGAGACAATGCAAGAATGATCAGAGGTGACTGAGTTATGAGAGCTGTAACCTAATAAGTGGACTTATCCACTGATATGGGTTAACTGGGTGGTATCTGTAGGCAGGTAGAATGTGGCTGGAGGAAGCAAGTCAGTTACTGAAGGTATGACTTTGGGGTTTATAATTTATCGCTGGTCTCTCTCTACTTCCTGGTTTCCATGCCCTGAGCTGCTCCCCTCCATCACACTCTTCTGCCATAATGGTCTTCCTCATCTTGGGCCTAAAACTTTGGAGTCAGGCAACCATGGACTGAACCTCTGATAAACGTACACCAAAATAAACTTTTTCTCCTCTACATTGTTTTTGTCAGGTATTTTGGTCACAGCAATACAAAGCTGACTGAAACATATGGCCTCTCTGTTCTTTATCTCTAAATACAGAATCTGGCATCTTGCCATCACTAATGCTGATATGAACACACTCCTATATGTGACTGAATTTTCTTTTTGATTCTATCTTAGAATAGATTTTAGGAGTATGTTTACATCATCAAAGGCAATGAAAAATTCTATAGTTCTCAGTACAAAAATTTTATGACTCTCAATATGTAACCCCAAATTGCTTTCTACAGTGATTGTACCAGTTTACTTTACAGGCCACATCTCTATTAAAACATATAATATAATTAAAAGAACTTGCAGCATTAATTCAACCTAAATCACTTTGTCTAAAGCTAATTTCCTCACAACATACCTATAACTGCAACTATTTTGTTTATTTGCTTCAATTCTTCCACTCAGTGTGTCCCTTCACCTTTCCTATTAAATTAGTGGGTATTCAGATACAGTGGGGAACTGAAGAAGAATTGGGCCCACTTCCACAACTTGGAAATATTTATATACTAGGAAATAAAATGATAGCTGGACTGTAGTGAATCAAAAATCTGAACTTAGAAGCCACCCTTTGGGCCAGGCACAGCAGCACACGCCTGTAAATTTAGTGTAATCTGGGATTATAGAAGGGATTACTCAGATGGGAGGCTGAGGCAGGAGGATCATGAGTTCAAAGCCAGCCTCATAAAAAGTGAGACCCTGTCTCTATTAGAAAATACAAAATAGTGCTGGGGATGTGGCTCATGGTCAAGTGCTCCTGAATTCAATCCCTGGTACCTCCTCAAAAAAGAAGTCACCCTTCAGCTTCCTCCCAGAGCTGTATATTAGCATCAGTGTGGAATATGTCAGCAGTAATATTTTGAAAGGCTGAGTCATAAAGGTAGATTAATTCTGGTTAAAGATGAGGATTGACCATGAAAGTCAGTTTTTACTATGAAGTAAAGAGAAAGATCATTAGGGATAGCAAGTTTAAATCTAGAAATCAGATGATAATAAAGCAAGAATATCCCTCCAAATCCAAACCTCATGTCTCTGAGCATTCATAGCTTGGGTATATCAACTACTATAGCCAGAAGGAATTGTTAATGTATAATATACAGACAACTATCTCCTTTAGTTCTTTTTTTTTTTACAGTTAATCTTTTTATTGTCAATCTTAAATTCCAGGGCCTTGTTGCTTCATCACCTTTTAAGAAAACCCAAAAGTCAGTTTTGATAAGAAAATCTCCCTGTATCATATTCCATAGTTAAAGTACTGTCTGTAGTCTATGCTTTAATTGGAGAACATTACAGATATAAACAAAATGAAAAAAAGGAGAAAAAGAATTATTTTGCACTATTTTAATTTTGTTTTGCCAGGGACTGTGTTTGATAATTATACCTATTACTTCACTGAAGACTATCAATAAATCTTAAAAGTAGGTATTAATATTCTCAATTTTTAGAGAAGAAGCAAAGTTCATAGATGAAGCAAATGGTCAATTCATACAACGTACAAACAGTGAATCTAGGGTCCAAACCAGGTATATTTGATTCAAAAATACATTTTTTTTCTACAATTACCTTTTTTCAGTTCAGGAGTACCACACTCAAAATTTAATTGTCTTATGCCTAAAAGAAGAATCTTGCAAGTTAGGGAAAAATTTTATTATAACGTTCTAAGTTCCTACTCCTTCATTCTCTAATCATGTAAACAGAATGCAGAAGATTTTATAGGAGAAAGTAATCATTTGAAGAATTGAACCTAGGAGGCTTTGTGGCAATGATTAGACTTGTGTTGAATCTGGAAGGTAAAATAAAAATTCTATGAGCATGGGACAAGGGGACAGAAAGAAATTAAGTCATAAGTTTTGTGTTTAGGATGAGAATGGATTACTCAGGTTCCACTCAGAGAGAGAGTTGGGGGAAAAACAGCAGATGTTGATTGGAGTCAAGGGCACTGAGGCATCAGGCATGGTATGACCACAAATAAAGAGAACACTGGACTTTCTGAATCTTCAGGTCCACCCATCATGAGATGGAAGAAAACAGCACAGGCTCCAAAGCTGCTGGAGGAGCTGCCTGCAGGGCAGAAGGAGAAGCCAGGATGTGCCAAGTCACAACATAACAGGAGCAACTCTAAGGGCCATCTCAGAAAGCCTTGAATGGAAATTTATTTTCCTGGTAATCAGAGGGGAAAAGTTCCTCAACTAGAGAACACCTAGAGAAATCTGAAGACAGAGAGCTCATCTGACATACTGTTGACCTTGTCAGTAAAGCAAGCTGTGAGGTGGGCCCTTTTTTGTCGAGTAATGTTAAGGAAAATGAGGAATGGGGTTTGGGACCAAGAGTCGCTGCTCCTAGACCCTCTCAGTGGACAATGCAGGAACACACACACACACACACAGTGTACACATATACATTTCTACCTTTATTAATTTTCACCTCTATTTAATATTGAAAACCACTAGTTCATACCTGTGTTTCCAATTTCAATAGTTTACTACAGGTTTCATTCTAGTGCTTGCTCGCGCTCTCTCTCTCTCTAATATTTAAATCTTTACTTGGGTAGTGAGAAAGTTGCTTTATGTTATCTGTAACATCTTTGTATATTTTATTACTCTGAGTCTCCTTATTTTATTACATATATATGTGGCTACTGTCATTCACAGTCCCAAAAGGATGCCTACTTCTCCCTGCTGGGACTCTGACTACACACTCAGAGCTTCTCCATATGGACACTTTCCTCCACCCTCCTTAGGCTCTGACTTCCCACTCATTCCACTAAAAATTCCTTCTGTAATGGCAGACCTCCCCCCGCCATGTGGATGCCCTTGCTTACATGTTTGGTTCTAAAACTAGTATGAGGCATGAGGCAGCCTGCGCATGAGGGTGACCTCCTCACTCTGCTACCTCTGTTCCCCATGTCAATATCACTCTTTATATGGACATCCCCATCCTGCTCGGGTTCTGATGTCACGTGTTATATTGACCATTCCGCATGAATGTTCTCATTCCTCCTGGACTCTGATTCAACAGATATTTTAAGTGTATATTATGCACACCAATTGCACATATATTAAATTCAACACAAGTTTTCCAACGTTGATTCCATTTAGTTTTGTGTACAGATTTTTAATCTCACTGAGATTAATTTATTTACATATCAAATAGGGAGAAAAATACCTACCTTGAAAGTTATTTTAGGATTTATCAAAATATCACATAAGTCATCATTTCAGGAATACACTGTTTGATAAATCGTAGATAACTCCACAAGTGGTCATACTTAATAATTTCCTTTTGAAATTGATAAAAGATGAATAGGGAGGCATGTATCATTGTTCCAGTACGTAACTCTGAATTTCTTTTCAGTCAGACAAATTTTCACAGAGCAACCATTAGATCATATCAAATTCAATTCTGCTGTTTCATGGGATATAAACGTCTGGGATAGTCTGAAGTACTGACTTCTACAAAATTACAGTTAGCATGAACATGGTACCTTACAAATTGCCTTATTAATCCTCAAATAAATTCAGATATAGATATTTTCCTCCTTATACAATAGATAAGAAAAAACTCAGTGAAATTCAGGATTTACACACAAATTTAAATCTTGATCAACTTTAATACATATGTATTATACATAATAAACATTTTTAAAATATTTAAATATTCATTAAATATTCATATTTACTGTTCCCTAAAACAAGAAACCTGAGCAAATTGAGAAAAATCAACTCTATCTGTCTGAAACCTTATTTATAAAGCTCATAAAAACCAAATCATATTGATCATTTACACTGAATGTAGATTACTTTGGGTAATAAGCTCTATTTCAAATGAAACAATGAGATCTATCATTGTGTCCCATTCCAAAATCATTGTAACAAATACCACAAATAACAGCACAATTTAGCTGATGCATCTAATGCTGTCATTTATTTTCTCATCTTGGAAAGTTTAGGTACTTTCTTTTCAGATTCAATCTTATTCTATGTTTAATCTTTTCATGTGAAGCTATTATTTATCCTCATGTTTACAGAATGAAATCACAAACCTGATGGTCTCTGTTGCAAACAGCCAATTGCAGGACAATTCACAAATTAGAAAAGTTAAGGATAGCGACATTTGCAGTAATGTCTAATGCTAACTCTGAAGGGAATTTGTGAGGGTTTCTAATTGATTTTAGGACTAGGTCCCAACACTTTAGATGGCAGACTTAAATGATGTGAAAACATTTGACTCTTCATTTGCCATGGATCTTCTATATTCCTATGGAATCAACATTTTCTCAATAATACCAATTATTGAGAAATGACACAAGGGCTCTCAAAGTGTGTTCGGTTGACTTTATATTAAGTTGAGAGGTGAGGAAATGTTCATTCATATTATTTTGGTATCTAGAAAGTAGAAAATTTGATTGCCTTATATGGTTACCTTTTCATTCTTAAAATCTATTTCATTCAAGCTAGTTAGTTTGTGTGTGGTGACTGAATTCTGAGGTGTCACATTCTAAATTTCCTCTGGGTATCAAGTTACACATTGGGACATTAGCCTGTAATCTCAGCTTTGCTTGCTTCCTCTTATACCATTTTTTTCTTGGGAGAACTTCCTTAATAATTGTTCTGCATCAAAATTTTCTCTGAGCTTGTTTTGAGAACTCAACCTAAGAAAAAAAGCTAGACCAATTTTTCCTAAATTAACTAGACCAAAAAGTCACCTGGAACACTTGTTAAAATTTTCTGTAATAAATTATGCCTAAAATATTAAGGAAGAATAAAAAATAGGAGGAGGAAAGAGGGAAGGGAGAAAATACAGAAAAGACAAGTAACGACAGTAAGTACTATGGCAGCTTTGTACAGATTGCTGGCCATTTCAAGTCAATCTGCTTTGCATGAAAACTAGTAAATCTTGAAGTGTTTAGAGTTTATGGTTGCCAAAAGCTTAAAATCTCAATAAGTCACAAACCCAAGATAGGATGAAATCGCTCTCAGGACAAAGATTAAAAGCGGCTTCAGCAAATTAACTCTGTTATAAATTTGCCTTTATTTCCACCCTCACTACTATACAGATACATGGGATTATGGCCTATCAGAAAACCATTGTTATCATAGGAGGTTCCTGGCCGTCTTCTTAGATCTTTCAAATTCTGTCTCTATTTTATTCCAGGATTATGGGTGTCTGTTTATTTTTAAAGACAGAAAACCTTTTAACGAACTTAAGGTAGCCTGAGTACATATTGCTGATTTTCAGCAACATGATCGTAATATCTGGGGTTGTGGTTTTCCTGACATTCTCCCTGTTTGTTATCCTGAAAGTCTAGATCTTTGGATTTCTAGCTTCCATAAAATAGGAGAAATATTTAGTCACTTATCTCCTCAAACATTTTGTTGGCCCTCTTCTCTCTTTGTTCTCCCTCTGGGACTTCAAATATAGCATGTTGCCTTGCCTGGTAGCATCCATAACTCTTTGAGGGTCTATTTATTTTATTTTTAGTAATTTTTTTAATCTATGGTTCATTTAGGATTTTTTTTTTTTTTTTGGTGGTTGTAGGACTGAACTCAGGGTCTTGCATGTGATAGGCCACGAATCCACAGCTGAGATGTACTCCCAGCCCATTTGTAGGATATTTTCTTTTGCCGTGTCTTTATTTTTATAATCATTACTTCTAAAGTTTCTGCCCTGCTATTAATCCCATCCACTTAACATTTGATATACTGAAAAAGTAAAATAAAAAGTTCATAAACTGAATCTTTTACTTCTAGAATAATAGTGTCTTCCCCATTTTCCTTTCACATTATATTCCTATTTCCCTTTAAGTAATTCAACACATTTATTGTATTCGTTATAGCTCATTTAAATTCCTTGTCCTCTAATTCCATTTCTCGGTCTTCTTCTATTAACCAAGTTATATTACTTAGCTTCTTTGCGTATCTTGAAAATTTTTAATGGATTCCAGATATTATGAAATTTACTTTGCTGAGTGCTGGGTTTTGTTGACTATTTCTTAAAAGAACATTGGAATGCTGCACTTTGTTTGAGCAGGCAGTTAAACTCCTTGCAGATGAGTTTCATTCATTCTAGACTTTTGAAAAGAATTTTGAGGCAAATCTACAATAGCCTCTAGTATAGGATAGTTTAGCCCATAATTAAGATGAGACCCATATTGTTCTCTACTAAATATGCCATACCCAGAAAACAAGGTCTCTAACCTTGAGGAGGAAATCAAATAATTTCCAGACCTATGCGATTTCTGGTAATTTCTTGGTTTACACTTGCTGGTGATTTTCTTTTCTTTAGTATTCACTTTAGCCCTGTAAATGTGTCAGTGTTGGAGATGAAAAGTACAAATATCAAAAGGGGAAATACTGGAATATTTAGTATTCCAGTGCATTGGAATGAACTTGTGGTTTTATTAAATATGATATACATGATAGATATTAAGATAACTATTAAAATAATTACATATGTAATTTCACCAGCTCAGAAGTCTGAGGCAGGAGGATCACAAGTTCAAGGCCAGACTCACCAATTTATCAAGATTCTCAGCAACTTAGTTAGACCCTGTTTTAAAATTTAAAAAAAAAAAAGAGCCGAGGATGTGGCTCAGTGGTAAAGCATATCTTGGTTCAATTTCTAGCATATGTATATATATGTGTGTATGTGTGTGTGTGTATGTGTGTGTGTGTGTGTATTTCATAATTGCAATTACTGAGAAACCTAGAAAAAATGACATTCTGGAAACAGTGAGATACTATTTCTAAATATATACTCCATTCAAAAAGCCAGGGTTCTTAGAGAAGTGACAGCTTCCAAGACGTAAGATGGGAAAACACAAAATGTGCTTAAAACATCTTGTTTTGCCACACAAAAACAAATGCTATGTCTGATTTTACCCCTGTCATTGTTTGCTGATCACAAAACTGGATAATAGTTGTATTATTTTCTGTGTTAATAATAATATTCTGGTTATGGTAAAATAATGTCTTTGATTGATTGATTGATTATAGGAAATACTGAGTGAAACCTTCAGGCAAACTCAAAATCATTTGGTTATTCTTGGTCCTCAAAAATACATCCCAGACCTCTTCTACACCAATTTCTCCTCTGGTAAAGAGCCTAGAGGGAGACAGGTCAGCAAGCTTCCATTCATGGAGCCACATGTCAATTTCTCCTCCTTTACAGACACCCCAAACTTCAAGTAGGTTCTTTTGCAGAATCTTCTTATCTCAGATGAATTAGAACAAACTGTGTTCCCAGTTTTCCACAGAAACCATGATGCTTTTCTTATATAAATATGTCAGAGAAAGGGCAAAGAGGAATAGTGGTTCATATTTATATAAAGACTCCATGAGAGAGATGCCAGGCTCTAATAATTGGTGCTTGACAGAAGAAGTGGTACGTAGGTCTTTCATATTCAATTCAGAATATTTGCTTCAATTCCTAAATTCTGATTCTATGGAAAAGTAATGTAGACTTACATTAACATCCTCTACAAAGGGAAATACGATGAATATGCCACTACAATGGCACTTTGTGCAATATACTGTCTTGACAATCACACAGGAGCAGGCTTTATTTACTCCTTTTTGACAACAAGGAAACTACAGTTTAGAAAGGATGAATAACATGCCCAATACTATTTAAGTAGTTTGTGATATAATAGAATTTACACTCCTACCATCTGTTTTCAAAGCCTATCTATGATGTTTTCCACTCAGTTGCCACAAATACACCAGAAACACTCATTCCAGTTATCACAAGGGATGATTCCAAAGAAATTCATTGTCTTTGAGACAGATGGATCAGAACCTCTTAAAATCTTGCTGTATAGCAAACTTCTGTTCTCCGAGATTCTAGTTGCACAGGACTAGTAAAGGCAATGAATAAAAATGTTTCTTTAATAATTTTGCTTTTCCTAAGTAAGGTACTCTATGATTACCCAATGATGCCATTTATAGTATACTTCTTAAATTTATATTCAAAAACAAATAAGAAAAATATATATTAATGGTGTTCCACATGGTGTTTGGATATTTGTATATATTATGAAATCTCTAGATTGAGCTAATTACACATGAAAGACCTATATTTCCCATTGCTGTTACTGTTTAACAGCTTACTGAAACAGCAAATATTTCATAGCAGATTTCATATCTTTATTTCTAAAGCTATAATTCAGCATAGGGGTCGCTACACCATAAAAGACAGAAATAAGCCCCCCTATAGCTTGTGAACTGTCTTTCCTAAGGAAGTCTTGGAACGTGAGTTTTGCATACATAAAGAAGATGGTACCATAGAATATGGTCATGATGGTCAGATGGGCAGAGCAGGTGGAAAAAGCCTTGTGTCTCCCTGTGCCTAGGTTAATTCTCAGGAGAGTGTAGAAGATGAACATAAAAGACAAGCAAATGGTCAGTAGTGAAAGAACCAGGAAGGCCATATTTGACACATTATTAACAATGTAAGGTTACAATCTTGAGGGATATATCAGCACAAGCCACCTTGAGGACAACTAAGATCTCACATAAGAAATGGTAGAAAATGTTCTTCCTACAGAAAGGCAGAGATGCATGGCAAAAGATGTTTGCACAGCTGAATTGATTTCACTGGGCCATGATACTGAGGCCATCAGTGCACATACCACCTTGTTCATGATGATGGGATATCTCAGAAGGTTACAGATGACTACATAGGGATCAAAAGCCATCAAGGCAAGGAGAAAACATTCTGTTGACCCCATTGCAATTCCAAAGAACATGTGTACTGCACATCCAGAGAAGGAAATACTCCTTTTCTTTGATATCAAGTTAACAAATGTTGAGGATATAGAAGAAGATGTGTGGCATATATCCAGAAAGGAGATACTTGCCCACAAAGAAATACGTGGGAGTGTGAAGATGGGAATCAAAGATGTTTGCTGTGTTCAGAAGACCATTTTCAGTTAGAATCATTAGGTACATAATGAGAATCACACAAAGAAAGTGATCTGTAGTTTGGGACAACCAGAGAGTCCCAGAAGAATAAATTCTGTCACAATGTCTGGTTTACCTTATCCATGTCCCCGTTTTCAGGATGTCAAAGGAACATCCAACACAGAATATTTTCAGGGTCAAGCAACAAATATGACAAACATCTTGTAGAATCGTTTCTCTAGGGTGATAGAAGGTTTCAAAGCTGTCATTCTGTCATCTTCAACAGTGTTTGTGCCAAAAATATAATATGAAGATATTGAGAGTTTCTCTGCCATGTTTCCGTATCTGGAGATTTCTCTAGGATCATAAACAAATTCAGAAGCAACTTTCCTTATTGTTGAAGAAACTCCCAGTTGACTTTTTTAAAAGCCCAAGAATATTTCAGAAAGCAAATCTGACTTCTTCATTTAGTCAAGTATAGTAAGAGAACAGTGAAGAAGGCAAAAGAAAACAATGACAGAAATTTTGATTCAATGTTTAAAAGCAGTATTCTTAATTTCAAAGGAGGTTTGCATTTTTGTTTTTCGATCTGAAACTCTGAATTTCTTTTCAGTCAGACAAATTTTCACAGAGCAACCATTAGATCATATCAAATTGAACCACATACAGTGCAATTTAAAATCCAAAGTTAGACATTGATCTCATAGGAACAGTTCACTCTTATTTTGTGTCTTTTAGACATGACCATCTCATAGACCAGCTCTGCACATATGCAATGAAGAATCTTTGAAAAACTAAACAGTCTTGCTTTACTTGTGTTACTCTGTGACTTTGAAATTATTCTTGATGAATTTGTTTAAGTGAACCTGGAGAAAACAGTAATAATGCTTAAGTATTTTGTCGGCATACACATTGCTGGAGGATCTTGTTAATTAAAATTATTTTTAGTAATATAGCAAAAGGTCTGTGAATCTTCCTAACAAATGTTCAGGCTGTGATGAACTAGCTGGTATGATGATATATTCAGAGTAAAAAGATGTTAGTTTACCCACTGTGAGTTGGGAGATTATCCAGGTGTTTCTGATCCTAGCAGATTTTCTTTAGTTTTATTATATAAAATGTATTAACAACTTGAATAATGACCTACACCATCATTCATTCACATTTTCCAGCAAAGAGCAGGGTCACACCTACCTGTTCAGTATACTTCAAAAAATACATACCATTGAAACAAGAATATCATAAAACCAGAATACACTTTTTGCTGGTCTATGTTAATGTGGGTACAATATTAATGATAGCCTAAGGTGAGTAAAACCCTATTCTAAGACATGTAAGGATAAGAAAAATTTGACTTATCATGAGTGCCATTAAACAGGGAATCTTCTCATGGAACAGTTTATTCTAGAATAAAATATATATGGTAACATACATAAACATATTTGGTTTTATGTATGAATAGGTTTAGTGTTAGGTATATGGTTACAATTTGCTTTAAAAATCGGTTATGAATGAATGCATAAATGAATATTTATTAACACATATGAACATATATAAATATTTATGTGAATATATAAATATATGTCATATATGTATGAATATACATATTCATACAGTTAGGGTTAGGGTATGAACATATATATCTCTCTATATGAATATATAGAGAGATATATATGTAGCAATATATATGAAAACCTATATAAATATATTGTTTATATAATACTAATATTATGAGTTAGATGTATAGTTAAAATTTGGTTTAAATATAGGGAATGAATACATATAAATATATATAAACTTATGTGTGAATATATAAATGTATGTCACATATATATGAATATTTATATAAATATATGTGTTTTTATAAATAAATAGTATGTAGTTGGGCAGTGTGAGGGTAAGAACTAAGTTTAGGGGTACAGTTAGAGTATGAACATATATATCAATCTATATGAATATATATGTAAATATATGTATTAAAATTCATATAAATATATATGTTTTTATATATGGAAAGGTTTAGAGTTAGGTGTATTGTTAGAGTTTGGTTTAAAGAAAGAGTATGAATATATATAAATTTGTCTGTGATAATATAAATATATGTCAAAATATGTGAGAATATTAAAATAAACATAAATGGTTTTATATGTAAATAGTTTTATTGTTGGGGTTGTGTTAGGGTTAGGACTTACAATAAAGTTAAGGTTAGGGTTAAGGTTAGGGTATGAATATATAGACCAATATAGGTGAATATATATGTGACAACCTACATGAATATGTATGGTTTTATATATGGATATGTTTAGGGTTGTGTATAGTTACAGTATAGTTTAAAGAAAGGGTATGAATATATAAATGAATATATAATATAAATATATATGAACCTATATATGAATTTATTTGGAATACAAAATATATATGAATATTCATATAAACATATAGTTTTGTATATAAATAGTTTCATGTTTAAGGGTAGTGTTAGGGTTCAGACTAAGTTTAGGATTAGGCTTATACTAATAAAATATATCAACATATATGAATATATATGAATACATATGTGAAAATATATATGAATGGAGTGGTTGTCCTCATTTCCATTTCAGAGGATTTGTCGCTGATATACAGGAATGCCTTTGATTTATGCGTGTTGATTTTATATCCTGCCACTTTGCTGAATTCATTTATTAGCTCTAATAGTTTCTTTGTAGAGCCTTTTGGGTCTGCTAGGTATAGAATCATATCATCTGCAAATAGTGATAATTTAAGTTCTTCTTTTCCTATTTTGATGCCTTTAATTTCTTTCGTCTGTCTAATTGCTCTGGCCAGTGTTTCGAGAACTATGTTGAACAGAAGTGGAGAGAGAGGGCATCCCTGTCTTGTTCCAGATTTTAGAGGGAATGCCTTCAGTTTTTCTCCATTCAGAATGATGCTAGCCTGAGGCTTAGCATAGATTGCTTTTACAATATTGAGGTATGTTCCTGTTATCCCTAGTTTTTCTAGAGTTTTGAACATAAAGGGATGCTGTACTTTGTCGAATGCTTTTTCCGCATCTATCGAGATGATCATATGGTTCTT
>NW_026000101.1:8455407-8469813 GCF_001458135.2 Marmota marmota marmota | reverse complement strand
AATAGCTGGGTCAAATGGTGGTTCCATTCCCAGCTTTCCCAGGAATCTCCATACTGCTTTCCAGATTGGCCGCACCAGTTTGCAGTCCCACCAGCAATGTACAAGTGTACCCTTTTCCCCACATCCTCTCCAGCACTTGTTGTTGTTTGACTTCATAATGGCTGCCAATATTACTGGAGTGAGATGGTATCTTAGGGTGGTTTTGATTTGCATTTCTCTTTTGAACAACCAACAATAAAAAATTTAAAAAAAAAAGAAAATATATATGAAAACCTATATTATATATGTATAGGATTTTGGTCAGACATATGTTTACAGTTAGGGTTAAAGACAGATTATGAATATAGAAATTAATATATATATTTAAGGATATATGTATGAAAATACATATAATTAATGCATAAAATTATGGAATGGGTAATGTTACAGATAGGGTTAGAGTTGTTAAGATTACAGTATAAATATACTTATGAATATATGCATTATATACATAAATATGTATATCAATATATTTATGAATATATGTGGAAATACTTATGAAATATGTATTTGAATATATATGATTATTTTGGGGATTCAAGTTAGTGTTAGGTTTAGAAATAGGGATTGAATATATATATGAATATACATATGCATATGAATGTACATATGAAAATATATGTATATACATATATAAATGTATATGACTATACACACACATATGTACAGATATCTTTACTATTAGAAGTGGAGTTAAATTTAGGTTTAGTTTGGGGGTATAAATATATAAGTGAATATATGTGAATATATTCATGAATACAGGGAATATGTATATATAAATTTAAATTAAATATATACAAGAATATATACATGAACATGATTAGTTTTAGGGATAGGTGTATGGTTATTGTTAGGGTTAGATTAGAATACATACATGGATATAAACCAAATATTGAGAACATAAGTGAATATGTATAAGATTATTTATATAAATATATATAATTATAAATATGAATATGGTTAGGATTAAGATTAGTGTTAAATTTGGGTTTAGGTTATCAATGTATACAAAAATATATATGAACATATATATGAATGGATAAACAGATTTATATATATATATATATATATATATATATATATGTAATATCAGTATATATTTAAGTAAATACATATAAATATATACATATATGCTTATGAGAAGGGTTAGGTTTAGGGTAATTATAGATTTAGGAATATAGTTAGGGATAGGGGATAAAAATTGTGTATATGAATATGTATATGTGTAGAGTTAGATTTACGGTTCAGTTTAGTGTTAGAGTAGTATATTGGCTTGGGTTTTAGAGGTTAACATCTAGAGTTAGGGTTTGAATTCAAAGTTTAGGACTAAGGTTTAGAGTTTGGTGTTTAGGGTTAAGATTAGGATTAAAGTTAGAATAATAATATGTATACACAAATACATATGAAAAGTATAAAATATACATATATGACTATGGTTAGTTTATAAGTAGGTTTAGAGTTAGGGTATAAATCAAAGTTACAGTTTCATTTAGGAGTATAATTAAGATTAGGAAAAAGGCATGATATCTATATCAATGTATATGATAATATAAATGAATATATATGTGAAAATATGTATAAATAGTCACATAAATATATATTTTTATATCTAAAAAGTTTAATATTTCTGAGATCAGCAGCACACACCTGTAATCCCAGCCTCTGAGGAAGCTGAGTTAGGGTTAGGATTAGGTTATGAACATATATATCAAAATACATGAATATATACATAAATGTATATGTAAAAATGTATATAAATAAATATTGTTCATATATAAATTGATATAGTTTTGTATGTAAGGCTATGGTTTACTTTAAAGACAGGGTATGAATATACAAATGTATTCATATGAATATATGTAAATATATATGGATAAATATGAAAATATAATGGTAAAATATAAAAATGTTTATATAAATGTATGTTTTGATATATAAATATTTTTATGGTTAGGGTATTTAGGCTTAGGACTTATGTAGGCATAGCGTTACACTTAGGTTTAGGGTATATATATATATAAATATCTATAAAAAACTATATGGATATATATGTGAATATATATACATGGTAAATATATAAATACATATCGTTTTACATACAAATACGTCTAGTGTTAGGTGTATGGTTATTGGATGCTTTTAAAACAGGGTATGAATATGTAAAGTAATACACATTAATATATATGGAAATAGAAAAGGAGGGAACACTTACTTTCAAACACATTCCATGAGGCTAGTATCAGCTTGATACCAAACTCAGACAAAGACACATCAAGGAAAGAAAACCAATATCCCCGAAGAACACAGACACAAAAATTCTCAATAAAATTATAGCAAATTGCACACGAAAACATATTACAAAGATAGTGTGCCACAATCAAGTGGGGTTCCTCCCAGGGATGCAAAGTTGGATCAACATATGGAAATTACTAAATGTAATTCATCACATCAATAGACTTAAAGACAAGAATCTTATGATCATATCAATAGATACAGAAAAAGCATTTGACAAAATACTTCACGTTCAAAACACTAGAAAAACTAGGGATAGTAGGAATATACATCAACATTGTAAAAGCTATCTATACTAAGCCCAAGGACAACATCATTCTAAATGGAGAAAAATTGAAAGCAATTTTTCCCTCTGAACTGGAAGAAGACAGGGATGTCCCTCTAAAAACTGGAACAAGACAGGGATACCCTCTTTCACAACATCTATTCAACATAATCCTTGAAACTCTAGCCAGAACAATTAGACAGATGAAAGAAATTAAAGGAATATAAGTAGAAAAAGAACTCAAACTATCACTATTTGCCAACAACATGATTCTATATTTAGAGGATCTAAAAGTCCACTAGAAAACTTCTAGAATTAGTAAAAGATTTCAGCAAAGTGGCAGGATATAAAATCAATATTCATAAATCAAATGTATTTCTATACATCAGTGATGAATGCTCTGAAAGAGAAATTAGGAAAACTACCCCATTCACAATAGCCTTAAAAAAATAAAATACTTCAGAATCAATCTAACAAAAGAAGTAGAAGACTTCTGCAATAAAAACTACAGAACACTAAGAAAGAAATTAAAGAAGACCTTAGAAGATGGCAAGATCTCACATACTATTGGATAGGCAGCATTAATATTGTCAAAATGGCCATACTACCAAAAGTATCATACAGATTTGATGCAATTCCTATTAATATCCCAATAACATTCTTCATAGAACAAGAAAAAGCAATCACAAAATTCATTTGAAAAATTAAGGGACCCAGAATAGCCAAAGTAATTCATAGCAAGAAGAGTGAAGCAGAAGGCATCACAATATCAGATCTTAAACTATACTACAGAGCTATAGTTAAAAAAAAAAAAACAGCATGATATTGGCACCAAAATAGACATGTAGACCAATGGGGTACAGAATAGAAGACACAGACAAACCCATATAATACAGTTATCTCATACTAAACAAAGGTGCCAAAAGCATACATTGGAGAAAAGATAGCCTCTTGAACAAATGGTGTTGGGAAAACTGGAAATCCATGTGCAGCAAAATGAAATTAAACCCCTATCTCCCACCATGCACAAAACTCAACTCAAAGTGAATCAAAGACTTAAGCACTAGAACAGAGTCCCTGTGCCTAATAGAAGAGTAAGTAGGCCCAAATCGTCATTATGTCGATCAGGACCTGACTTCCTTAACAAAACTCCTAAAGTGCAACAAATAAAATCAAGAATCAATAAAGGAGATGGATTCAAACTAAAAAGTTTCTTTTCAGCAAAGAAAACAATCAATAATATGAAGAGAGAGCCTGTAGAATGGGAGAAAAATTTTACCACACACACCTCAGATGGAGCACTAATATCAAGGATATATAAAGGACTCAAAAAACGTAACAAAAAAAAAATAAACCAATCAATAAATGGGCTAAGGAACTAAACAGACACTTCACAGATGAAAAAATACAATTAAACAACAAACATGATAAATGTTTAATGTCTCTGGTGATTAGAGAATTGCAAATCAAAATTACTCTAAACTTTCATCTCACTCTAGTCAGAATGGCAATTATCAAGAATACAAGCAATAATAGGTGTTGGCGAGGATGTGGGGGAAAAGGTACACTCATACATTGCTGGTGGAACTATAAATTGTTACAACCACTATGGAAATCAGTATAAAGATTCCTTAGAAAACTTGGAATAGAACCACCATTTGACCCAGGTATCTCACTCCTCATTTTATACCCAAAGGACTTAAAATCAGCGTACCACAGTGACACAGCCACATCAATGTTTATGGCAGCACAACTCACAATAGCTAAACTATGGAACCAACCTAGGTGCCCTTCAAGAGATGAAAGAATAAAGAAATTATGGTACATATACACAATAGAATATTATTCATCCTTAAAGGAATGAAATTATGGCATTTGCCAGTTAATGGATGGAGCTGGAAAATATCATGCTAAGCAAAATAAGCCATTCCCCCCAAAACAAAGGCCAAATGTTCTCTCGAAAATGCGGATGCTAACTCACCATAAGGGGAGTGGAGCTAATGAGGAGTCGAGGTCCTTGGAATAGACAGAGGGGAGTGAAGGGAGGGGTAGCCGTTAGGGGTAGGAAGGATAGTAGGATGAATTGGACATTATTACCCTATACACATTTATGATTACATGACTGATATGATTTACATCATGTACAACCAGAAGAATGTGAAGTTATACACCATTTATGTATGATGTGTTAATATGAATTTTAATGTCGTATACAACTAGTTAGAACAAACAAAAAATAAATAAATTTTAAAAACGAACACATAAAAAGTTTAGGGTTTTGTTTAGGGGTAGGATTATTGTTAGGGTTAGGGTATATACACATATATTAATGTATATAATGATATATAAGGATATATGTCAAAAAATATGAATATTCCCATAAAGAGTTATAGTTTTATATATAAATAATTTTTACTGTTAGGTTTAGCACTAAGTTGAGGGGTATGTTTAGGGTATGAATATATATATCAAAATATGTAAATATGTATATTAATATATATGTAAAACTACATATGAAAAACCTATAAAAATATATATGGTTTTATATATGGACAAATTTCATGTTAGGTGTATGTGTATAATTGGTTTAAATATAGGTTATGAATATATAATTGAATCTATGTGTTGTTATCTTTGGTTGTTCTCTCCTACCAGCACTTTAACTTGATTACCATGTATATTGGAGACAAGAACTGTGGGAAGTTAGCTTGTTTACCTTGCTCTTCTCTGTACAACTATGGCCTGACACACTGGCTGCACATAATAGAGGAGTTTTGACTAAAGGTGAAGGTTTACTTTCTAAATTCTCAAGCAAATTCCCTGTACATCATTTATGGACTCATGTACAGGACAATTTAATAGGCCCACATTGTTCTCTTAGTTCTTTCTTTATGTCAGTACTAACAAGCTGCCATCTAATAAGAACAAGTTTATGCACCAAAAAATATAGTGGTCACCTAAGTCACTGGAACACTCACATCATTCATTAACCTAGTAATAATATTGAGAATTAGTTACAAAACTTCTTGGTTTGAGGTTCTTTGTTCTTCTAATGTACAGGCTCAGTTTTTCATTTGTACAACAGAGACAGTAATTCCTACCTTACTTACCTCATGATTTGTTTTCAGAGAAATTTAGATACAGGTGGAAATTGCTTTATGGATTAACCAAGATGGGCCAGGTTATAACAATGATAATATCGAACCATAAATCTATTTGGTACTAATAAATTGGTATGTGTATTATATTCATCTATAATATGAATTATAAATTCATATTTAGTAATAGTTAATTATAAATGAAGAGGTATGGTTTCAAGATATTCAGAACTCACCTTTATAATGGTACATTATTTCTACCTACTAGAAGAAACAACAACATTTTCCTTAACCTTTATATTAGCTATATGAATTAAGGTTGGGTTCATTAAGAATTGCCCAACTCCATAGATATGAAGGGTAATATGAGTTATACAGCAATTATTATAATTGTTTCCCAATTCCCAAAGCAATTTAGAGTGTTAGGAAGCATCTATGGAATGGAGAAACTTCTGCTGTATTTAGAACATCGTCCCACACACCCAATTACTAGTGGTGCTGAGACTAGATTGTGGCTGAACTGTAGCTCAAAAAGGAAACAGCATTCCCCTGCCCTTGTCACTTAAGGAAATGAACAAGTGTTCACCAAATGCACATTATGAAATGTGAGAATTTTTTTGGTTAAAATATATCAACCCAAGCTAAATTAAATCAAATCCTTGAGTTCAAACAATAATAACTAAAATGAAATCATGCAATTGTAAAAAAATTATCAAAATATTGTGAATAAAATAAAACAGGTATTTACTATGAATTAAATGCACTGCCTTTTGTCTTTTAGCTCACTTTCTCTTCATTTTTTTTAATTAAGTCCACACAGGATGCCACCACCAAGTTTCTTTTTGGAATAAAAGACAATACAATAAATAAAACCACATACATAGGTTTCTGAGGATAATTATGCCAGAAATTTTAAACATTCATATCTCTTATGATATTATTTTAATTTCTTATACGTTATGCTGTAAAAACCTGGACTGCACATCTCAATAAATATTAAACCTCCAGTTTTTATACTACATCTACTGATAAATCAAAATAAAGACATGATGAATATATGACTTATACTTAATAAGAGATACATTAATATTATATATTTGGGAGGTGGTTATCATTATATTTTGTTTTTTATTGCTTTGAATTACTTATACAGAAGAGTGAATTTCATTCTGGCTATTCATACATGCATATAACATGATTCCCTCAATTTCATTCCACATTGTTTTACCTCCTCTCCTCCCCCAATTACTTTCCTATACATTAACAGCCTTTTATTTCTTTCTCTTACTTTTCACATATTAGAGAAAACATGTGATGATTGTCTTTTTGAGAGTCTGGCTAATTGTGCTTAAGATGATGATCTCAAGTTCCATCCACTTTCTACAAATGACATAATCCTTATGGTTTAATAATACTTCATTGTATACACATTCCACATTCCATATTCTTAATTCATTCATCTGTTAACAAGCACCCAGGCTGATTACATAATGTGTCTACCGCAATATATGTGGGTGTGCAGATATTTCTATAGTATACTAACCTTGTTTCTTTCAGATAAATACTAATATATACTAAAGGCATATTAAATCGTAGTTCTATTTTTTGTATTTTGAGTTATCTCTATAATTATTTCCATAGAGACTGTATTAATTTACATCCCCACCAAAAATGTACACGGGACATTTTTTTCCACCTCCTCCCCAGCATTTATTGTTATTTGTATTTTTTACAATTTCCATCATGAGGAGGGTTAATGGAATTATAATGTAGTTTTAATTTACATTTCCCTGAGACTTAAAGGTGCTGAATGTTTTTTTCAAATGATTATTGGCTATTTGTACTTCTTTTGTTGTAGTGTCTGTTCAGTTCATTTGCCTATTTGGGGGTCAGTGGAGATGGTTAATTTTTTTGGGTACTTTATATATTCTATGCAGAGAATGTTAATCCTTTGGTGGAAGAGTAGCTAGCAAAGACTATCCCCCATTCTATAGGCTGTCTCTTCACTCTGTTGTTTCTGTCACTGTGCAGAAGCTTTCTAATTTGATGCTATTCCATTTATCAATTCCTGCTTTTAATTCCTGAGTTATAGGAGTCCTATTCAGGAAGTCATTGCCTGTGTATCTTGATGGTTTCACCTATGTTTTTTTCTCTTAATTTCAAAGTTCAGGTCTTACACTTAGATCTTCAATCCATTCTGACTTGACCTTTATACAGCTTGAGAGATGGGGATCTGGTTTCATTCATCTACACATCCAGTTTTTCATCCAGTTTTCCCAGCATCATTTGTTAAAGAGGCTGTGTTTTCTTAGGTTTTTGGTACCTTTGTCCAGAATCAGATGACTGTAGCTGTATGGGTTTACTTCTGTGTCTTGTATACTATTCCATTAATATAAAGGCCTGTTTTTATGCCAGTACCAGGCTGTTTTGTTACTGTGGTTCTGTAGCATATCTTGAAATTGAGTATTGTGGTACTTGCAAAATTGTTCTTTTTGCTCAGGTGCACTTGGCAATTGTGGGTCCTTTACTCCTCCATATCAATTTTAGGATTGTTTTCTCTAGTTCTTTGAGTATATCTGTGGTATTTTGATAGGGATTGCCTTGAATGTGCAGATCATTTTTTATGTCTATTTTAACAATATTAATTTAGCATTTCCATAAGCATGGGAAGTATTTTAATCTGATAGAGTCATTATTTATTTCTTTTTTCAGTGTTTAATTTTCATTGTAGATATCTTTTACCTCACTGGGTTTATTCCTAAGGCTGTTGTTATTGTTGTTGTTATTGTTTTTTGTTTGTTTGTTTGTTTTGTATCAGGGATTAAACCTAGGGGCATTCCACCTCTGAGTCACATCCTCATCCCCAGTCCATTATTTATGTTTTCATTTTGTGACAGGATCTTTCTTAGTTGCTTAGAGCCTTACCAAATTGCTGAGGCAGGCTTTAACTTATGATCCTCCTACCTCAGCCTCCCAAGACACTGGAAATATAGGCACATGCCAATACAACTGGCTCTTAGGAATTTTTGTTTGTTTTATTTTGCTTTGTTTGAAATTATTATGAATGGAATTATTTTCCTGAATTTCTTTCTCAGTGGGTACATTACTGGTGCATAGAAATCCATTTATTTTTATGTTTATTTTTTAGCCTACTCCTTTAAATCAGATCTAGTAGCCTTGTGGTGGGTGAAGCCTTTATGGTCTTCTAAGTATAGGCTCATATTATCTGCAAACAGTGATAATTTGACTTCTTCCTTTCCTATTTGTATCTTTTTAATTTCTTTCTCTTGTTTTATTGCTCTGGCTAAAATTTCAAGAACCATATTGAATAGTAGTGGGGAAAGTGGACATCCTTGTTTCATTCCTTATTTTAGAGGAAATGATTTCACTTTTTACTTTTTTCCCATTCATTGTGATGTTAGCTTAAGATTTGTCATATATAACCTTTATGATGTTGAAGTAAGAACTTTTTCCCCAATTTCTTTGTGAAAGGGATGTTGGAATTTGCTAAATGTGTTTTCTACATCTATTAAGATGACCATGCGATTTTTGTCCTTGATTCTATTTACATAATGTAATACATTTATCTATTTGTTTATGTTGAACCATCTTTTCATTCTTATAATGAAACCAACTTCATCATAGTGTATTATCTCTTTAATATGTCTTTGAATTTAGCTTGCAGTGTATTACTTGAGAAATTGTTTTGTCTATGTTCATCAAGGATACTGGCCTGTAATTTTTTTTCCCAACTGTATCCTTATTCAGTATTAATATCAGGATGATAGTTGCTTTGTAGAATGAGTTTAAAAGCACTTCTTCCATTTCTATTTCATGGGAAAGTTTGGGAAGCATTGTTGCTTCTTCTTCTCTAAATGTCTGGTGAAGTTCAGCCATGGATTCACCCATGCTGGGCTTTTCTTTGTTGGGAGCATTTTAATTACTGCTTTAATCTTATTGCTTATTCTTAGTCTGTTCAGTTTTTCAATATCCTCTTTGTTCAATTTTGGTGGATCATATGTCCCTAGAAATGTTTTCTTTTATTCTAGACTTTCCAATTTATCAGAATATTAGTTTTCAAAAATAATCTCTAATGATATTCTGGATTTCAGATATATTTGTTGTAATATTGCCTTTTTATCTCTAATGTTATTAATGTACTCTCTTTGCTTTATTTGGCTAAAGATTTATCAATTTCATATCTTTTCAAAGAACCAACTCTTTTGTTTCATTGATCCTTCATATTGGTCTTTTAGTCTCTACTTCATTAACTTCTGATCTTTATATTCATTTCTTTCTACTTGTTTGAGAATTGGTTTGTTCTTATTTATCAGAAACCTAAATTTGCATCAATAGTTTGTTTATTTGAGATCTCTCTGATTTTTAATGTAGGCACTCATAGATATAAACTCCCATCTTAGAACTTCCTTCATTTTATCCCACAGACTTTGGTATGTTGTTTTTATTTTCATTTTATACTAGCAATTTTAAAATTTCTCTCTTTATTTTTTCAATGGCCCAAACTTCATTCAAAGATATACTGTTCAATTTCAATGTGTTTGTATTCTTTTTGTAGTTTCTCTTGCTGTTGATTTCTAGTTTCGTTTCATCTGATGAGATACAAGAAATTATGTTAATTTTTTTCATATTTAATAAGACTTTCTGTATGACATATGATCTATTTTGGAGAAAGTTCCATGAGCTCATGAAAAGGATATTAGATGGAATATTCTGGAAATATCTGTTATGTCCATTCAATCTATAGGTAATTTAACTCTGCTGAATCTTCATTGATATGTGTGTGTCTGGATGATCCTACAGCTAGAGTGGAGTAATTAAGTCAACCACTATTGTTTTATTGGTGGTCTATCCATTTATTTCTAGTAGTGTTTGTTTTATGAAATGGGGTACATTGATGTTGAAGGCATAATCTTGTTGGATTGTTCCATTTACCAATATATAATGACATTCTTTCTCTTCTAACTAATTTTGTCTTGAAGTCTGCCTTGTCATATATGTGTACAGCTTCCCTTGCTTGTTTTTAGATTTCATTCACATGTAATATCATTTTCTATCTTTCACTTTCAGTGTGTGTATGTCTTTGCTAATGAGGTGTATGTATGCAACAGGCACAATATAATTGCTTCTTTAACTGAACTTTCCAGAATTAAGATCATTTACATTCAGGATTGTTATAGAGTGGTACATACTAATTCCTGTCATTTTGTTTTGATGCTAATGTTTTATTTGTTCCTAATTATCATTTGCTTATCTGCTTTTCTAGTGAGATTGTTTTCTCTTCTATGCTCTTTTCATTATGTTTATCTTCCTTTTATGTTTATAGGACTGCTTTAATATCTTCTGAAATCCTGGCTTAGTTTTCATGTCCTCTAGCTTGTGCTCACCTTGAAAGGTCTTTATTTCTTCATCAATTCTAAAGGATACCTCTTCTGTATTTAGTAATCTAGATTGGCACTTACTCTAGTTCAGGGCTTAAAATATCTCATTCCATGCCCTCCTGACCTTTAGAGTTTCTTCTTAGAAATCTATTGTTATATTGATGGGTTATCCTTTATCAATAACCTGTAAGTTCTGTCTTGGACTTTTTAAAATCCTTTGTTTTTTCCAAATTGTTGATGCTTTAACTATAACAAGTTGTGAAGTAGATCCTTATTGGTCATGTTTACTTAGGGTTCTAAATCCCTTCAATATCCACTTGTCTATCTTCTTTCCAAGAGTAGAGCAATTTTGTGCTATTATTGAACTAAATAAGTTTTAGATACCATTGCCTGTATTGCTACTTCTTCATTCAGACTCATGAATCTTAAACTTGGTCTTTAAATGCTATTTCAGAGCTCTTATAAATTCTTTTCACAGTTTCTTTTCTTGATTACTGTCTAAAAGTCCTATTTCCTTCACTTCAAATGTGAGCCCTAATATTCTTTCTTCTGTTTCATCAAGTCTATTGGTGAGGGTTTCCACTGATTTGTTTTTATTTGACTTACTGAGTTTTACACTTTCAAAATTTCTATTTGCTTGTTATTTCTGAATTTCAATTGAAATGCTCTTCCATATCCTCTTTTGGTTGTTTATTTGTATCTTCTTTTAATTCATTGATCATTTTTTTTCAATCGAGTTTTAAGTTCCTTGTCCAGAATTTCCTCCACTTTGATATTGAAGAATTCAGTTATTTGAGAGTTATAAACTTTTAGAGATGCCTCCTTGCCTTGTTTTTATATATTTCCTGTGTTTTTATGTTGAGATTTTCACATCTATTGGAGAGGATATCTCTTCCATTTTTATTTAGGGGTATTTTAGTGTTGCACTTTCTCTTTATGATGTGCTCTCAGATCACAATGCATATTGGTATCAAAGCACCCACTCCACCTGTTCAAAGTGCTGTGTTCAATCAGCACCACTTTGAGAAGAGAGATAACCTCCAGTGACAGTGACAGCTTAAAACAAACCATATACCAACATATGTTAAAAACAATGAAAATTATTGTCTATCACTTTACCACCCAAAGAGAAGAAATGCAAAGTAATAATATGGAATAGGCTGAAAGATTAGGCAAGAAATGAAGCAAATTAATATTAAACTACATAGAAAAAAGATGAAAAAACAAAATAGAAAAAAAAACAAAAGAGATCAAAACAAAAAAGGTGGGAGCAATTTAGAGAAGAGAGACAGAAGAAGAGTAAGAAAGAAAGTAGGAAGGGGAAAATTGAGAAAGAGTAAAGAAAAGAAAAATCAAATTGACGAATTTGAAAAATATATGAAAATTAGACAAAAGCATGAAATAACAAATAATGAGTATAAACAAAACAAACCAACACAGAAGACAATAGAGCAAAATTAAAAACAAACATGAAGAAGACAAACATCATCCTTAGCTACAGTATTTAAGACAGGCAACTCTCAGGGACTTTGGTTTTGGAATCCATCAAGTATTATGGGTATGACAAATGCCCAAACCTCAGTGACATATCCTTTGATTGTCTCTGGGCATGGGAGCAACTGAAACCAATCAACTCTGCACTGGGGTGGGGATTTGCACATTTTTTTCCAGATCTAAATCAACAACTTCATCAAATAAACTGTGCAGAACTCCGGCTCAGAACTTATTCACACAGTTTTCACCCTGCTCTCCTCCAGTGTGACTGGGGTGACTGTGGTAGCTCTGAAGTGGACTGGGAAGAGGCAGGTCTTGTGACTGAACAGTGGGGACTGTGTTGGGTGTTCCCAGCCCAGCAGATGGGTTCCTCCCTGGTGTGAGGAGCTGGTGGATTTTTGGTGCCGAAGAGCTTTTCCTGTGTACAAAGAAGCACTCAAGCCCAGGTGGTAGAGCATGCCACACTCTGTTTCTGTTGCTCTCCATGGCGGCTTAGCAACCTTTGGCTCACAGCAACTTTATTGTATATTTTATTCATAGGGTTTCCTTCAAAGTTGTTTTCTTGTGGCACACATAAACTGCAATATCCAGTGGAAATGAAGATGCAGAGATTTATATTTCCAAAGTTACAAGCTTAGGTATGACCACTACAAGATGGGTTTCCTTCATACAGCTCTCCGAATGTAAATTTTAAAAAGTGAAGCATTTCTCTGCACCAGCCTGGTATGTAGTTCCAGGATCATCAAAGCTCAAACTGATGATCTCTTCTGCACCTAATTCCCTAACAATTTTCTCAACTGTGTCGAACTGATGTTCGACATCTGCGCCTGCCTTGCCTCAGTGCTCCAGATGCAGGTTTGGCATGTATGAACTCTTTTGCACTCTCTGTTCCCATAATCAGAATTTCTGAGTCTCTGTTAAGTCCCTGAGGATCCAATATTAAACCTCAGAATATACCCTCAGCCACACACCTCAGTATTTGCCCTTCAGCTTTTTGAATTTTACAAAATTACAGCTGGCTCCTACTTCACTATCTTAATTCATAAACATTTTTTCTTTTCTTATGATTTTGAAATTTCAGAAAACACTCTGAATTTTGATTTTTATGAATCAAAATTTAATATTTCTAACAATCTGTTAAAGATTTTCTGAACATTCAGGAAGGACAATTAATTATTAAATCTGTTAGTTTCCTGATCACTGGAAAACATGAATGTACATTTCTATATAAAAGTTAAATTATATTCATCACATATATCCATGGAATAATTTAGCAGGTGATGAGTCCAACCTAATATACACCTGCAGATAAGATGCTGGCACTCATGATATTGTGGGGGGGAAATTAAGGTTAGGTGCTAAGAAGTTGACTAAAACAATAAAAATAGAATTTGTAAAGGCCAAAACCTTATTTAAATACATAAAAAATTCAAGAAAACTAAACAGGGATCAGAATAAGTGTACATCCTGTGAAATGGATGAAGGACAGGCAGCAGATGTTCAAATGTCATTATTCACAGTCTCCTTCACACCTTGATGGATCAACAACAGTGTGATCCAAGAAGAGAGACACCAGCAATCATAGGTGCTCTGCAGTAACAATATTCACATGGATGGAGACAGACAGAGGACCACAGGGTTTAGGGACCAGAGCATTAGATAGAAACCACAACGGATCTGAAGGAAGAAGAATGGCAAAGAGTGAAGCATCTGACTAGGTGATATGGGGTAAGATTGTAGTTCTGACACAAATATATAAACTTGCATTTTCTGATGTTGGGGTTTTTTTTTTCTTGTTTTTTTTTTTTTTTTTTTACTG
>NW_026000101.1:8446085-8455307 GCF_001458135.2 Marmota marmota marmota | reverse complement strand
GAAATAAGCCAATCCCCCAAAACTAAAGTCCAAATGTTCTCTCTAATAAGTGAATGCTGATTCATAACAGGGACGGGGAAGCTATGGGAAAAAATGGAGGAACTTTGGGTAAAGAGGAGAGATGGGAGGGAGGCTGCATGGGGGAAGGAAAGATGGTGGAATGAGATGGACATCATTACCCTAGGTACATGTATGAGTGCACATATGATGTGACAATACATTGTGTATAACCATAGAAATGTAAAGTTGTCCTGCAATTCTGTACAATGAATCAAAATGCATTCTGATGTCTATATACCTAATTAAAATATATTAATTAATTAATAACCTTTTTTTAAAGATCCAATTCTTTGCAAATATACAGTACTTACTTTTAAAATGTGACCTCTCTTGAAACTTAGAAAATCAAATAACATCTATCCTGCATTATCTTATAGTAATTAACCAGGGGAATGAAAAATGTTGGATTTCATATGGCTCATGTGCCTATATGGCAGACACCAGTCTTTTCCATCATTGTCCTATTGCTTCAATGGCGAAGGCATCATTCATATCAGAACTTACAGGTTGCAGTAGATGTATTCTATTGAACAACAATGTGAATGGTAGTAATTGGATTGTTGCCAATTATATATATCCAAATAATTACGTATACCCAAATAATTAATATATTCAGAAGATAACTACATTAAATAATATATTTGGTTGGTTTGGATACTGGAAATTAAACCCAGGGGTGCTTTTACCACTAAGCTATATTCCAAGTCATTTTTAATTTTTAGACAAGAGTCTCGCTAAGTTCCTGAAGTTCTCACTAAGTAACTGAGACTGGCAACAAACTTCATATTGCACTTCCTCACCCTCCTAAGTGGCTGGGATTTCAGGCATACACCATTAATCCTGGCAAATAATATGTATAATATGATGCAGTTATGTCATCATATTATACATATACAGAAAGGAGATAAGTGGATATGATTAATGATGAAATGTTTAATTTGTAAATCTGTGTACAGAGTTTATTAAATTGTTCTTTTGCAAAATATTTGAAAATGAACATTCCCAAGACATTTGAGAAAAATATACATAAGTATGTAAATATGTCTATGTTATATATACAGAGAAAAAGAGACACAAATGTTTCAGTAAATTCTATTTATTTATTTATTTATTTTAAATTATTGGTTGTTCAAAACATTACAAAGCTCTTGACATATGATATTTCATACATTAGATTCAAAATTCTTATTACAATGTTTAAGGTAAATAATATGACATTTATGAACATAATTTTGCCAGAAATAGAAATGTTCATGTCATCTGGTCTATTCATTTCACTTCTTTGAATTGATAAAATTTATATATTTAAAAGATAAACCCAAGTGCTTATAATAGAGCTATCGATAAATCAAAATAAAAACATAAGGAATATATGACTCCTAGTTAATCACAAAATGTTAAAAATGAGTGTTTTGGGAGATGGCTAAAAGTACAGTACTTTTTCTTTCTTATGCATTGATTTTTTTGTAATTTAGAAAATATGAATTTACTGGAGATTTTCTGATATTCCAGAGTATAATTTATTTTCCAGACTGTGAGCTCTCTGATCATTGATTAACATGATAACAATTGTCTATATCAAAGCCAGATTGCGTCCACTCATACATATCTATGGTATATCCCAGAAGGTGATGAGTTCAACCTGATATAAGCTTGCACACAAGATGCAGATTCTTAGTGTTAGGGGGGAAAATTAAGGTTAGGTGCTAAGGAGTTGGCTAAAACAATGGAAATAATATTATTTTACTGGTCAAAAATCTTATTTGAATAGGTCAAACATTAAACACAACTAAACAAGATCAGATGTAAATATAGGGCCTGCGAAAGAGATGGAGGAGGGGCACCAGATGTTCTAGGGCCATCATTTACATGTTCTTCTTCATGCCTTGTGGGTCAACACCAACAAAGTCCAACAGAGGAGAGAAGCCAGCAGCCAAAGGTGCTCTGCAGTAACAATATTCAGCTCTGTGGGACAGTCACAGCACAGCAGGGTTTAGGGATCACAGTGGGTAGAAACCAGGACTGATCTGCAGGAAGTGGGTTGGCAAAGAGCAGAGAATCTGAGTAGGAGATATAGAGAGGTTGTGTTCTTCCCACAAATAACAAAAAGGAAACTTGAATGGGAAAATGAAGTCAAAACCCAGCCATCATAATGAGCTAAGAGGCCATGGGAAATCTGGATAGCATGGCCCAAATTTAGCCTGTACTCAACATCAGACTTCTTAATAAGCGATGTATTAAATAAATAAATAAATAAATAAATAAATAAAATAATTCTATCTGTATCAAGGAATTTCCCTTCACTGTAAGATAACAAGAACTGATCTTCATTCTCCATTCACTAACACCTTTTTTCACTCTTTCTGAGCCTGAGAGAATACCTCAGGCAGATTTGAAATGCTTCTGTTTATTTCTGGTCTGCAGTACCCACCCACCTCTCTCCACTAAACTAGCTTCTCTGCTAGTCTGCATCCTTCAGACCTTCTTAGGCTTTCACTCATCAAGCCAGAAGTCAGACTCTCCTTCCTTTGTAAGCTCTCAAAATCTTAAGAGGCTCTTCTCAGCCTCTTCACTAAGCTTCAGTTGGAATAGTTTCTCTCCTCTCACTGGGACAATAGTGAAATAGCTCCCAACATTCATTTTACACTACAGATTTCTTCTGGCCTGATCTCTTTACATAGATATTGGAGGGTTATCAAGAAGGATGTGATTTATATTAATAGGGCAAATTTTACAGAGGGCAACCTGAATTTAGTAATTATTAGTTTAGAATAAGAGGTGCTAACTATTAATTTTCAGTACTTGATATACAGTCTCAGTTTCAGTTCGGAAATTTGAAGACAGTATGATGCTGGTACTATGTCAATTGTTTTTTTCCAAGTGATTGAAATTATATGACATTAAGAACTGTATTTTACTTATTTATTTCCTATAAGTAAGACAAGTATGGTTTAGAAAGAATGAATAATTTCTCCAATTTCATTTAGCCAGAATTGGAGAATTTGTGCTCTTGTCTCCCTTTTTCCAAAGCTTAAAGGTGACTGTTCTCTGCTGATCCACACAGTCCACTAGGAAAACTCTCTTTAGGCATCACCAAGAATGGGATTCAAATGGGATTCATGAGGTTTATGAGATTTGGATCATGACATGTTGGAAACAGAGTTCGTAGCATATTGTGTTTCTCAACCATTCTTGCTGAACAAGGATAATGAAGACAGAATAAAATATTTCTTCCTGGGATTCTACCAAAATATTCCCACCAATTTATCCATGAGTCCATCTTGTACCTCTTGCATTTTCAGATAGTGTTATTGAATACCTTTTTGGTTTAGCATATGTTTTACAGCAGCTTTAACATCCTTATTCCTCAAGCTATAGATGATAGGGTTCAACATGGGGATCACTTCCCCATGAAACAAAGGAATAAGCTTGTCTGAAGTTGGCAAGTTATCTTCCCGATTCAGGTCTTGGGACTTGGGTTTTTGCATACATAAAGAAGATGGTACCAAAGAATATGATCACCACAGTCAGTTGAGCAGGTAGAAAAGGCCTTGTGTCTCCCTGTGGCTGAGTTCATTCTCAAGATGGTGTAGAGGATAAATACATAGGAGAAGAGAATGACCAGCAATGGGAGAACCAGGAAGGGCATATTTGATATTGATATGGTAATAATATTGAGAGATATATCAGCACAAGCCAGCTTGAGGACAGCTAAGATCTCACAGGTGAAATTATTGATAATGTTCTTCCCACAGAAAGGCAGTCGTATGGCAAGAGAGGTTTGCACAGCTGAATTGATTCCACCAGACAACCATGATACAGAGGCCATCAATATACACACCCCCTTACTCATGATGATGGGGTACCTCAGAGGGTTATAGATGGCCACATAGGGATCAAAAGCCATCATGGCAAGGAGAAAACATTCTGTGGATCCCATTGCAAATCCAAAGGACACCTGTACTGAATATCCAGAAAAGGAAATGTTTCTTTTCTTTGAGACCAATCTCACCAATCCTGAAGGAATAGTGGATGATGTGTAGCAGATATCCAGGAAGCAGAGGTTGCCCAGGAAGAAGTACGTAGGAGTGTGAAGATGAGACTCAAAGATGCTTGCTGTGATCAGAACACCATTTCCACTTAGAATCACTAGGTATGTAATTAGAATCAGAGTAAAGAAAATGAGCTCTAGTTTCGGATAACAAGAGAGTCCCAGAAGAATGAATTCTGTCAAAAATGTCTGATTTATCTTATTCATGTCCCAGCTTTCACAATGTCAAAGGAACTTCCAACACAAAATCTTTTCAGGGTCAAGCAAAAAATATAAAATATATCTTTAGAATCATTTTTCTAGGGTGACAGAGTTCTTCAATAGTGTCATTCAGTTATCTTCCGCAGAGTACCTAAAATATGATACCAAGATATTGAGAGTTTCTCTGTCATATTTCTAATATCTGAAGATTTATCTAGGATCAGAAGCAAATTCAGAAGCAACTTTTCTTACTATGGACAACACTGTCTGTTGACTTTTCAAAAGCCCTAGAATATTACAGACAACGAACCTGACTACTTCATTTCATCAATCCCAGTGAGAACAGTGGGGAAGGCCAACTATAATGAAGAATAGAATTCCAAGAAAAGCAACATTCAAAATTTTAAAGTAGGTTTGTTAAATTTAAGTATATTTATTTGTCTACCTAAAATTTTACTCTCTTTTCCATCAGATAAATGTGTATTTTAATAGGGCAACCATTTAACCACAGCAAATTGAACCTCATATTTGGCAATTTAACATCTGTTCAAAGATTAAGTTAATTGTTGATCTCATAGAAGCATCCCACTCTTACTCTTTCATTTTTCTTGAACACAATCATTGCATAGATCAGCTCTGGGCATACGTGATGGAGAATAAAACATAGTCTCTCTTCATTTGTTTTATTCTGTGACTTAAGTGTTGTCCATGATGATTTATTTGTTTATATAAACCTAAGAAAATGGTTATCATGCTTAAATATATATATATATATATATATATATATATATATATATATATATATGCATGCATTGAACATAATACTTTATCAAAAGCAAACAAATTTATCATATGACCAGCTATCCCACTCTTGGTACTTATCCAAAAGGAATATAATCAGCATACTATAGTGATACATACATATCAATATCTATAGCAGTGGAATGTACAATAGCCAAGTTATGTAACCACCCTCAGTACCTGTCACCAGACAAATGGGTGAACAAAATGTGGTGTATAAACAATGGAGTTTTACTAAGCCAAAAAGAAGAATGAAATATGTCATTTGCAGGTTAATGAACATAATTGGGAAACATCATGCTAAGTGAAATAGCCCAGACTCAGGAAGTCAAGAGCTGAATTTTTTTCTCATATCCTAAATTAGAGAGAAATAAAGAATTATTAAAAAGGGGGGGGTGGGTGGAAATCTTGGGAAAATAAAAAGGGAAACAGTAGAATGGAAGGGAAAGATTGTGGAGAGGGAGGAGGGATGGAAATATGGAAGAACTGTGAAATGAAGATCATCAAATTATACTATGTGTATATGTAAATATATTACAATGGATTCTACTTTTATATAAAACAATAATATACCATTTTTTAAAAAATTTAAAAACAGAAAATAAGTAGAGAGAAGACCAGTAGAGTAGTGAACGCATATTGGGAAGGAAGGAGTAGAAGGAAAGGGGAAGTAATAGGAATTGAAATGGAGAAAATTTTGTTATATGCATTTATAAATGTGTCAAAATAAACCTCTCTATTATATATGACTATAATGTACAATAATTTTTTTTAATTTGAAAGACAAAATCTGTCCAAAGTTATTGGGCCTATAGATAGTAAGTGAAATATGTAGCTCAGAGTTGTATTTTTGTTTTGTTTTTCTGTTTTCATATGTTCATTGGTACATTATTGTTACATTTGTGCATGTACAAATAGGTTAAAAGAAATCCCATTTGCACAAATATAAAAATAAAATAGAACAATAAAATTTGGCCAATATCATTTCCCCAGCTGAAGCTCATTTCTTTGGCAATAGTCTACTAGAGCTCTATGAACTATACCAAAATTATTACACCTTGTTTTCATACCAAATACAAGCTGAATGTTTTTGCTTTGAAAACTGAAGAATCAACTATTCCACTCTTTTAAATATTTGTATGCATATAAATGTCCTGAGGACCTTGTTAATATAATTCTCTTTTGGAAGGCCCTGTACCAAGATATTTATATGATACCAAGATATTGAGAGTTTTTCAGTCATATTTCTAATATCTGAAGATTTAGCTAGGATCAAGGCCTGTGAGTCTGAATTTCTAATTAAAAAAAAAATGAGCTTGGTTTGGAACAAAAAAAGAGGGAAATGGAATGTCCTCAAAAAGAAAACAGTTTGAACAATATCTAAGTATGGAAGTGTTGCTGTGTGATTTCTTTTCAGATAGAAACTGCTGTGTGAAAAGCTGGCATTGAAGAGAAGCATGAGGAAGGTATACCTAAGGACTTGAAGGTCAGGCAGAGAAACTGATAGTCCTCTTTAGAAGAAAGGTCCCATTATTAGAAAAAAAGCACACAGTGAGTGCTTAGACACAGTGGCTTTCACTGTCCTTCTGACACCATGCAATGTAATTTCTAAAGTTTTTGACCAGATAAGTGAAACAAAGATGTTCAGATTAATTAGGTAATCAGCAATTCCCTCCTGCCACATGCACACATAAATCATCTTTCATAATCATCACCAATTTTCAGGATAACCAGCTCAACTTAAACTCTAACACTCAGTTTATCATACAGAGAAGTAGGAAAACTTCTCTGCAGTGTGTATTGTGGTGAAGCCACAAGTCAAACTAGACAGAGACATTCTCACTTTAGAAATTATTTAAAGAGATCAAGTAGAAATTTTCATCTTTGAATAGAGACACACATAAGAAAATATCAAAGTTACAAAAGAGATGTGAGAAAATTGAGCCTCAAACCAATTTTTAGTTTATGTCCTTTCAGCTTAAGATCAAAATGATCCTCAAAATTATAAGTGAAAAAAAATTCACTGAGATAACGTAGATCACAACTCCTATGTGCCACACTGTGCATGATCTTACTTTACTTGCCTACGATGACATTACCAAAAGTTAAGCAGAAGCAAAATCAAGAATCCATTCTCTTTCTACTACTTTCATGACTAACAGGCGGCATTAAAATCTACGCAGAAACCATGTATAAATAACAGAATGGTTGGTGAGTACCACAAATAAATTGAGATCATATAGGAAAAACTTAACTGTACTCAGTTATTAGTGGAAAGAGAATGGTTAGGTATAAATTTTTAATCAAAAGAATGTTCCAAAACTGGGATCCAACATGGTGGCCCGCGCGGAGAGATCAAGTCTCTGACCTCTTCAGCTGCGCGGGCATAGGGAGTCTTAAACCGTCTAAATGCTGTTTGCTCAGGATCACTAGGCAATGCTGAGCTGACGTGGATCTGGGGCAAACAGTCTGGGCCTCTCAGAACACACACGGAGCCCGGATCGGCTGAATTCAAGCTCCCGATCGCCTGCGACTCGCAGACAAACCGTTGTGACTCAGCACTAAACGATCCCGCTGAAACAACTGGTCAGGCTTTCTGAACCTGCGGAGGTTAATACCAACCGAGCCTTCATAGGCAGTGGCCACAGGATTGAGACGGGGCTTGGGAGAGCCAGTCAGGACACACCCGTTTCATTGGTCACCCGGCAAAGGAAACGAACTGTCACCATTTGCATGGGATACCACCATGGCAGAGAACTGACGTCACCAGAATGCGGCGGAGGAGATAACTTCATTGAAACTGGAGGTGACAGGTGTGTAACCCCCTAGCCTTCCCTGTCCACACAGTGGGGAAAACTTAAGGGCCCCTCCCAGCTCTCCCGTGAGCACGATAGTCAGACCGAGCGAATGAGGAGTGGCACGGGACCTGCGGCACGGAACCCATGGCGTGGAACCCCCGGCTACCGCTCCCACCAGTGATGACAACTTAGGTCTCTTGCACCAGCTACCGGGGGTGTGGCTACCAGAGGGCAAGCAAAATACGCTGAGGGTTCTAAGCCCCAAGCTCCACAAACTTAGGGTCTGAGGGAATGGCAAACAGGGAAAGTGTGTCCAGTTGTTCAAGAAAATAGGGCTCCAGGGAGCAGCAGAACTGGTGTATAGCCAGTATTGTGGTGAGCGTCACCTGTGAGTGGGGCCTGGCTTGAGGAAAAGTGGGGAAGTGACTAGACACAAGAAAAGGCCCTAGGCACTCAGGATTGGAGACCCGCCCAGTCTGGGAGGAGGAGATGCTGCACAGTGATTGGTTCCCGCGTATTGAGAGGAGAAGCTTGGCCCGGTGGGCACAGCTCCACCTAATGGAAGAGAAGTTAATAAAACTCTAAGACTGCATTTATTAATTTTTTTTTTATTATTTGGGTTTTTTTATTTTTTAATTTTTTTAATTTTTTAATTTTTTAATAGTTTTTTTTATTATTTTTTAAATTTCTTTTCTTTTTATATTTTCTATTTTTTTTCTTTTGTCTTTTCATTTCTTTTCAATTTCCTTATTCCCCCTTCCTTGAATTCTACCTGCTTATGCTCATTCTCTTTAGTGATTTCTTCCCTTCCCTTCTAATACCTTTCCTCCCAAGCATCAAATAAATTTATACGAGTAAACAGTAACTCAGCAGTCAAACAAAACAAGAAGTAACATAAGCAGCATAAAAAAGCAAGGAAGAAAAGGAGTACAAAAAATGCAGGACAGCCTAAATGTTCAGGAGGACCTAGAGGCATCAGAAAAATGGTCAAATAAAGAAGTCAAGGAATACCTTAGACAGATGGAATGGAATCTTAAAGAGGATATGAGACAGCAAATTCAAACAATAAAAAAACATATTGAAAATGAATTACATAAACAGATAAAAGAAACAAATAAGCATCTTTATCAGGAGATAGAGATTATAAAAAAATCAAACAATAATTCTAGAAATAAAGGAAACTATAAACCAAATTAAAAACTCAAATGAGAGTATCACTAACAGAGTGGAGCAAGTAGAAGCCAGAACATCAGATAATGAAGACAAAATATATCATCTTGAAAAGAGTCTAGCCAACTCAGAAAGGCTGGT
>NW_026000101.1:8300082-8444342 GCF_001458135.2 Marmota marmota marmota | reverse complement strand
AAAGAGAGAGAGAAGGGAAATTGCATGGTAAAGGAAGGAGACCCTCATTGTTATACAAAATTACATATAAGAGGAAGTGAGGGGAATGAGGAAAAAAAACAAGAGAGAGAAATGAATTACAGTAGATGGGGTAGAGAGAGAAGATGGGAGGAGAGGGGAGGGGAGGGGAGGGGGGATAGTAGAGGATAGGAAGGGCAGCAGAATACAACAGACACTAGTATGGCAGTATGTAAAAAAGTGGATGTGTAACCGATGTGAATCTGCAATATGTATACGGGGTAAAAATGGGAGTTCATAATCTGCTTGAATCAAATGTATGAAATATGATATGTCAAGAGCTTTGTAATGTTTTGAACAACTAATAATAAAAAAAGAATAAAAAAAGAACTGAAAAAAAAAGAATGTTCCAGGTTGTGGGAATAATCGCTTGCCTCAGACTATGAAACATTGGCTGTGAAATCACTCACCCTGCAAACTTGTTAGAATAAATTAATATCCTATTGAAGTGGGGATCACACATTTGTCAGGAGATGCCACAGATGAGGGACATGAGCACTCTGATCAACCCACCATGAATGCAAAAGGAAGATGACTGTAAGAAACTGACCTACAGGGCATGGTGGCAATGTTCCAGACCCAGCCCTTCTGGGATCCAGGACTAAGAAGCCTTAGTTTACTACCCTTTCCAGAAAAATGTAACTACAATGCATGTTAGGATGCTAAACCACTTCTGCGCCTGCTCTGCCATCCCCTCCCAGGCAGAAACTCCCTCACTGATCCAGTTCACCTTGCGCCAGACCTAAATTGCTGCCTTTGGTTGTCCTCTACTTCCAGCAAGTGAACTTGGTTACTATGTGTATTGGGAGACAAGGGACTTGGAAAGCAGTTCATCTCTGTTGCTTATCCCTGTACAACTATGTCCAAACACAGTTTTTGTACGTACAGATGAGTTTTGATTGAATTGGGGAAGGTTGCTTTCCAGATTATCAAATTAGTTACCAGACCAGTATTTGTGGACTTAAGTTCAGGACAACTTAATGGGTCCAAATGTTCATTTTCAGTAAGCTCTCAGTTTAACAAGTGATGCTCAATTCCTTACATGTGGAAGAGTAAACATTGGTCATGCAATAATTATTATAATTGTTCCCCAATACCCAAAGCAATTTAAAGTTGGAGTGAAAGATCTGTGGAATGGGGAAACTTCTGAAGAGTAGTTACAGTGTCTCACATAGCCAATTAAGAGTGATGCTGAGAATATAGGCTGAACTGAATGTCAATATGAACATAACATACACCAGTCCTTGTTACTTTTGATAACAGGAAATGTTCAACAAACCAAAGTTTACGAAACACAAAAAAATCATTAGTTTAAAAGATGTCTACTAAGGTAAAATTAATTCAAAGAGATTAAATAATTCAAATAATAACTATATAAATGAAACCATACCTGAAAAAATTATAGAGATGAGTGACATAAAACAAGTACACTGTGAATTCAACGCATTATTGTTTTCCTTTTACCTTACTTTCTCTTCATTCTTCATGATAAATTAATTTCATACAGAATGAAATCACCAAGTTTTTGGGATGAAAAAATACAAATATACCATTAAGTATATAACCTGCAAACCATACTATAAATAAATCCAAGAACAAAAGTGAATTCATACGTTAAGGCCATAGAAGTTTTTTTTTTTAAAGTCTGGGATGAATAGTTTGGGACATAAATTCAGATAAGTAAAGAGCATATTATTGACTTCAAGTGTTTTAGTCAAGTCTGTTAAGGTACAGTATGAATATTAATGCTTAGATAATTATAGTAATTTACTACTAGATGCCATGTTTTACTGTAAAATAACTGAACTTTAAAAAATGACAATATACTTAAGAAAGTAGGAATTGTATTATACATGCACAGACACAAACATGCACAAATAAAAACACACACCAAAACATATACCATAACCCATAATATATGTATAGTAAATACAAAAGATATGTGTCCATGTTTTTTTCTTTACTATAATAGGTACTTGAACCATATTATAAAAATGAATAAATATGAAAAAATGATGTCCCCAAGTAATAATAGCATTTGATTTAGGAAGAATTAAGAACAGTCTTCCTTATGAATCAGAGGAACTAGATAATGAGATAATGACTCATGAATTTTTACCAATTTTCAGATGATAGCTAATGGAATAGTAGTATAGCCTGAAAATGCAGGCCTTATGTAACAGCATAGGATTCCTGTTTAGCATGTAAATTCTGAGATACCTTAATTTATTAACCTGAAGAGAGATTATCAAAGTGGGGGCATGTTCATGTCTTATTATAAAACTTCCCTTCCAAATTCAGGAAAGGACTAAAACCAACAATGGGAGCTTTTATTCTCTCTTTGAAAGTAGCCTGTTTGGGGTATAAGATAAGAGGGCATAGAGGTCTTCAACCAATGCAACAAACTATAAAAAAATTATGTGTCCCTCTTCTCTCTAGAGTTGAAAATATTCCCCCAACTTGTTTCATTTGTTATTAGAAAAATCAGAGACTAAAAACAGTTATGGTCTTTCTACAGAAAATATGCAGAAGAGCTACAGGTGGCTAGTGTATTACATTGGCCCATTACCCTTGTTTCCAGGTGGATAGCTGTGAATCTTGATTGAGAGAGACATTTGTTTTGGGTTTGGATTTGCATACATGGCAAGTCAAGTAATTACTACTGCAAATATCAGGGCCTGGTGCAAAAGTATTTTTTTTTAACTTGGATATTGGTTATATCATTAAGGTATAGCATGTGATATTTAAAAATGAGTTGCAAAGTAGCACAAGCAATAGATTTAATTTTATTCCCATTCCACAGAATTGTAGACTAGTAAAAATTGAAATGGATATTTGAAAGTCCTTCTAACAATACTAGAGTGTGTTAAGAGACTAAAGGTATGGCTTTCACAACTACATGAAGAGTGTTAAAACCTAACATACAAAGAATTAAAGGGAACTAAGCCTTGGATATATTATTGAAAGCCTGTAGGAGAAGATAGAGAGAAGATGGCAATAATTGAAATAGGTGCTCATAGAAAATTCTCTGTTCCCATTTTTTTTTCTTTCCCTGATCTTATATTAGTGGGACATTTGTTGCATTTATAAACTCCAAAAGACTGATCATTTGTTGGACATGATATCACAATAGTATATCTAAATATTACTACTGTCTAAATTACCAGAAGAATGACTATATGAATCATTCTTAGTTCTCTGCTTTTTAAAGCACGATTAATGATGTCTATCACATTCCACCATCATTGCTAAACCCCTGCCCCCTCCCTTCCCCTCCCACTCCTCTGTGATATCTAGAGTTCTTCTATTCCTCCCATGATCCCTCTCCCTACCCCACTATGAGTCAGTCACCTTACATCAGAGAAAACACCATTTGTTTTTTTGGGGAGATTGGGTAACTTCACTTAGCATTATCTTCTCCAACTGCATCCATTACCTGAAAATGCCATGATTTTATTCTCTTTCATTGCTGAGTAAAATTTCATTGTGTATATATGCCACAATTTTTTATCCATTCATCTACTGAAGGGCATTTAGTTTAGTTCCACAGTTTAGCTATTGTGAATTTTGCTGCTATAAAAATTGATGTGGCTGTGTCCCTGTAGTATGCTGTTTTTAAGTCCTTTGGGTATAGACTAAGGAGAGAGATAGCTGGGTCAAATGGTGGTTCCATTCCCAGTTTTCCAAGGAATCTCCATACTGCTTTCCATATTGGCTGCACAATTTGCAGTCCCACCAGCAATGTATGAGTGTGCCGTTTTCCCCACATCCTTGCCAACACTTATTGTTGTTTGTCTTCATAATAGATGCCATTCTGACTGGAGTGAGATGGTATCTTGGAGACATGAATTGGTGTGAACATACTTTATATACAAACAGAGATATGAAAAATTGTGTTCTATATGTGTAATAAGAATACTGATGCATTCCACTGTTATATATTTAAAAATAAAAGCAATTAAAAAGAATAAAATAAATAAATATGGAAGTAAAAAAATAAATTATTCAAAGAAAAAAATAAATAATTTACCTGAAAAAAAAGAAGTTTGACACATGTTTCATGAGGATTAAAAAAAAAATAAATGTTTTGGTCTTTTTCCAAACTGCTGGATAATGCTAATCACTATACTTGTACCTACCCAACCCTACTTCACATAACTGAGAATAATAAAGGGCTAAATATTGTCCACAGTTGCTACCAATTTTATGGATCATTCTCTGGGTGAACATAACAGTCCTACTCCAAGAAGGATAATCTGGAAAAAATAAATAAATGAAAAGTGGAAAAAAGGAGAAGCAAGTGATGGGAGAAATGGAGCCTATGACAGCTTCTTGGCATACCCAAACAAACTATGTGTATTTGGAAGTTACTAGTACGTGTATGGTAGTCTCCTGAGGAACATTTGGGA
The DNA here is from genome assembly GCF_001458135.2 of Marmota marmota marmota. Taxonomy (NCBI): domain Eukaryota; kingdom Metazoa; phylum Chordata; class Mammalia; order Rodentia; family Sciuridae; genus Marmota; species Marmota marmota. The sequence continues at coordinate 8,439,876 of NW_026000101.1, read as the reverse complement.
CCAATGACATATATTCAAATTCTACTCAACGAATAAGCAGTAATGGTGACAACATGATTGGTGTATAAGCCAACAGTGACAAAAACATTCTACTATATTCTCCTGAGAGGTAAAAATAAACTTTTAGAATTTTTTTGGTCCGGAAATATCTTCCTACACCAGGACCATGTCATATCTTTAACAAAGTTTCACATGAGTATATACTTTGAAGTTGTATGAGTACACACACTAAAGTTGCATGAGTGTACACTCTGAAGTTGCAAGTGCTTTGTAAAATATCCAACTCTGGGCAAGTGTTCAGTGTTTTTTTTAAAAAAAAGTCCTCTCTTGGAATTTAGAAAATCAATCAACATATGGCCCACATTATCTTACAGTAACTTTTCAGTAGAATGACAAATGATGGATTTTATATGGCTCATGTGCCCATATGGTGGACTCCAGTCCTCATATTTGCTTCAGTATTGGAGGTGTCATTCATATCAGAGTTTACGTGTTTCAGAAGGTGTATTCCCTTGAACTACAATGTGAATGGTGGTTGTTGGGTTGTTGCCATTTGTGGTATTTCCACACAATTTAATATCCTGAGCATAATTATAGAATATAAAATATATTATGATGTAATTATGCCAGGATTTGCCTTGAAATAATCTTGAAGATGAAAATTAATGAGCACAGACATGATAAAAGATGGTTTTCCATGTATGATAATTATTTAAGCTGTATAACATGTACATGGGGTTTTGTTAAATTATTCTTGATCTTCTATTAAATATTTTTAAATTAACATTTCTAAAAACTGTTTTAAAGAAAAATATTAAGTGCATTATACTTAGAGAAAATTAATATACATATAACATGCATGAAATAATATAGAGATACATAAATATGTTTGTATGAATATAATAAGAATTAAAAACGTGTTTGAGTAAATTCTTGTAATTGTGTTTAACATAGATAATATGACATTTATAAGGGTAATGTTGCCAGAAATAGAAATGTTCATATCATCTGGACTATTGTTGTTACTTCTTGGATTCATCCTATAAAACTCATACATTAAAAAAGTGCTTATACTACATCACTGATAAATCAAAATAAAAAACATGATGAATATATGACTAGTAATTAATAGCAGAAACACTAAAAGTGACATTTTGGGGAGATGGCTAAAATACAGCACTTTTTCTTTCTTATTATTGATGCTTCTTAGAAATTTAAAGAACATGAATTTTAGTCAAAATTTAATATACTTAAAATCTGTTAGAGATTTTCCAATTTTCCAGAGAGTACAATTTGTTATCTAATCTATTGGTTTTCTGACCACTGGTTAACATGGGCACATTTTGTCTATACCAAAGCTAGATTACATCCACTCATACATATCTATTGGTATTATGCCAGATGATGATGAGTTCAATATGATGGAAGCATACACAGAAGATGCTGACTATTTTGGTATTGTGGAGGAAATTAAGGTTAGGTGCTAAGGAGTTGGCTAAAACAATAGAAATAATATTTTATAGGCCAAAACCTATTTAAAGAGATCAAACAGTAAAGGGAGATAGCCAGGGATCAGATGTAAATGTAGGACTTATGGAGGGGATGGAGGAGAGGCACAGATGTTCAGCTCTAGGTGCTCTGCAGTAATATCCACTTATGTGCAGATAGTCACAGCACAGCAGTATCTGAACACTTAGGTAGAAGTTAGCCTACCTGAAAGAAGAGGATTGGCCAAAAAAGTGAAGATCTGAGTAGAAGAGGGAGGATAAAGTTGTAACTCTAATAAAGATGACGAAAAGGAAACTTGAGTAGGAAAATGAAGTCAAAACCCAGGTATCACAGAGACCATGGGAAATCGGGATGTTACAGCCCAACGTTAGCCTGTGCTCAAAATTGGACTTATAACAAGTAACATACCAAAAAAGGAAAATATTATTCTAGATTTACCGAGGAGTATCCCCTCATTGGAAAACAACAAGAATTGATTCCTTTCTCCAATCACTAACTGTTCATCCCTCACTGTGAGCTTGTGAGAACATCTTGAAATGCTTCTGTTTGTTTTCTGTGTAGAATACCTACCCTCCTCTCTCTTCTGACTAGTTTACTCTGCAAGTCTGCATCCTTGAGAACTCTTAAGGCCTCCACTCATCAAGCCAGATGCCAGATTCCCTTCCTTTGTTGGCTCTCAAAATTTTAAGAGGCTTTTATCAGCCTCCTCACCGAAATGGGAACAGAAACAGTTTCTCTCCTGTCACTGGGACATTAGTGAAATGCTTCCCAACATTCATTTCACACTTCTTATTTCTTCTCCTGGCCTGATCAATCTCCTCTTTGTGAATAAGGATGGTGTGATTTCTATGAATGGTGTAAGTTTTGCAGGGAGATGTCTGACTCTAACCATTATTTACTAGAGTAAAGAGATGCTAAGTACTAATCTTTAGTGCTTAATATAGTTTTATTTTCAATTCTGAAATTTCAGGACAGAATGTTACTGGCATTATGGTAGTTGTTTTCTCTAACTTATTGAAATGTTAAATGACACTAACAACTGCATTTTCTTTCTTTCTTTCCTTATTCTTGGTAAGAAAGCTATGACATAGAGAAAAATGAATAATTTATCCAATATACTTTAGCTAGTTTGGGGAATTGGAGAATTTGTACTCTTGTATCCCTGTTTCCAAAGCTTATGTGTGACTGTTCTCCACTGACCCACACAGTTCACTTTAAATACTCTTTTCATGCATCACCAAGAATGGGATTCAAATGGGATTCAGGGTGTTTTTAAGATTTGGATCATGACATGTTGGAAACAGAGTTTGTAGCAAATTGTATTTCTCAACCTTTCTTGCTGAACAAGGTTAATGAAGACAGAGAAAATGTTTCTTCCTAGTTTCTACCAAAATTTTCTCATTGATTTACCTATGAGTCCATCTTGTGCTTCTTATAAAAAAAAAAAACTTGGATTTCTGATGTTCTTATTGAATAGGTTTTTGGTTTAGCATATGTTTTACAGCAGCTTTAACATCCTTATTCCTCAAGCTATAGATGATAGGATTCAACATGGGGGTCACTACCCCATAAAATAAAGAAATGAGTTTGTCCGAAGTTTGCAATTTTTCTTCCCCAGTCAGGTCTTGGGACTTGGGTTTTGCATACATAAAGAAGATGGTGCCATAGAATATGACCACCACAGTCAGATGAGCTGAGCAGGTAGAAAAGGCCTTGCGTCTCCCTGTGGCTGAGTTCATTCTCAAGATGGTGTAGAGGATAAACATGTAGGAGAAGAAAATGACCAGCAGTGGGAGAACCAGGAAGGCCATATTTGATATTGACATGGTGATAATATTAAGAGATATATCAGCACAAGCCAGCTTAAGGACAGCTAAGATCTCACATGTAAAATGATTGATAATATTCTTCCCACAGAAAGGCAGTCGCATGGCAAGAGAGGTTTGCACAGCCGAATTGATTCCACCAAACAGCCATGATACAGAGGCCATCAGTGCACACACCCCCTTGCTCATGATGATGGGGTACCTCAGAGGGTTACAGATGGCCACATAGCGATCAAAAGCCATCATACCAAGAAGTAAACATTCTGTGGATCCCATTGCAAATCCAAAGAACATCTGTACTGTACATCCAGAGAAGGAAATATTCCTTTTCTTTGTTATTAAGCTCACCAATGTTGAGGGTACAGAAGAAGATGTGTAGCAGATATCCAGGAAGGAGAGGTTGCCCAGGAAGAAGTACATAGGAGTGTGAAGATGGGAATCAAAGATGCTTGCTGTGATTAGAACACCATTGCCACTGAGAATCACTAGGTACATAATTAGAATCAGGGCAAAGTAAATGAGTTCTGTCTTTGGGTATCCAGAAAGACCCAGAAGAAGAAATTCTGACACAAATGTCAGGTTAATTTTATCCTTTTCACTCATTTTCAGAATATCAAATATGACCCAGCATAATATACATATATTTCCAAGAAACAAAATTACAATGTACATGAACAATCATTTTTTTAGAATGTTAGAAGGAGTTCTTTCTTGAAGCTTGGAAATTATTTTCAATAATATGTATTACTAAAAAACAAAGAAATAGTTAATAATGAAAAAACTATATCCCATTGACAATACATAGATATTTACCCATGATACACATATAGAAGTATCTGTGAGAATTTTTTTTTTAAATGACCAGTAGTGGGAGAACCGGAAAGGCCGTATTTGATTTTGACATGGTAATAATATTGTGGGATATATCAGCACAAGCCAGCTTGAGGACAGCTATCTCACATGTAAAATGATTGATAATGTTCTTCCCACAGAAAGATAGTCGCATGGCAAGAGAATACTTTTTTTTATTCTCACAGATACTTCTATATGTGTATCATATCAATTATCTCACAGGTATTTCTATATGTGTATCATATCAAAAAGGAGCTAACAAAGGAAGGAAATCTATATGTATGCCAGATACACATATAGAAGTAATCTTTTCTGTTGTTAAAACGGCTTTCTGGATTGGTATTTCTACAGTCCCTGGCTAAGTACCACCTATAAGCCTGACTTCTTTATGTCATTTGAACTAGTGAAAGAGCAATAGAGAGGTTAAAATTCCAGGGCTGGAATTTTAGAAGTAGTCAAAACTTTGTAGCAGTTTTGATTTTTTTAAACATATTTCTTTCATAACCAATACTTTTAAATTTGCTTCTTTTTATAGTGATCAATATCTTGTATTAATCAGTTTAATTGCATATTTTATCAACATATTATCATAATAAATTAAATAACATAAACTGAAGTATAACATCTGACTCAATACATAGCTAGAGTTGATCCTATATTTCAGCTGACTCTTATTATCTTGTTTGATTTTTCTATGACAAGACCATTGGGTTGACCAGTTCCACATAAATGAGATAGAGAATCTTCAGAAAACATTACACAGTATCTTCACTTATTTCATTCTGCAGCTTCAGAGTTTGAAATTTTGCTTAAGCCAACCTAAAAATTGTAAGCATGTTTAAATATTTTATACAAATATGTGTGCATCTATACTATCATTAATATGCTTTACAAAGTATAATGTTCTTTATAGTATCCCTATTCTTTGGCAAATATTAAAAGATTGGACTTGACCAAGATAGGAAATAATTGAGTTTGAAGTACAGTTTCATGGATTCACTAATTTTCAAAATGGGGAATATTCAGATCACATTTTAGTGCTCAGGGCAAATCCTGAGATCTGAATTTCTCATAAGTACCCCAGGTGATGTTTTTGCAATTGTATGCCAAAGCACTTGACTTGCAAGGTTTATAACTACACTGAGTTTGCAGTTTATCTCGATGTTCCTAATTCAAACCAATTTTGGTGGGGGACAAAAGAGTGCTTAATTATAAGAGATTAGAGTAACAACCTAGAAAAATTCAGGAACATAATTTTTTGTGTTTAAAGAAAACTCCACATTGACACATTTCTTTTTCAAATTTCTCTCTGCAACATTAAATGTTATATAAACATAGCGCTACATCAATCAGAAATTCAAGGATTTTTTTTTTTATCAGACACAGAGACAGAGTGGATAGTGAAACAAGGCTTCCTCCTACACTTATCAGGCCTACCGAAAGTGTCATACCTTTTGAAAATCAAGTAATAAATTCCCCATGATCTCTTCTTTTATTTTCAATAATAATTATATTTTAAGTCTTCGCAATGGATTGTTTATTTAGCTAATGATGAGTTGAGTTTTTCTTTTCTTTCTTTCATTTTTAAATACTCAAATGTAGAGAGCAGTGATGGGAATCGTGGTCTGACTGCCTTGTGGCTGCATTTGGGCTGGGAACTTCCAACAGGAAGGTGCAGGTCAAGATGGCCCAGTTGCTAGGGTGATGCCAGCCCTGAGGAAACTGGGCAAAGGCACAGAGTTGTATCAGTTGGGACCTTGGCTCAGGCACCACCAGCTTCCAGGGATAGAGAATTCTGAACATAACAAGATAACCCTACGTCTTGGTAGTCAGTCCTGTGTCCTCCAGATTGCCTGCTTTGTTGACACTTTCTCACAAATAATCTTTTAATGACAAAACCTATAAAATAAATGTGCTAAGCTAGCTCTGGGTCAGTCAAACTCCATCATGGTTTGCCTTCCCCCTGGCCCCAGCTTTTTTCTCTTGGTGTCTATTTGCCTATTCTTCATCCCCCATTCCCCTCTTCCAGGGTCTTTTCCCTAAATTAATGACACAGCTGAGAGCAGAGATGAGAGGACAGCAGCACTCAAAATTACTGAAAGACACATTTTTAAGGAAAATAAACTTGTTCCAAACTACTATAAAATGTTTAGGATATCATTAACAGCTTAGCTTGGAAGCTGTTCCAAGTATAGTAAAGATAAATAAATAAATAACATATTGTTATTATAAAGTTCACCATTCAATTAGGAATCTAGAAAAGGTACATATGGAAATATTTTATAACTATGTTTATATATTATACTTTGGATTAAAATTATAGATTTTTCCCAGAAGAAGAAATTATCCTACAAGGAAGACTTCAGGAATAGTTTAAGACTTAGGCTGGATCTAGAAGCATGGAAAGAATTAGGCAGGTTTCTAAGAAAAGAGGAGGATATAACCCAAAAGGGAGAAGTTGAGCCAAAATTAGGAGTAGGCAAATCGGCAGCATGTCTTCTATGCACAAGGTACTTGCTAAGGATGCTAAGGAGGAATGGTGGCAAGCCCTTCCAGTAAGGAAAATGAATCTAGTATGTCAAAAGTCTAAACCCAGGGAGAGACTGTGACACTTCTTTTGGAGGGGAAAGGGTTCATGTTTAGAAAGCAAAAAGCAAGGGGTAAGTGTTAGCCCACAACTGACATTAGCAGCTCTCCAAGCTTGACATCATACAGTATGATATGAGGTGTTTTTAGCAGAAATGTAACAATATGAACTAAGATATTTGTATTAGTGGAGTTCACTAAAAGCTGACTTGATGTGAATATTACTTTCTCTGTAAATCATCACGGATTTGACTCTGATAAAAATTCCAAATTTAATTGCTGCAAGGAGTGATAGTTTTGAGAATTTCATCACAATTCACATTATATGATAGTATTTGGGAAAATTACTAGAACAAATATTGCTTAGAGTCAGAAATCCAACTGAATAGGAATAGTCTCTCTTCACAGAAAAATTTAGTTAAAAATAAATATAACATTTAAACTTTGAAGAGAAAGACAGGAAATATATATAAGTTTAGAGATGAAAAGGTGAGACCAAAAAAGGTTATCAATTTTTATTTTATTCAGCCTAATGGAGCATCCTATGTGCTATATTTTGTGTTTAAAGAGTTCACTGGGCCAAGGTCCCATGGATAATAATGGGCAGAGGCAAGATCCTAAGTCCATTCCTTTTACATTACTATCATGCACAAATGGTATCTCTAAAGTCTAGAGAATTTATATGTCAACATCAGAAAGTGCTCGGAGAACCATAGAGAAACTAGGGTCACAATAATTAATTAACTGTACTCATTCAACAATGCCCAGAGAAAGGATCCAATGACACTCCACTGATTCTATAGGAATTCTTATGATACATCAAAATTCTCAAGTGGGATTCAGAAATTAACCAGGGGGATACATTGGATAAGAAGCATGAGAATTTTGGTAAGTCCAGTCACAAATGCAAAAAAAAAAAAAACAACAAGGCACTGACAAAGTCACAGAGATATTCCAAAAGGTCACGAGATATTCTAACCATAACCCTACCTAGGGTTAAATTGGGGTTCAGGCTTGGGGAGCCTGTTGTCTTCCACTTCCAGACACACTTAACAGCAGTGCATCCTAAGCTAATGGAACTTACCTTGCCATGTGCTCTAAGCCTTCCTTTCCGGAGTTGGAATGTCTTACCAATTCAAATCTACCTCAAACCAGGCCTGTCTTGCTGTCTTTGCTTTTCTTTTGCTCCTAGCACTTTAAATTGGCTACCATGTTTATTAGGAGATTACAAGAGAAATAGGGAATCACTGCCTTCCTTATTCATCCCTCTATACCCAACTCTAACAGAGTGGCTACACACAGCAGATGGGTTTTGACTGAATACATCAATGTTTATTTTCTTGACATTTGAGCAATTTCCCTGTGTGGTACTTGTGGATTCTAATTCAGGGCAACTTAATAATGTCCGAATTGTTCACCTGCAAAAGGTTTTAATCATCTTTCCATCAGTACTAACAAGTTGCCTTACTATGTATGCAATCACCAGTTCATGGACTGCAAGTACATGGGGCTCATTGGACTATCTATGATATGGATCTAGCAAAATGGAATAGTGCCTCAGACTAGAATCAGCCTTTGGTTTGAAGTTCTTTGTAATTGATGACCTCAATTTTCTCATTTGTATATCATTGAGAAAAACACCTACCTTAATTTTCTTGTAAGAATATGGCAAGGAAATGATAAGATAGTATATGGAGATTACTTTTAGAATTAACAGATATTATGCAAATAAAAATACAATAATAATTTGCAGCTGCATTTGGAGAAAATAAAATGGAGCCTGCCTGTATTGCTTCAGGTTATTTATAGTACAGATTCATATTAATAACATTTATTATAGATAGAGTTTGGTTGAGTTATGGTACAGATTCTAGTATGCAGGACTCACCTTGATCACGATAAATTATTTCCACCTCCTATAGGAACCAGGACTTTTTTCATAGTGTTTATGTCAGCAGTCTGAATTAAAGTCAAGTTCAATAAACCATGCTTGATACCACACAGGCAGGAGAGTAAATATTTATTATGCAACAGTTATTATAATTGTTCCCCAATTCCCCAAACAATTTGAAGTTGGAGTGAAGGATCTGTGCAATGGAGAAACTTCTGATGCGTTAGGGACAGTTTCCCACACACCCAATTAAATCTGGTGTTGTGAATGTGTTGGTTGAGACTGAACTAAAGCTCAAAAATAACATTCCTCTGCCCTTTACCTTTTGGAAACAGGGCAAATGTTCATCTAAGATATTTTCTGAAATGTGAGAGCTTTTTTGCTTAAAATATATCTACCAAAGCAAAGTTAATTCAAAGAGATTAATAATTCAAACTATAATTGGCAAAATGATGTAATGTCATTATTGAAAAAAAAATGAACTAGGTATTATTATTGAAATAAAGCAACTAATCACTGTGAATTAAATGTATTATTATTCAATTTTTACCTTACTGCATCTTTATTCTTTTTGAATGCCATCCCCAACCTTGTTTGGAATGAAGACAAACAGCCAAACTATACAATAAGTAAAAAACCACAAGACAAAAGTAAACCCATATGTTAAGATAAAAAAAAATTTAATCCAGAATGAATTATTCTGGGAATAAGTTCAGGTAAGTAGATAACACATTATTGAATTAAAGTGTTTTAGGAAAGTCTATTAAGCTATAGGGTAGATATACTGAAATTTGTCATACAATGTTGGGCTTCTGAGAAATAACAATTTATTAAACAAAGCAGGAGTGGTACTTATGCATGCACAGAGACACAAATACATACTAGAAAACACAATATATTAGCATTAAAATACAAAAAAGAACATGTCAGCACTGTGTTTTATATTTAAAGCCAGAGAATCTTAAAGCTGGGAAATTCTGTAGAAATTATATAGTAGGATTTATCCTTTTATAAATGAGTAAACTAAGGTATGAAGTAATAAAATAATGTTCCAAGGTTACACAGTAGTACTTGAATAACTAGCAATTATAAAATCCCATTCATCAAGATTACAAGTATAAAAACTCTTTCACTATCTTTGCAACTTGTGTATAAATCTAAAATATTCCAAAATATCAAGATAATTTAAATCAATACAAATTAAAATAATGCCTGGAATTTTTTTATGTTTTAATTTAATATCACAGAAGTTTTAAGCTAAAGAACATGACAGAAACCAATTAAGTTTTCACTTTCTCTATGTGAGAAAACTCAGAAAGTGTTCAAAGTCACAATGTCATTATTAATATTTTAATTAGTAAAAACTATGAAGTCTAATATTTTAGGTGACAAATCTCTTTAAAATATATTTTTAAACAATTTTTATTTTTGGAAATCAGGTATATCTTCTGAGAAGTGTCTGTTCAGTTCCTTGGCCCATTTATTGATTGGGTTATTTGTGTTTTTGGTGTTAAGATTTTTTAGTTCTTTATATATTCTAAAGATTAGTGCTCTGTCTAATGTGAGTGTGATAAGAATTGTTTCCCAATTAGTAGGCTTTCTATTCACCTCACTAATTGTTTTTTTTTTCCTGAGAAGAAGCTTTTTAATTTGAATCCATCCCATTTATTGATTCTTGATATTAATTCTTGCGCTAAAGGAGTCTTATTAAGGAAGTTGGGGCCTAATCTGACATGATGGAGATTTGGGCCTACCTTTTCTTTTATTAGGTGCAGGTTCTCTGGTTTAATTCCTAGGTCCTTCATCCACTTTGAGTTGAGTTTTGTGCATGGTGAGAGATAAGGGTTAAATTTCATTTTGTTGCATATGGATTTCTAATTTTCCCAATACCATTTGTTGAAGAGGTTATCTTTTCTCCAATGTATGTTTTTGGTGCTTTTGTCAAATATAAGATAACTGTAATTATTTGAGTTAGCTTCTGTGTCCTCTAATCTGCACCATTGGTCTACAAGTCTATTTTGGTGCCAATATCATGCCATTTTTGTTACTATTGCTCTGTGGTATAGTTTAAGCTCAGTATAGTGATGCCACCTGCTCCACAATAGCTAAACAGTGGAACCAACATAGATGCCATTCAGTAGATGAATGAATAAAGAAAATGTGGTGTATATACACAATGAAATATTATTTAGCATTAAAAAAGAATAAAATGATGGCATTTGCAAGTAAATGGATGAAGCTGGAAAATACAATGCTAAGTGAAATTAGCCAATCCCAAAAAACCAAATGCCAAATGATTTCTCTGATTGAAGAATGCTGATTTATAATATGTTTTTTTGGGGGGGGATGGGAGGATTAAATGAACTCTAGATATGACAAAGGGGAAAAGGGGAGAAAGGGGAAGGGAGGGGTCCCGAGGGTAAGAAAGACAGTGGAATGCGATGGTCATCATTACCCTAAGTACATGTATGAAGATATGAAGGATGTGACTCTACTTTGAGTTCAACCAGAGATATGAAAAATTGTACTCTATATGTATAATATGAATTATAATGCATTCTGTTGTCATATATAACAAATTAAAGTTTAAAAAAAGAATTGAGAAATTCTTCTAGTGTCCTACTTAATAAATTAATTTAGTCAAAAATATATGCTGAATACCACTATGTACAAACCCTTTACTGGACATTGGGGATACAATGTTCAGTTGAGAATTTTACAAGGAACTAAGGACTGAGAAAAGAGTTGCACTAAACCTACGTAACATATAATGGTCACATTATTTACATAAGGGAAAGAATACTTTTGACAACTCTTACATTAGAAAGGTAAATTCAAGGGGATAAGAAACCACTAATAACATGGTTTTCAATTAATATAGTTTAAGTACAATTTTAGAAAATTTCATTACATTCTTTAAATTCCAAATAGTTCTGTTTATTGGTAAACTGTAATTCTCCATAATAGTGGGATTCATTATACCATATTTGTACCGGCATATAATTTGATTAGTTTCATTTCCCAGTACCTTCCCTTTCCCTCCTCTCCTCCTTCTCCAATCCACTTGCTCTGCTCTATTTATCTTCCTTCTATTATTGTTATTGTGATTTAATTAGTCCATCATGTGTGTGTGTGTGTGTGTGTATGTGTGACTTATTGTGGTCTATTTGTACATGGACATAATGTAAATTGTAGATTTCCTTTCTCAGTAGTTTCCCTTGCCTTCCCCTCCTCCCCTTACTACCCACTAAGTCCCCTTTCTTACTCTATTGGTCTCCCTTCTATTTTCCTGAGATTCATTTTTATTAATCCTTTTTTCTCCTCTTTCTTTCTCTAGCTTCCACATATGAGAGAAAACATTTAACCCTTGACTTTCTGAGTTTGGCTTAATTCACTTGGCATAATGTTCTTCAGTTCCATCAATATACTCACAAATGACATCATTTCATTCTTCTTTGTGGCTGAGTAAAACTCCTTTGTGAGTGTGTATGTACTTTCTTTACCCACTCATCTGTTGACAGAGGCCTCGGTGGGTTCCATAATTTGGCCATTGTGAATTGTGTTGCTATAAATGTTGGTATTCATGTATCAGTGTAGTGTGCTGATTTGAGGTGTTCTGGATAGATACTAAGGAATGGGATGGCTGAGTCATATAGTGGTTCCATTTCGAATCTTTAGAGGAATCTTCATACTGTTTCCTAAAGCAATTGTACTAATTTTCAGTCCTACCAACAATGCATACCTTTTCCCACAAATCCTCACCAGAAATTATTGTTATTTGTATTCTTGATGATTGCCATTATAACTGAAGTGAGATGGAATCTCAGTGTAGTTTGATTTGTATCTCTCCACTAAGGATGTTAAACTTTTTTTTCATTTATTTAGAAAAATCTTATTACTTTAATGGAATGGATTTACTTAAGATTTTACAATCAAAATTGATCCATGAAATACTTAATAAACATCTTCATCAGTGAAGTAATAAAAATAAAACAAAAATTAGTTGTATATTTTTCTTCTCCATATCGAGAATAACAAGCTTTTTAAAAATAAATATATTATAATGTATTAACTAGTTTTCACCAGTTTTATATGGACTCTAAGAGACAATTTTATTAAAACAGTATTTTTATCTTTATTTCTTATGAATTATATTTTTCACAGTAAATGTTACAGAATCTTGAAGTTCATAAAACATATTCATATCTACTATTGCATATGAGCAACATTTCTGAACATTATTTGCAAGAGAAGGAAATTGCTACACTCCCTTTCCTCAAGATTTGAACATATGGAGTAAACAAACCTATAAAGTAATGACTGTATTACAATTTGATGAGTAGTTGAAAATGATGTATGATATAATAGCATTGGGTTTCTACAGTAATTTCCTCTTCTCCAATTTAATGTGCCTAGTAATTCTAAAAGATCACAAAAAGTTCATTAGAGTGTAATGCTTTATAAGGCACTTCAAAATAGAACTTATTAGCAGAACTGCATATTCTTATACCAGAGTCTGATACATAAGACTCACAATATTGCTAAGATCATCTTTCCAACCTATCACCTGATTAATTTCCCAAAACACTACTAGCTTTTCTTCAAGATGCAACATTATCTCAATTCAGACATTGGAATAATTTTTTATCCTCATTTTAATTTGTGGTTTTTGTTTGTTTTACTTAGGCAAAGACTAACAAGATTGGAGTTTTAAAAGCCTTCTCACCATTGCTTTAATGTGAATCAAATCATCTAAGCAATTTGTTTCTTCAATAGTGAATTTTAAATTGGATATCAATAAAAAGCTAGATTGTCTTTTTTGTAACTGAGTCATCAACTCAAATACCTGCTGCAGTGGTGAGTTATAAAGAAGAGAGATACAGAACAAAAATGGAGGAGGGAGGGAAAAATGTAAGAAAAAGATGGCGGAAATAGTACTTAAGAGTAGTTTAAGCAGTATCAGAGACAAAGCTAGGAGTTCACTAATCTGATTAGGTGTTATAATTTATCAAGCAAGAAAAGAAATTTCAAACTCTATTCCAATCCAATGTATTCTATAAAACTAATGGAAATATGCAGTTTTTCTTTTTTATTATGTTACATTAGCTATAGAGTATAGGAGACTGGTAAAAAAAAATTCAAATTTGCTGTAAAATGAAGAGCTTCATGAATGTGTTAGTTGTCTATGTTTACCTCCACGAACACTGGGAAATTGGGGACTGATGCCTGGTCAAGAAAATAATGAAATATCCTATTAAATAATAACATACTATTTATAGTCTGAAACTCTGCTGGATGTACACTGTACTAGATTGTTTATGATAATGATATGCGTATAGCTTTTTTACATGCCATTTTTTAAATACAGGAACAGTGGAGTATAAAAGACCTCTTACCAAACTTGAGCTTTGTCTCTCTAGGGACCAAACCATTTTGGTACATATCTTGGCATTTCACAATCCAAAAATAAAATATGTCCTGTGAGAATGAGGAAAATCCTGGAACTGCTACTGGAAGATTTTGGACCTCACTGTGACTGCTATTTCATTTGCTGAGATGCTGTATCTTTTATCTCTATTAAAATCTATGTGACTATACCCTGTGGAGCTTCAATTACTCAAACCTACATAAAAATCTGTTAACTGTTGCAATTGGTGACATGAGGATATCTGAAACATCTTCATCTCCATAATTTAAATGAGAGTTAAGGCTTTATTCAGAAGAAAAAAAGGTAAATTGTGGGGAGGTGGGGAAGAAACCATTAATAACATGGTTTTGTTAATATACTAAAATTATTAAAAATATATAGCTCCAAGGCCACCAGTTACTTAATGTCACAGTAGCTCTATCAGCATTGAGAAGAAGAAATACATATCAGTGGAACTTGTGGCTGATAGATCTAAAGCTGAGAAAAGAACTAAATGTATTAACAGGAAGTTCAGATGGATGGAAGTTAAGCCAATTTGTTACCTGGGCTGCTTTACCAAAAATGAAAATACCAGAGTGATCCTAAGATTGCCAAGTCCACAATAGCCTGTCTGCAATGAGGAAGGACAGGCACTAACATGGAGTTAGGAAGATATTTCTTTGATTGGAATGTGACCTCCATTTAATCCATAGTCACTACTAAGATAATATATATTGTAAGAGCTGAAAATCAAGAGACATCAGAGTTGCAGGGATATTATTCAAAGAGTTAGATCATACTGTAAATGGATGTCATCAACTTCCAGCTAACCCAATATTAACTTGGATTTTATGCATTAGCATAGAGGGAGATATTTCCATTACTTTCAGAATAGTTGAATAGAAAGATTTGTTACAGGGCTGGGCTGTCGCTTAGCTACAGAGTGCTTGTCTAGCATGCGTGAGGCACTGGGTTCGATCCTCAGCACCACATAAAAATAAAAAAACAAAATAAAGGCATTCTGCCACTTACAACTACAAATTTTTTTCTTTAAAAAAAGAGAAAGATTTATTGCAGACTTACTCAGGATACTAAATTAACTACAACCTTAAAAGATCTAGGTAGATGGAAAAACTTCCAATCTGATGAGGTGGATAAAGATGGAGCTACACAAAGAATACCTTAAAGATGGAATAATCAAATTCCACCATTAGAGACTAAATGTAATCATCTTTCTGAAGCTCCAAAGACATTGAGAATGCAAGAAAATTTGGATTGATTATACAATGACACTGAAGTGTCCCCTAATATTATGCTTATGACACAGACAACTTCTCCAACTGCTCAGGTCATTTCATGTACTCATCTGAGAGGAAGGTGAAGTAGAAGAACAAGAGAATGCATAGATTTTCTAGCTTAACTTTCCAAAATGCCATTTAATGATGGGGAGGGGAGTCTATTAGGATTATTTAGTCTACTAGTATTATTAATTGAAAGTAGATTAATTTAAAGTGCAATGCTGGCTTCCTAAAATGATTTTAAAAGGGGTCCCTCATCTTCAACTTTTTGGAAAAATTTATAAAGGATTGACATTAATTCTTTCTCCAATGTTTGGTAGAATTCACCATTGAAGCCATCAAGACTTAGGCTTTTCTTTTGAGAGATATAAAAATAAGTCTCAAAGTCTTAATTTAAAAATGAAAGCAATGTGTGTATATTGTATCACCTCTACCAAAAATTATTACTGGATATGTATTATATGTTTGAATGGAGGACACTTCACTTAGCCAAATCATTGGGTCATACAAATCTTCTGTTTATTTTTTTCTAAAAGAATA
Organism: Marmota marmota marmota; assembly: GCF_001458135.2. NCBI lineage: Eukaryota > Metazoa > Chordata > Mammalia > Rodentia > Sciuridae > Marmota > Marmota marmota. The sequence continues at coordinate 8,423,967 of NW_026000101.1, read as the reverse complement.
AGCCACATGGGAACTTAAGAACTATAAGAATACAATCAAATTCATAATATACATCAAGGAACTCTGTAAGATGTATGTATGCCAGGCGCAGTGGCACATGCCTCTAATCAGGAGGCTGAGGCAAGAGGGTCATGAGTTCAAAGCCAGCCTCAGCAATCAATGGTAAGGCACCAAGCAACTCAGTGAGACCCTGTCTCTAATACAAAATAGGGCTGGGAATGTGGCTCAGTGGTTGAGTGCCCCTGAGTTCAATCCTGGATATACAAAAAAAAATGTATGTATTAGTACCCACAACTTTTTTGTATAATCATCCAGTATGACCTGTAGCCAATGAGGTTTATGATTGGCTACTGAGGACTAAATAATGTGGTTGCTTAGCCATAACTGACATGGCATTAACAATTCAAGATATGTACTATTATTTTATGATCTATTTTAATAGCATATTCTTTATTTCTATTTCAGAAGAAATTTAAATCCAGTATGAGTGGATTCCAATACATAATTACTATGCTCCCAGAAGACATTTAAATTATCCTGTTTATTGCCACATTCTGTTGAGGTGGCACACTCAAGCAATTGTAAATTACTGTTCATTATTCTGATGACAAAATGCTGATATCTTAATCTGAATATTTAAGACTGAATTACAAGCGATGATAAATAATATAACCACCAGGGGACTGGCTGATTAAACTTGCTAAAATACAAGGCCAAGCAAACAGCAATATTGTCTTAGGAATTATTTGGTCTATTATTATTTCTTCCTTTATCAATCCAAGTAAGGTATTGTTCTATGGCCTCCAAATCAAAAGCACTTAATTGATCAGGTTGATTGATTTGTAGAGAAATCATATGTCATATCAAGAAACATTATTATTCTTTATTTATGAAGCTGCCAGGAGATTGAGAAAAGCTAGATTTGAGTGGGGCTCTGAATAGCAGCAGGTACTCTTGGAGCTCCAAAGAATATTCAAATGTACGTCCCAGGAGATTAAATCCCAATTCTCAAATATAATCAGAAGTGTCCACAATATGTCATCACACTGATGAAAGCTTTTAACCAAATTCCATTACTTTTATCCTGGGAATACCACTGAGACTTTTCATAGATAATTATTGGAGGAAGCCTCAAGTTTTATGCCTTTTGGAAGACAACAGTCGGCCAACTGAGCATTAATTTATATTTATTCTATTATGGAAGTATGGAAAATTACTTTGGAACTGAAATATGCATGTTATGAAGTATATGAAAAGAACATTCTAATACAGAAATGCACACAGGGTTCACTTTTAAATGGAAATTGCATATTCAAGAATATGAAATGAAGGATAATTGGAGGTGTCCATAGCATACATAAAAAGGCCTGCCATGTGTTTGGTCCCTATGTTAATCTCCCCGAGGAATTTCTTACCCCATAGAAAAATAGGCCTCTCCCCATGATCAGTTACAAAGGATGCTAAAGAAGCAGCGTCATATCTACTCAAGTAGAGAAAGCAGACGCTCAACCTCAAAGGAAACAATCTTTTCACTTGTTTACAATAGTCCCTTGAAAATAGAAAGATAAATCTGCTCAATGAGTATTAGCAGTGCTTCTTACTTTCAGAAAACTTTATAATAACATGGTGTACATTTTTATAATTTCTCAGATAGCAAGGTATGGACAGACATTATGGTCTGGAAAATGGGCCTTATAAGATTGAACGATGAAAAAATACACATATACGAGATGGGAAGTTATACAACACTTTAGGGACCTGAAGAGGGGAAATCCAACTGGAGTAAGTCTATGCCTATGATGAAATATCATTCTTAATTTAGAAAAGGACCAGTAATTAACAAGTGGGAGCTTTCATTAGCTCTTTGAAAGTGCCTCTCTTGGACACGAGATGAGAAGACATGGAGGCATTCAAGCAATGCAATAATATGTGCAAAAATATGCATCCACTGTCTCCCTTAGAAACTGAAAATATACTAAAATTATTATGCTTGTCAGCAGAAAAAACAGAGACTAAAAGCAGTTATGAACTATATATTAGTTTTCTATGCCTGACATAACACAGCACTACAACTTGGGTGAATTAAAACATAGAAATATATTGTCTACAGTTCTAGAGGGTGGAAATGTAAAATGAAGTTTTCAGCAGGGCCAATGCACCAAGTCGGTAGGGGAGAATCCTTCCTTTCCTCTTCCCAGCTTTGGGTGATTTGTCAGCAATTCTTGACTTTCCTTGGTGTACAGCCACAACACTTCCGTTTCTGCCTCCAGTGTCATGTGGTAGCCCTCACCGTTGTGTCTGTTTTTCTCTGCTGTTCATATAAGGACACCAGTCACATTGGTTAAACAACCCCGTCCTGCAGTGTAACTTCAGCTTATCTGATTAAAACTATAAAACAGTATTTCCAAATAAGGTCACATTCTGAGGCACTTGAGCATGGACCTTTAACATATCTTTTGGAGGGACATTATTCAACTCACAACAGACTGATTTTTGAAGGAACCCAGGAAAAACTGCAGTTGACAAGTAGATTACATTGGTTTATTATCCTTGGTTTCAAGTGGATAATAGGGAAACACTTATGCTGGACTTATATTTGCATACCTGAAAAATGAAGAAAATACTGCTACCACTATTAAAGTCCTCTAGCAAGAATATTGGGCTATTTTTAATGTTGATACTGTATTTAAGGAACCCATTTTACTCCAAGTGAAATATAAGTTATAAAGCATCACAAAGGGCTTACCATATGCATGATACATAAAGAAGTGGATTGATTGAACGTTAGAATCTCCTAATAAAAGACTGATAGCTTTTACAACAGAATGAATATGTGTTAAAATTTCATATATATGAAGGAAAAGAGGGATTGTCATTTGATAGATTATTGAGATATTTTATAAAGATATAGAGAGGTGGTAAGAATAACAGCATTTGCAAAAACTTCTCATTTTCTATTTTTTTCCTTGTTCGCGTCTATGTTGGTGGCATGTGGATTACGTTTATGAGTTCCAGGAGAAGGATCAATTGTGGAACATGACACTGGGACAATATCTATAAGTGCCCATCATTGCTTCAGAACAGGTCATTTCCTTCTTTTCATCTTTTAAAAACAGGATTAGTGGGCTTTGTTTCTTTCCTATGCAGTGCATGAGGAAGGCTTATATGTTTGCTTTTCTGAGTCTATTCCATATGACTAGGAATAGATGAAGGGGAGAATTACTGCAGTGATTTACGTCGCTGCCAGTTTCATGGGTCATTTCCCTTGCTAAGCTTAACAGTCCAACTTCAAGGAAGATGATCTGGGTAAAAATTAATGAAAAGAAGGGAGAGGGAAGAGGTAGCTCAGGAATAGAACACTTGCCTAGTATTTGCAAGGTCCTGCTTTTGATCCCAGTACCACCAAATTAATTAATTTATTTATTTATAAAAAATAAAAAAACTTGCAAGGCATGGTAGCATGTGTCTATAGTCCAAACACTCAAACACTCGGAAGACTGAAGTGGGAGGATCCCCCAGCCCAGGAGATTTGAGGATGCAAGCCTGGGAAACATAACAAGACCCCATTACAAAAGGAGAAGGAGGGAAGAAGGGAGGAAGCCATGGTTAGGTTAAGGTAACTTTTTGGGCTTACAAACCTACCACTGATAGGACCACTGTTTTCTGAGGGATCTATGGGAAGTTCTTTGGCATGTCAATCTAAAGTGTATTTGGAGGTATGATAGTATCCTGAAGAAGTCAACATTGGGGTCCAAAATGTGGATTCAAACTCTACTTAAGCAATATGTCATTAAAGGCAACAACAAGTTTGTGTATAAGATGACTTGGACCAAAACATTCTAAAAAGGACTTGAACATAGATCTATGAGCCTTAGCATGAATCAACTTACTGGCCTATTGGTCCACATTAACTGCTTTAAATAGATTTTGGTACAATAGAAGAAAGATCAAGGATGTGGAAGAAGGGGATTGATAGGGAGGGAAGATTGACAGGTTAAGGGGAAAATAATTGAATTAATCTTAGCTAACTTTCCAGTGTACCATATGAATATACTAAGTGAATATCATCATGTCTATCCACAAGAAACTAATTTTTTAAGAAAATGTAAATAAATAGAAAGATAGGTAGAATAAAGGAAAGGAAACAGGAGGTTGGAGGAGGGGGAGGGCAAAGATAAGTACTGAGGACTTAATTGGAGCAAACTATACTCTAAGCATTTATAATTATGTCAAAATAAGGCCTAATGTTATGTATGACTATTATGAACCAATAAAAAAATATATGATAAAGGGATGTTGGTTCATTAGGATAGGAAATAATGACAATAGACCTGGACAGATAATAGAGATTTAGAAAAAAATGGGGAAAAATTTTAACAGATAGGAATACAACATCCTAGGGCAGAAGAATGGGAAATATGCACAATAACCCCTGCACACTGATGGTATTTATTACCTCTACTCCTCCAGGTGGAAGAGGACTTAACTCATAAAGAATGGCATACTTTACCATAGATCAGCCTTAAAGTCTTCAAATACTGTGGTAATGTGGGTTGCAATATATTCCTTATTTGAATTTTGTCAACACAAAAATGTACCAATTATAGGACATAATGAGGTCTGACAACATTCCCCCTAGAGTTTTGAAAAGTTTTTAATTTTCTATGCTTATATTCCTGACTTTAATTTGTTGCAAATATTAGGCCCCTCCCTATCTTTTCCAAGAAATAATTTAAATTGCCTTCCTGTGCTAATAGCTAGTCCTTTGGAAGATATTTCTGGAGCTCAGAATGTAGAGAAATATTTATATCACCACAAAGTTCTCAATGAACCATGGACCATCTTACACCATTTTCTTTTTTTCTGAGATTGAACTAGAATACGGGCCTGTGAGTTAGAATATTTTAGACAGACTCACCTATTGGTATTACCTGAAGGATACACTACAGGTAAGTGGAAACTTGAAGAAAATAATAGGAGGAGCACACTGTTTACTTATTCTCATTTGAACCCCCTTGCTTTATCCTGCCAACTATCACCTAAAATGGAGAGCATTTCTTATGGCTACAAAGGAAATGCTATTAAGGAAGAAAGCCAGTCTCAAACCAAAGGAAAAAAAAAAACATTCCTCAGACTCAGGGGTACAGAAATGACATCAAAGTCATCTTCTTGTTATGTAAATACTCTTCCTCAAATTATGGATGTTAATTGTATATGGTTTAACTTTTTCATCTATTGAGTTTTCAGTAGCGTCATGGAGATTTGTATTATATTTTAGACCATCCTCTGAGTACCATTCACAACAAAACTCTTAGGTACAAACTGCCCTTACTTAAAGAAGAGGGAGAAAAATGGTTCCAAGTCTTTGAGTTTCAAATGTAGGTACTCTAAGTTCAGTGTTCTCTTCTAATGTCACATCTGCCTCTTGAAAAGCATCTATTCCTTTCTCTCCCACCCACCACCAATTCTTAAGATAGAAGGTACATTGGATTCCCCTCTGTGGTGCTTTAACCTAGAAATATCAATGTAAATTGGTGTGTTATCCCTCATCTTCTTCAGTAGACAAGCAATATGAACACTGTTACTGTACCTGTAATCTGTTTTTTTTAAAATCTCTGTCCCAAATATATAGAACTGCAATATTATAATCTGACCATCTTGTGGTCAAATAATATGGCCATAACTATGGGAACTATGTTTGAAAAGATTTTTAAAATGTTTTCTGAGATATCATGTGTTAGCTCAGATATCATATCACCCGTGTGGTTATATTATAACATATTTAAAAATTGTGGGATTCAAACTTTGTAAGAGACAATTATGATGATTCCTATACCTAATATAAATGCAATTCTTATTAGATATAATTCTCTGTAAATAATAATGGATGTAAACTTCCTCTTCTATTAACCCTTTCTGGAAGTTCCTTGAACCAAGTTTCTATAATCAGTGCTTCTTTATCTTTTACTTATTCATTGACCAAGAAAGTAACTTTGAGTTACCTTTTAATTGTAACTAAATATGACCCAAGAAAGAACGAAATAGGTTTTATGTTCCTACTCTCTACCATAATTTTAACATATGTGATAACAATGAAACTTAAGATCCAACTAATGAGCCTCTGTTAGTCCCAATACATAAGTGAACTCCCAAAGCCAGAAGCTAGAACATTAGCGCAATGCCACAAAGCTCCCAGGAGGTGGCAGCAAATATTCTTTTCAGTTTATATGTGTTTGAGGATGATTTCCTATAATGTTCAATACACCCTGGGGGGTCCATATAGAAAAACCATAGACAAAATGAATGTGTACTGTTTCAAACTATGAACAAAGTCTCAATGAATTTACTACTTCTAGAAGAGAAATTCTCAGAGGAAAAGGAGGAAAGAAGACTGTCTTTAGCAAAAAAAAAAATGTATATGAAAGGTTCAAACAGCACTCGCTCGTGCAGACACACACACACACACACACACACACACACACACACACACTCCCACCACAACCCCATCCCCCAGCACCAATCCTGTAACTTATTAACTGATATGGTTTTTGTTTTTCTTTTATTCTGAGTTTCTGGTGAAGTGACTTTCACACTCAGAAGTGAAAGATACTGAAAATCCAGGCAGAAAGAGGCACTTAATAACTTTAGTAAGTGAAGCACCCAAGATCTACCTATGAAGGACCCAAAAAGCTTTAGCCACTTCTTCAAGCTAAACTAGATGTACATTAGTCACCAGGGACAGAAGTGAACTGGAAACTCAGGGGAAACAGGAAGATTTTCTTTTTGCCAAGGAAAATAAAAACTTTTTGATATCAATTTGACCTAAAATGAACTGCCATGTGTCTATTTCCAAAGGAAGATGAATTATGAGTCAAGTTCTCTATAAGCTAAAGAAGGAGCCCATGATTTCCCTGAAAAGCAATGATTACAAATCTACAAAACACAGGTCAAAGTTGAGTACTGATGAGAAACATACATGATCCTGATGAACACTCCTCCATTAATCAGGGCTAATACCAATGCCAGATTTATTTGAGTCACACTAAGGAAAAACCTTTCCAGTGGGACCACAGGACCTAATTTTCTTTTCATTCTCCTTTATTGTTGACCAATCACTCTATGACTTTTTAAAAAAATTTACCTAGATAAAAAGTTTGACTTTAAAAAAGGTTTGGTCAAACTAAGCTTTGATTTATTTTTTTTTCTTTTAAATGACTCATTTTCCCTTTTAATCTATTAAATATTATTTGTATATGGCATCATGAATCAATTCTTTTTATTTTAATTTTTATGATACCTCCTTCCATTTAAACTACTGTTTTTTATCAGCATTTCTTTGTTGACTATGCCATATATATATATATATATATATATATATATATATATATATATATACACACTCTTTGATTTATGCATGTACTTTTGTTTGTCTTTTTCTTTTATATTTAGGCTTTAATTAATCATTCACCTCTGTATTTTATTTCCTACTTCCCTATGTTATTTTCCTCAGTCTTTACAAAGCCTCCTATATTTCCCCACAATCACTGATTCCACTTACATTCTCTCTCCCATCTCACAGTGATGTGTTTGATTTGTCTCCATACATGCATGTATCCTGGTAAAATATGTATTTTTAATTTTAATAATTTTATAGTGATGTAGATCACACTGCTGCTTATTTTTTCAGGAATTTATTTATTTATATTATTATTTATATTACTGTATTAATAGTCCATTTGCTTCCAATTTCTGTAGAGTGTACCATTGTGCATATTCACATGTGGTAGAACCAATACTCTGAAAATACAGTTTGCCTCTGACATTCTTTTGCCACAAAAAGTGCAATGATTAACATCATGCTTGTCTTCTTTAGCCCAAGGACAGACTAAACTAGGAAACATTCCCAGGACTGGAATCCCTAGGTTCTACCCAATTTTAATTTAGCCAGAAAACTTTCCATTGTATCAGTGAATCCTACCTGCCCCCATGTCTGCCATTTTGGGGTGATTTTACTTTTCCAATAAAAATAAGTAATATTTCATGCCTGTTTAAGTGATCACTTTTGAACCTTTAATAAACATTTTCAGATTTTCTACTGTAACATTACTATGAAATGTTGTTTCTGAGAATTTAATAAGCATTTCTCAGATTTTCTAAGTTTGAGCATCTCTCCATATACTTGTCAGCCATTTAGGAAACCACTTCTGTAAACTGCTATTGTATACCCTTTGACCAATTTTCTTTTGGTTTAAAGTTTTACATTTTCAATTATCAAGATTTTTTTATCCATTATAATATTGACCCCTTGTCAGTTATCCCCTGTATGATTATCCCTTATAATCAGCTTCTACATTCTATTAACTTTATATCTAATGTACTTCATTGAAAAGAAATTATTTATTTTGATATAATTTAAACCACCAACTTTTGCTTATAGTTGATGACATTTGAGATTTTGAAAGACTGTTTAGTTCACAAAGATATACTATATTAGCTCATTAATTGAAAATTTTCATTTTTCACATTTATATCTGTAATCCATTTGGTTTCCAATTTTATGTACGTATGATGACCCAAAAGGCTAATTTTGTCTCTTTGGTAACCCAAATTCTAATTTAATCTCTTTTTTAATATAAAAAACATTTTCCTAACATTATCTACTAAATTTTCACTCCATTGCTGCTTTGCCTTCACAATTTTTATCTAGCTCCCATATGTACATGTGTCTCTATCTATGATCTCTTTTCTTTAACCTTGGATTATTTCAATGTACGTGCACTATTATTATACTATTTCTATTATTGGGGCTTTGTAGTGTATCCCAAATACAGATTCTTCCTTATTTTTCCTTTATAAAATTGTGTATGTTAAATTGTGTACTTTTATTCTTCCATACAACTTTTTAAATGAGTACTTACATTCCTTAAAATAAAAATTTGGGTACATTATGAATGGATTCAGTTGGATGTACAGACTAATGGGGTTGGCAGGGGCAGACTATTGCATTTTTATATCATCGATTAATAAGTTATACCTTCACAATTATTCATAGTTTGTTATTCTCTATATCATAATTTTAAAGGATTTATTGAAAGATCTCATTCAGACTTTAAAAGGTCCAGGGGCTTTATCCTTTTATTATTGTTATTACATTTCTAAAGTTTTCTAATCATTAATTTATAAATGTAAAGAGAACTGTTGATTTTTCCATTGATCTTATAGCCATAAATTTTACTATTTTTCCCCCTAGGTCATATAGATTTTTAGCCTTTATTTAACATTACTTCTGTTATTTTCTTGTCTAATGATTTTTACCAGAAATTGCTAAGCCTATGTTAAATGGAGGCTGTAAGAATGGACATTCTAACCTTGTAACAAATATTAATAAGAATGAAATAGCTATCTCCATTAATTACTAGCAAATAGTAATTTGATATGGGCTTTCTTTCAAATTTAGAAAGTTACCTTCTGCTTTGTGAACTTCAGATAAATTATATGAAAATTATGACTTGAACTTCACTAAATGTGTTTTCACATCTCCAAAATCATAACATTTTTTTATTCAGGTTTTTTATACCATGATTTGCAGTGATAGTTACCAAATATTTAAGGAAGGGCACTCTATGTCCCACAAAATAGCAATCCTGTCTCTTTAGAAATGTATGTAGCAGAGGGTTACCAAAACACAAACACTATTTTATTATCATTGAAATTATTTAAAATACAGATTTTAATATTAATTCTTACTTATTTCACTGGGCAGTTTTTCAACTATGACCTCGGAATTCTCTTTAAGAAAAAAAAAACAGAAGAGTGCTAAGAATCTGAAAGAATAGTGCATTCTTCTCACTTGAAAAACAAGTATAGAGGATAGGAAAGGTAGCAGAATACAACAGTTACTAATAGGGCATTATGTAAAAATGTGGATGTGTAACCGAAGTGATTCTGCAATCTGTATTTGGGGTAAAATTAGGAGTTCATAACCAACTTGATTCTAATGTATGAAATATGATATGTCAAGAGCTTTGTAATGTTTTGAACAACCAATAAAAAATAGATTTTAGATGGACAAAAAACTGGCATGTTTGTTTTTCAACAATATAACAACTAACTTTTAAATCTAAAAAAAAAAAGAAAAAGAAAAACAAGTATAACTGCCAATACTGGTTTTCTAAACTGTCCTTTTTGGGTGTTTTATAGGTTCCTGTGTGAATTTTCTTTACCAAAAATAATGACTGGATGTCAGTGACATTGTTAAATGTATATATTTTTAATAAAAACACTATCATTATAGATGATCCTCACCTGATAGTTCTTGCATGAGGTGTAAATAAACAAATTAGAGAAGACTACAATGTACAATGTCACCTTTCTTTACCAATAATAAAATTGTCTTTTTTAATACTTTCAATTTATTCCAATTTTGAAAAATACTTGTTAAAACATAAAAGCCCTTGTTACATTGAAGAAGAGAGTGGATAAATGTAAATATTTGTTGTTTTTCTCGAGGAAGGTACTTTCCTCAATGAGATTTTTCATAAACACTCAAGGAGGTTATATGTTACAATCACTCCTCACCAGCAGACAGACTAAGATTAGAATGGTACTCAGTCACACAGGCCATACTATTATTTTGATGGAACCTAATCAATTTTTGTCTTTGTGGGCCCTTTTTTCCATTAAAAAGTTAAAAGTTATATTTTATTTCTGTATCAGTATAAAGATATATATTAATATTATATGCTAAAACTGAAAAGTTCACTTTTTCTTCAGATTTTAAAACATTTTCCTAGGCTCCTCACCGTATGACAGGCTTGCTGCATTGACAGCCTTGTGTTAATATTTCAAATAGATATAAGATTCTGTTGGGTAATATAAATGATTAAAGACCAATTAAGTACAACATGTTCATTAGCAACCTATATTCACCTCCAGTGACAAGACACAAGAGAGTGAGGAGAGTACTCTAGCAGAATGAAGAGACATGCTTCAAAGACTATGGGTCAGTTGTAACAACTTTATGATGGAAACTGCTTCAGTATTTTCAAAAATCCTCATTTATTTGGAACCAAGCTGGAAGTATAGATGTTTAACCATAGCTGATGATTTTAAAATATTGACCTCTACTTCACACTTTAAACACAGTGCAGACACCCAGGGCCAAACCAAGCACAGCTGTCTGCTGAATCCAGGCTGTCAGCCACTGCTTTGCAAGAGGCAGAACTTGTAGAAATGACAAGAAAATGGTTCAGGATCCAAAGCTCCTGTCTCTTAAGTCTGAGAAAGTCAGGTTGGGATCCTCAATGTAGTGAGCCAGATTTATAGTAAAAAAAAAAAAAAAAATTCTCAGAGTTACACTATTGCAACAAAATACAAAATTTCAGTAACCCAGACTATGATTCTTTAAAAAAAAAAAAAAACAGCTCTTGCAGATATTGTATTAACAGATTTCTGTTCTATAATCCACAGAGTTCTGTTGGAGAAAGTGTATAACATGGAAAGAATCAATGATTCTGTGTTGACAGAATTTGTCTTGGTGGGGCTTTCTGCCCACCCAAAACTCCAGACAGTTTTCTTTGTGCTAGTTTTGTGGATGTACGTAATAATCCTGCTTGGAAATGGAGTCCTCATCTCAGTGATCATCTATGATTTTCACCTACACACCCCCATGTATTTCTTCCTCTGTAATCTTTCCTTCCTGGACATTTGCTACACAAGTTCTTCTGTCCCTCTAATTCTTGACAGCTTTCTGACATTAAGGAAAAAAGTTTCCTTCCCTGGGTGCATGGGGCAAATGTTCCTCTCCTTTGCCATGGGAGCCACAGAATGTGTGCTTCTAGGCATGATGGCACTTGACCGCTATGTGGCCATCTGCTATCCACTGAGGTACTCTACCATCATGACCAAAGGTGTCTATGTGCCCATGGCAGCTGGATCATGGGTCACTGGACTTGTTGACTCCATGATACAGACATCTCTAGCAATACAATTACCATTTTGTACTAATAATGTTATTCATCATTTTGTCTGTGAAATTCTGGCTGTATTGAAACTGGCCTGTGCTGATATTTCAATCAATGTGATCAGCATGGCAGGGTCAAATCTGATTGCCCTAGTTATTCCACTGCTAGTTATTTTGATCTCTTACATTTTTATTGTTGCTACCATTCTGAGGATCCCTTCCACTGAAGGAAAACGTAAGGCCTTCTCCACCTGCTCAGCCCACCTGACAGTGGTGATTATATTCTATGGAACCATCTTCTTCATGTATGCAAAGCCCAAGGCTAAAACTTCCACTGGTACAGATAATCAAGACATCATTGAGGCTCTCATCTCTCTCTTCTATGGAGTAATGACCCCTATGCTCAATCCTCTCATCTATAGTCTGAGGAACAAGGATGTAAAGGCTGCTGTTAAGAATATGCTGAGTAGGAAAATTTTCTGATGAAATATGAATACTAATTTTTACTATATGACTTAGTATTCAAAGTAGCTACAGACTCAAAATTCAGAAACAGAAAATTACCACATGAAAACAAATTTACCATGTATCATTCAAAACCATGTGATAGCAATATTTCAATAGCTGTTATACAATTTTTTGTACTAACTATAGAAATGAGTCATGCTCCTTGTTTAAAACATAATTAATACAGAAATGCAAATTGTTGAAAATCTCTTAGGAATACTCAGCAAAAAGAAATCACTCTTCAACATTGAGAAAATAATAATAACCAAAGATATCCTAAAAAGCACTCTATAACCTATAATAGGCACTTTATTAGTAAGCAAAGTAAATATTAAATGGCACATATATATTATGCATTCATTTTTAATTTGTTCATTTATTATTATTTGTTAACCACAAATATAAGCACCCTGAGGATAGTATTTATTAACCTCCAGCATCCCAAGGACCTATAACAAAGCCTGGAACATAATAAATGCCCAATAAATATTTTTAAATAAATAAGTGAACTACCTGATGTATAAAACCAGAAATGTGTGTCTGTCACAGCTGAGGTTGCAAATGTTATTCAAGAAGAAAACATGAAATATTCTGAATAAATACTCTTGGCATTTTGTCACTAAACTTTATTAATAGCTAACATATTACCTTTTGTTTTCTTTGTTATAACACACAGGAATTATACATATGTGCTTACCATCTACCATAACTTTTCTGGGCTTTGGTATATAATGAGACCGCAATAGATGAAAAAATTCCCTAATAATGAATCCTAAGATTTAAATTAGTAAAATACAGATGACATAGTGGCAAAGTATTCCTGCTGGATTTTTGAGAGGAGTTCAGGTTGGAAGAAGGATTTCTTTTCTGCTCTTCACTGGATCACACAGCTTCTAAGCAGTAGAACTACACAGAACCCAACTGACAAATATCGCAATACAAAAATAAGTGGCATGAATGATCAGGTCGAATTGTTTGAAGGACTGAGGAGCTAAAAGGTTTGGAGCTTTGGGGGATAGACAGAGATGGCCCAAAATTGAGATTATTTACTGAAGAGTGCAGCCAGGTGGAGCAGCCCTCATGTTTACAGAGGAAGCCCCACTTAAACTCACAAAATTGAGTCTGGTGTGGTCAACAGAGAAAAACATCACTTTTCCCAGCTCTTTTAAGAGTTTGAGGTAATTGAATATAGGACATTAATACAAATTGAAAGACAATGGATTCCTCTAAGTTATAACAGTTAGCCTATCATAACACCTTCTTCCCTTGCTAATAGATAATAATTGTTATATCATAATATTAAACAAGGTAATCTATGAACATCACTTAATAGTGCCTGGAAAAACTTAAATGCACACTCCCAATTCATTATTTTATAACTTTAGTGTTGGGTATAATTTATTAGGTCCTAGTCTTTGAACTGGCACAAGATTTTCATCCTCACTTTTTAGGGAACAATTTTGATGCCATTAAACTATTGTCTCTGAGCTTCAAATAGACTTTTCTATCTTCTACTTTGTAATTTAGGATTAGCCACTGAAAACCCCATTTCTCCCTTGATATCCAGCTTCCATTAGACTTCACCAAAAGAACACTAGAAGGAGAACAGAATGTTGAATGAAGATAAAGGAGTTGCACCCCTCAGTCACTTGCTTCCTGTTCCTGTCAGCATCACCCCAGCTTTGGTTCTTCACCATGGCAATTAGGTGCCTCCAATATTACTTTTAGTTCTATTTATTTTTCTCCATTCCCCACACCCAGCAGACTACCAGTGCTGTCTCCTCAGAGCCTACTATCCCTTGCTTTTACATGTAGTAAAGTAAGAGCCCTGCCACAGTTTTATGTTCTCTTACGGTGTCTTTAAAAGCAATAATATATAAAATGATCTGCTTGAGAGATACAGCAAGTCAGAGCATACAAAGTAGATTGTCTCAGGAGACTAAGGCAGGAGCATCATGACTTCAAAGCCAGCCTCAGCAAAAGCAAGGCACTAAGCAATTCAGTGAGATCCTGTCTCTAAATAAAATACAAAATAGGGCTAGGAATATGGCTCAATAGTCCCTGAGTTCAATCACCCATACCTAAAAAATAAATTAATTAATTACATAGATTGGTCTAACTATCATTTCCAAACCCAACTAAACAACAGAAGTTACTGAGAAAGATACTGCATTTCTTCTGCTTGCTTTCTTGTTTCTAAAATGGAACTTATGAAAGTCACTTTAGTATACTATAAAAAGGCATAATCATAATAACCTTATAATTATATGATAATCAGAACTTTGGAGCAAGACACTGCTAAGTGTACCAACAAATACATAATGGGAGTAGCATAAGGGGATGAGCAGAAAAAAAATGTTATATTTGATGAAACATTAGCCTTCACATACAAGAGGCTCAACAAACTTCAAGATAAATTCAAAGAGATCCATACTCAGGCACATCAAAATTAAAATACTGAAAGACAAAAAAAATATCTCATAAGTATTAAGAGAAAACTGGCTCATCATATACCAGGGAATCACTATCAGATTAAATGCTGACTTCTCATCAAATAATGACTTGTCATTTTTTATAAGAAGGTAGTAGGATAACATATTCAAAAACCTAGAAGAAAAACAAAAAATAAAACAAAACACACTATTACTCATGTCTGTCAAGCAAAACTGTATATCAAACTGACAAGATTCTTTATAAACAAACCCATCTTCCAAAATATTAAAGCAAGTTCTTCAGGTGAAAATAAATAATACTAAATAGTAGTTCAAATATACATAGAAAAGAATTTTTAAAATCTAGTTTAAAATAAAATAGTTTTAAAATTTAAAAAAAAAATTGTAAATGCTCTATCAGTTCATTTGGTTGATTGTCTAAAGCTTTTTTGCAAATCCTGAATGTGCTTGTCAGTTCATTTTGGAGTGGGGAGGGAAGGTATTTAAGAGAAATATGATTATGCTAGATATATAACATTTATTTTAAAAGGATTTTTAGATTGTTTTAATCTGTATGTTTACAAGAGACAGATATAACACATAAGAAAAAATAAGTTGAAATAAAATATGGAAAATGTATATATTAGGCAAATTAACCAGTTGCTGATATTTCTATATTAATGTGACAAAGTAGATTTAAGACCAAAAAAAATCATTATTAGAGATACAAGGGGTAGTTACATTAAAATAAAATTTTCATTTAACCAGGAAGGTATATAAATTCAAGCTTTATTTCCCTAATAAAAGAGCTTTAATGTGTAAAAGAAAACTTGATATAACTATACATTTCTCTCAGGTACTGGAAGAACCAACACACAAAGATTTATAATGATGTAAAATATTTGAACAAAAATTTAACAAGCTACAACCCAACTATTATAGAATATACATTCTTTTAAGGCACATGTAGAACATAGGCAAAAATTAATATTACGTTAGGCAGCAGGTAAGATTCATCAAATTTTAAAGAAATGATATTTACTAGTCCATGTTCTTTTTCTTACATATGATTAAAGAGTTAATACAAAATTTCCATTACCTGAGACTATTAAAACAAAATTCTAAATAACTAATGAATAGCAGTGATATTCAGATCCCTTAACAATTGTATAGCCAGGGCTCAAATAAATCAAAATGAAAGCCTGTCATAAATACCCAATGTGGCCATAGTAACTATGCCAGCTAAATATTGTTCCTTTTATAGGTCAGAGAAAACAGTAATAGATGGATAGATACATACATAGATAGAAAGAGATGTTATATACATAAATATGTGTGTATCAACCAAAATATTAAAACATCAAAAAACAGGTCTGAGATTATAGCTACTATATCTGTTGTATAGTAATGTCTATTCTGAGTGGTTTGTAACTATGTTCCATCTTTGTAAAATATTTTCATCATCAATTCTGCCAAAAAATCAAATGTAATTGAATAATACATGTTAAAATTTAATGGAAACATAAAAGTGCTTTCAGCAGGAAATGTTCAACTCCTTATAGAGAATTTGACTTCACAGAGCAGAGAGAAGAAAACAATCATCAAAGGAAAAATGAAAATGCACTATCTAGAGAATTTAAATTCAGGCCACAAGGCCAGGCATTATGTGCTATAAGTCACAGGACATTATTTCTTATTACACTCTTGAATATTAAGATGTATCTTCTTATGCATAATTCAAGGATGAAGAACCTAAGACTCACATAAGTTAAGACAGGTTAAGTAATATAACTAGGTTTCTTTCCTCTAGAGGCCTACTGGTCAGGAAGGAAATATCCTACAGTCTAATTGTACCAAAGTTTGGGAAGATAACCCAAAGGTATGTAAATTCATGGAAAATCACCCCAAATGGTATTACTTTCATCAGGGCATAGAGAGAGAGAGAGCATTTTTAAATGGAGCCTTCTGATCATCTGACAGGCTACACTTAGATAGGCCTGCAGCTATAATCAGAAGTTGATCATTAGGTATGGATTCATGAACTTGGATGTCTGCCTATATTAATCATTGTAAGTTTTTTCCTTCTTAAGCCTAAGCTCTTTGTTCTCTCTCTGGAACACATCTTCAGTTTTACTCAAATTTTTGTCTCCTGAATTGTAATTCTGAAGACACTAAATTGGTCTTTTGTACTTCACAGTCTTAATATTGATTACTAATAAACAGTTGTTAGAGGTCAGATGAGTTACAAAATCCCAATTGGATTTTACCTTGGCATTTTTTCAAAGCTGTTAATGTGTAATTGGTTGAATTTAAGAGACTATGATGACCAAGCACTGTGATGACTGAATGACTGTAGCAAAGGCCATGAACAAATATGAATAATTTTACATTTTCTTGATCCCAGTACTGTAACATCCTCCTTTACCTTCACTCACAGGTAATAGACAGTAAGTATTAGCACCAAGGATTTTAACAAACCATAAAACTGCTAAATAAACTTAAGATCATGGGCTTTCAGTGTAATATACTACAGGGAAGATAGAAGGGTTCAAGAATTTTCAGTTTTTTAGGAAGATAGATAAACCTTCCTGGTTAGGAGGCTGTATATGTAGTCAAACTGCTTAGATTGGAATATCCCCTCCACATATACCTTACTAATATGTAAATCGGGGCAAGTGATTTGAACACTCAGAACCTCAATTTTCTCAATTATTGTAAGGATTAAACATAGTAGCTCATTCATCCACATTTTATAGCACTTCTCTCACTCTATACAAAGAGTGCTTAGTTCAGCAAACCAAAAACCCAGAGGTCTAAAGGGAGTTTAATTAAAAATAGGTTTGCTGGGGGTGATAATGGATCACCAGGTTAATGGCATCTGCCAACATATGGAGATACAAATTTAAACACTAATGGTGGACATTTGATTTGATACACAGATAGCAAGATTCTTGATGCAATTATAGGCCATGTCTTCTTGCTATATGATAAAAGCAGAGCAACTAATTACTAAGCTCATTCCACTTTTTAAAGTCACTAAAAGGAGAGGGAAGTAAGCCATCCAAGAGGCAGAAGAGAGGCACAGAGATCACAAAAAAAATAGAGCTTTAAAAACTCAAAAAGGAACTAGCCTATCTAGGGAAGGAAATGGAAGATACCAGCATCAAAGATTTCCGGGATATTATTCAGAAGAAGAGGTACCATGACCCAATGAATTCAGCAATGGCTCCTTCTCAGGCATATTGGAGAGTCACCAGTAGGAAGTCCAAAGTTGTAAAGGATCTGTTGGGCTCTAAACCAATATAAAACAGTGATAATTTTACTAATACTAGATAAAACCAATTCTTCTGTCTATCTCTGGACAAAAGATATTTTCAGAGAATTGGGAAAGGGAGAGGCCTTTTCCCTTGGTATAATTTGGATATGAAGTATTACTTAAAATCTCACGTGTTGGAAACATGATAGCCAATGTAGGGAGGTTCAGAGTTGCATGATTAGATTATGAGAGCTGTAACTCATCCACGAACTACTGGGTGGTACCCATAGGGAGGGGGGGCATAGGGAGGACATACCCTTGGGGATTGTATTTCATCCCTGGTTCCTCTTTTTTTTTCTTTTCTCTCTCTCTCTCTCTCTCTCTCTCTCTCTCTCTCTCTCTCTCTTCCCCTTCTCTCCTCCTACCTCTCTCCTTCTCCCTCCTTCCCCCCCCTCTTCCTTCCTCCCTCCCACCTTCCTAACTACCATGAACTGAGCAGGTTTCTTCCACCATGATGTTCTGCCTCAACTCAGATTCTGGTATTGGAGAAAGATTTGAAACTGTGGGCCACATTAATCTTTTCCTCCTTTAAGTTGTTCTTCTCAGGTATCTTGGTTTCAGTGATAAAAAACTAACACATACCTGTTGCAGATTAATGAAGTAATCATTTCAGTGATTAGTGTTTTCTATAACTCAGGAAAGAGAATCCACCAAACACATTATGCTGCAGATACATTTAATTGTCATTAAAAACAAAGACATACATGTTTTTATATAATAAGGTAGAATCACAAAAGAGCATATGAATTGCTCTAGGTCCGCAGCTAGGAAATAGTTCAGTTGGAGCACTACTAAGTAGAATCCAAAATTCATATACCCATTACCCCACCATAGAGTTCCATTTTATTTTGATTGCTAAAAGACCTGTCAAGACCTCCCTATCCACCTTTTTAGCAAATATATAAGAACAATTTTCAGCTCTAGATGACCTTTAACCATGTAAAACAGGGCAATTCCAAAGAGGCCAACCAACATAGAAAAGACATTGTTTCTTTTCTAGTTGTTATCCCATAGCCTGGTAATCATATCTCACTGGAATATAAAATACAGTCTAATATTTATACCTAAGCAGGGAATCTAAGCAGGGATGTCTCAGAGGACATTATTAAAAGTTGACTGACCTACTTCTCTCTAACGTCAAGGCACAAATAGGCAACACAGGGAAGGGGTCCCATGTGCCTGCTAGCAGTCTAAAGTCAAGCTTGTTAAAGTAAACTTGTAACTTTTTTAACAAACTCATTCCTCCACAAGTTTTCCAGAGGGAATCTGGGGATGTTTCTCAAGACTGATGTCTCCTCCTCAGTTACAACTAAACAGGAAGAAAAGGTGTATGAAATCATCATGTGGAAGATTCTAAAAGTGTAATCACTTGTGAAAAGAAAGTAGTTCTGTGTTACTGCCATCAACAAGTCACTTTAAAACACAGTTAGGCTAGGCACAGTGGTGCACATCTGTAATCCCAGTAGCGTAAGAGGCTGAAACAGAAAGATCACAAGTTCAAGGCCAGCCTCAGTAACTTAGCAAGCCCCTAAGCAACTTAGAGATACCCTGTCTCAAAATAAAAATAAAAAGCTCTCAGTGGTTAAGTTTCCTGGGTTCAATACCCAGTACAAAAACAATAATAATAGTAAGTTAGACAGGTTAAATAAGATATCTCGGTAAAAATATTTAGAGCCAGAGTTATTAAAGCAATGAGAAAGAGAATATGATAACACCACATTTTGTTTAGTCACATGGAACTAGAGATTGTCACAGTTCTCACCCCTCCTTCTCATTTTAAATCTAGTCTACTATACTCAAATACATTAATCACATAATAGTAAAGATCTGGGTGGGCTGTGACTCCCGCCCGAGACATTAAATTATGCAAATAGTTCATTTTGATCCCAGGAAATTGATTCAGAATCCACATAACCATTGCAATTTAGAAAGAACAAAAGTTGATTTGAATACAGTATATCCAACTTTGGGAGTGAAATAGTGTTTTTCTGCAATGTTTACATGAATATAAGGAAATCATGGGGCAGGAATCTAAAAGGAGGAATTCCACAGCAAGCTAGTATATGTGTCAATAAGTATTAAGATTTTTTTTCTAACTTTGATTCACAATAACTACAATGACATTTAAAGATAGCACAAAGTTAAAAATCAGGACCAGTACAAAATGAAGACGTTCATGATAATCAGTGCACCTTTCTGTTAGGATTATTCATCCTGCTGATACAAATCAATGTGAAATGGTTATGACGGCCACCAAAGAACGAACTGTTCATCTGAAATGTGAGCATTACTGATATTTGAAGATGTGGATGCCCAATCTTTCTAACAGACAGTGGCTATATGATCATGTATCCATGAGATGACACACTGAGAGTATATTTACATTAAGTATCACATAGATTTCAGCAAAGGTTTCAGGGTTGATCATGCTGCTTTACCTTTCATTGGAGATTTATCATAATTGCTCAAATTTATGATATGATTTTGGAGAACTCAAATTTGCCTCAAATAAACACATCATCTAAAATA
Source organism: Marmota marmota marmota (assembly GCF_001458135.2). Taxonomy (NCBI): domain Eukaryota; kingdom Metazoa; phylum Chordata; class Mammalia; order Rodentia; family Sciuridae; genus Marmota; species Marmota marmota. The sequence goes on along the minus strand of NW_026000101.1, from coordinate 8,403,221 downwards.
TTTAGCAAACCATATTTAAAAACACATCAAGGAGATAATATACCATGATTAAATGGGTTTCATCCCAGGGATGCAAGGTTGGTTCAACACACACAAATCAATAAATGTAATTCATTGCTTAAACAGAATTAAGGACAAGAATCACACATGATCATCTCAACAGATACAGGAAAAAAAAAACTTTGATAAAATCCATTCATGTTAAAAATGCTAGAAAAGCTAGGGATGGAAGCACCTCACCTTAACTTTTTAAAAGCTATTTATGACAAACTGAAAGCCAACATCATGCTGAATGTAGAAAGAATGAAAGTCTTTCTTCTACAATCAGAAATAAAACAAAGATGTGCACTCTCACCATTTCTATTCAGTATAGTTCTCAAAACACTAACTAGAGCAATCAGGCAAGAGAAGGAAATTAAAGGGATACAAACAGAAAAAGGAAGTAGAACTATGTCTGTTTGCTGATGACATGGTTCTATATCTAGAAGACTGAAGAAACTCCACCAGAAAACTTCTAAAACTTATAAATGAATTTGGCAAACTACCAAGACATAAGATCAAACCCATAAATTAATATCTTTCCTACACTCCAACAGTAGTTCTGCTGATGAAAAAAAATCAAGAAAACCACCTGATTCACAAAAACCTCAAAAAATTTTTAAATACTTGGGAATTATTCTAACCAAGGAGGCAAAAGATCTCTACAACGACAATTATAGAACACTGAAGAAAGAAATTGAAGGAGACCTTAGAAGATAGAAAGACCTCCCAGGTTCTTTTTTTTTTTGGTACTGGGGATTGAACTCAGGGGCACTCAACCACTGAGCCACAACCCCAGCCCTACTTCACATTTAATTTAGAGACAGAGTCTCACTGAGTTGCTTAGCACCTCACTTTTGCTGAGGCTGGCTTTGAACTCACAATCCTCTGCCTCAACCTCCCGAGCTGCTGGGATCACAGGTATATGCCACTGTACCTGGCACTTCCCAGGTTCTTCAATAGGCAAAATTAATATTGTCAAAATGGCCATACCTCCAAAAGCAATATACAGATTCACTGCAACCCCAGTCAAAATACCAATGACATTCAAGAATTAGGAAAAACAATACTTCATTCATTTCAAAGAATAAGAGACCTCAGAATATCCAAAACAATACTGAACAAGAAGAGTGATGCAGGAGGCATCACAATGCCTCATCACAAAATGATACTACGGAGCTACAGTAACAAAAACAGCATGGTATTGACATCAAAATAGACAAGAAAACCAATGGAACAGAATAGAAGACACAAAGACAAACTGACATACTTACAGCCATCTGATACTTGACAAGTTGTCTTTTTTGAAGAAAAGACAGCCTTTTTAAACAAATGATACTGGGAAAACTGGATAGCTATGTCTAGAAAAATGAAACTAGATCCCTATCTCTCACCCTGCACAAAAGTCAAATCTAAATGGGTCAAAGACTTAGGAATTAAACCAGAAGCCTCACAACTGTCAGAAGAAAACATAGGATCAACACTCCATCCTACTGGTGCTGGCATCAATTTCCTTAACAAGATGCACAAAGCTCAAGAAATAAAACCAACAATCAATAAGTGGGATGCCATCAAATTAAAAAGCCTCTGCACAGCAAAGGACATGATTGAGAGGATGAAGAGAGAGCCTGCAGAATGGGAGAAAATGTTTGCCAGCTACAAAAAACTCAAAACACTTGACACCAAATAAATAAATAAATAACTCAATCAATAAATGGGCAAAAATGAACTAAATAGAAACTATAAAAGAAGAATAAATGGCCAACAAATATATAAAAAATGTTCAACTTGTCTAGCAATCATGGAAATGCAAATCAAAACTACACTAAATTTCATCTCAATCCAATCATAATGCAATTATGAGAACACAAACAATAATAAATGCTGGTGAGGATATGGGGGAAAGATAGACCTGTACACCATTGGTGGATCTGCAGATTAGTACAGCTACTCTAGAAAGCACTATAGACATTCCTCAAAACACTTAGGAATATGACCCAGCTATTCCACTCAGTATTTATCCAAAAGAACGAAAATGAGCATACTATAGTGATACAGCACCCTCAATGTTTATAGTACCACAATTCACAATCATTTAATGATGGAATCAACACAGACGCCACAGATGAATGGATTAAGAAATTGAGATACACACACACACAAACACACACACACAATGGAGTTTTATTTAGCCATAGGAAAAATGAAATTATGGCACTTGCTGGTAAAGGGATAGAAATAGGAAACATTATGCTAAGTGAAATAAGCCAGACTTATAAAATCAAAGGTTAAATGTTTTCTCTCATATGTGAAGTTAGAGTAAAATAAAGTATATAAAGAGGGGAGAACTGGATATCAAGGGAGGGTATAGAAGATTGAGAGGAAGAGAAGAGGGGCAGGAAGGGGAGGAAATGCAGAATGAATTCTCAAGAAATCATGTTCTGTGCTTTTATAAATGTACCAGAGGGAATTTCGCCTTTATGTATAGGGAGAAGCAACCAATCAAAAATAAAAATAAATAAACAGATGAGTGAAAGGAAAACCAGCAGAGTAGAAGAAAAAGAACAGCAGGGCTATTGGGGGATGTGAACTGAAATCAAATTCCATGCATGAATGATTTTGTCAGGATGAAACCAACTGCTGTGTATAACTATAATGTGCTAATAAAATATTATCTAGTACTAATCACAACTAAAAATTGATCAGTGTCTGTCCCTTTAATATCTGAGAGCATTGGGCCCTATAGTTATAGCGAAGTTATAGCGAAGGGTATTGGACATCCAGTATTTCTGCCATAGTGTGCTCTTCACCCAGCCTTGCTCCACACACAGCTCCAGCAAAAGCAGGATGCTCTATCTCAGTCCTAGCAGAGGATGAAACACCCAAAGATGAGTGTGCTGTAGTTTGACAGAGCTCATGTCTTCCAGAGCTGAGGCTCAAGGACATACTAGTGAATGTTGCTATCATGACAGATGTGATCCTTGAAACTATGAGCCCTGCTTCCCAAAAATATTTCTCACTTTGTCTAAGAGAAACCTATGCTACAAGTGAAAGAGCATAAGTAGTGAGATTGTAGCATTTCTCTCATTTAAACACAAATAAAACTGTTTAAAAGACTCCTCATGAGATATCAAGTGCAGCCATTCCCTGGCTCAGCCATTCCTGGCTCAGCCTGAATATGATACTGGGATGATATTCAAAATAAATTTCATGTAAGGCATAAACAACAACAACTCAGAATAGAAATATAACTGGTATTACATATTAGTAAGATAAATAGTGATTTGACCTGTATCACATTCTAAGATCCACCATGCTACTATCTATAGAATATACTGAAGGAAGAAAAGAATGTGAGCTGAGAGATCTAATAGGAAACTCTTGCAAAAAGGCCATTTTATTTTTATTTAAAAATGTTTAATTGCCAAATAGAATATATTCAAGGTATACAGCATAATGATTTAGTCTATGTAAGCATTGTATTATGATTACCACAATCAAGCTAATTAATACAACCATCACCATCTACACTGGTATCTGCAACTTACTCATCATATAAGAGAAAGTTTGTACCCTTTGACCAGAATTTCTCCCACCCCTAGCTTCTAGCAACCACCATTCTACTCTCTGCTACTATGAGATTGACAGAAATATCATAAGCAGGAACCCAACTTGTCAGAGCTGTGCATTCCTCATTTTTGGGTCTACCAATGTGCCTCCTGAAATAAATTGACTTCCATACACTTACCAAAACAAATGAGTCTCTTTTAATTTTGACACAATTATCTTAAGCAATTTGTGAAGAATTTATGTAATCAAATTCAATAAGGTTTATAATTTTGTCTCACAGAAGCAATCTGTATTTTCCCTATCTAATCAAGGAAGAGATTCCATATTTTGGTGGCAGTGATTTATTTTAATTCTTTTTCTATTGATTTTTATATCTTTACATTGAAGTAGAATGATTACATGTCCCTTTGACTTACGAAAACCAACTGAAAGTGGTTATTTGGTGGGTCAACATTAGGGAAAATCTATCCAATTCACTCATTCATAATAAAAATGTTAACAGTCTTTTATGGACTATCTGTCAAACACCAAGAATCATGATAAGCACAACTAAAATATTATCATATAGCAATACTGAAAGGCAATTATAATATTCATTTTACAGCTTAAATAGCTTACTAGAGATTAATAAAATAGGATTTTCTAAAGTGAGACCCTAACTTATGTGTATCTATCCTCAAACCAATCTCTTTCTATAAAAACAAGGCATATATTTACAATGGCTATACCATTAGAAGAATAGAAAGCACTTTTATTAACTATCTACTATGCCTCCATAGCTATGTCAAATTCTGCATATGCATTACCTCATTAATTCACATATTAACAATATCAGGTAGAAATTCTTAAGTTCCTCATTTCATAGATAGGTAAATTGAAGATTACAAATGTGCAGTGACATCCTCAAAGTTATACAGGTAGTGCTTGACAATGCTGACCTAACTCCAGAAAGCATGATTTTAACACTTTCATTCTTCTGTCTTTCGAATATTACAGTTGCATACAAACAAATTTCTGATAATTATGATGATAAAAAAATAATTCATGTGGCCTCATAAAGTGCTCTAACTATCAATGGGCTTAGAGGCAGAAGTACGTTGACCATTAGTCATACTCTTGGTGTATTTCTGTTATCTCATCTCATTAGAACTAATTTTAAATAATTTCCACCCCTAAAACTAACCATTTAGAATTTGATTATTTCACTAGTGTGATTCCATATGAATAGGCTTTTAATCATATTTATCTTCACTTTTTAAATCAATTATTAAAGTGATTGAGATTATTTCAAAATAAAATAGAAACATACCCCTTATAGAATGTTATAATTATTTCTATAATAATTTTTACAATAGTAATATTTATTATATATTATAATATTAATATTTATTATATAATATGAAATTATATAATAATAAGAAAAATAAATGCCCATTATTTGAAAATAAATTAAGTATATCTTGAAACAAAAGTAAAATACAATGTAGCTATTATAAATGTGAAAAAATGATTATGATATAATTTTGAGCATAAAAGGATGTAAATAACAGAAATGTTATGACCTATAACCTAATGCTCTTCATGTTTAGTTTTAAAATTTATGAACCCATATTTTTCTACAAATTATTTCCAAATTCACTTCAAAGATGATCACAGTGCCTAGCCCATATATAACAGGTATTCAATAAGTCTTCTGTGAATGCATAAGGGGAAATAATAAGACATAGCTTTAATGAAGCATTTGAAAAAATAATTAATATTTTTAAAATATCCATCTGTTTCATGCTTTAGACACATAAGAACATAGTTATCATATTGGTGAAACAAAATATCAAATCACAAAAAAGTTTTGCTCACTTTTTTAGGATTGTATTAAAGTCTTACTTCAATGCAGAAAAAAAAGAATATTTTAAAAATAAGAAGGAAAGCCACTGTTGGAAAAGTATTTGCAGAAAATTTGAAAGATAGGTTAAACATACTTTATTAGAGTTCACACAAACTGAGAGGAAAACTATTAAAATTGTGATAGTTAAGTGATGGGTTTGAAAAGAAAATATAAGAGAAAATATAAGTAAACACAGGGAAAATGTTCAATCTAACTAGCATTTACAGAAATGAAAAGTAAAACAAAGTAATGTTTTATATAAATAGAAAAGAATAAGTATCTCTGATTCCAGAAAATAGTCTGTGCAAATATTTTAGCAGCTACTTAAAACATTAAGTTTTTGGGGAAAAGTTTTGTATGTATACTAAGAAGTATCTCAGACTCCATATTCTTTCTTCTATAGTTGCAACTCTAGAAGTTTATCTTATTTCTAGTAGAAGGAAAACCAAATTAGCAAGAAGCATAGATATTGATGATCATTATATATACATCTCAAAAAAAAAGAAACAAAGTGTTCAATAATGTGAAAATAGTAGGCTAGATTAGAGCAATTACACTTAATGGAATAGTCTTCAAGTATTAAAAATAGCATTATAGTTACTATGAAAAAAATCATTGATAGAAAGTGTCAAATGCAACTAAAACTTCCTATAATTATGTTAGTCTCAAGAATAATGTATATGACCTATAATTAAGAAAAATATGAAAAATAAAAGTTTGAAGATATGGAATGATTTATTTAGTATTCCATAGAGTTTATCCTATATTTTTTGTTCAATAAAAAGAAAAATATATTTCTGAGGAAAGTTTAACTTTTCTGAGAAATTTTGGATATTCTGTTTCTAGTACCAACTTATGATGACACCATCAAATACAAACATACTTAATGAATACTCCAAGAAATGTATGACTGGGAAAGATTCTCTTGAAGTTAATATAATTGGGTCCTTAGAATGCATGGAAGTCAGGAAGTTTAACCCTTAGGGAATCCTCAATTTCTGATTTACAACCTTAGGGACTAACAAAGTTTGTGAAAATAAGTGTTAAATTCCCCTCCAAAAGAAGCTGGGCCTTAATTAAGTGTCAACTTTATAACAAATCATGAGAAAACTACAATTGCATCATTGATCTTTATGCTTAATATGTTTTGTTTCCTTGATACCCTCTTAAGAAGATTCAGTTACAGATAAATAGCCTGGTTGTGGCTATTCTTTCTCACATTTCCTTTCAGGAAAGAGAAGCTACAGCCTTTCAAACTGAGAATTTTCTCTTCTCATCAGAAAATTGCAAATGAAATTCAAATTGCTGGGAAATGTTCCTATTACTTAATAGCAGGAATGGTGTGGATGATTTTTAAATCCAGTCAGGAGGTAAGATAAAAAGAGATTAGTTTATTATAATTTTTTCAAAAACAATCCTATGAATAAATATATTTTCTAGTCGAGGTGCCATTGCTTGCTGGATTTTTAAAATATGAATATATGCATAAAGGAAATATACAAAAACCCAGGCATCATCTACCAAACCAGGATATTTCATTTATTTATTTTTTTGAAAAATCTCCAAATAATTCAGTGATCTGCAATCTCTTTTGAAATCGTATGAGTAAATCTTTTAAGGAAGGAAAAGTTGATTATAATATAATAGAACTTATAAATAATAACCAAATAGTTGTTTTATTCAAGCATCTGGTTTACTAAAATCTTAAGTAGTAGTTATCTGGGGAAGAAGAATGTGGTGATTTTAATATTCTGAATATTTAAATTAAGCCCAACAAAGTTTTGGGAAAATATATAATTAAAGGTGTTAATGATAAAAACAAAATTAGAAACAAGTAATATGAAGGAGGAGATGTAATCATAATTGAGTGTTAATCTGAAACCCAGACAGCCAAAGGCAAAAGAACTTTTAAGATTCTTTTGTGTGCTTTCATTCATATGATAAATAAACTCCACTGTGGAAGATATCATCCCCAAAATGATGGTGGAATGTGATGGACATTATTATCCAAAGTACATGCATGAAGACACAAATTGGCGTGAATATACTTTGTATACTACCAGATATATGAAAAATTGTGCTCTACATGTGTAATAAGAATTGTAATGCATTCTGCTGTCATATATAAATTTTTTAAAAATTAATTTAAAAAAAAAACACCTGGGCTGGGGTTGTGGCTCAGAGGTAGAGCGCTGGCCTACCATGTGTAAGGAACGGGGTTCAATTCTCAGCACCACATAAAAATAAAAATAAAGATATTGTGTCCACCTATAACTAAAAAATAATTTTAAAAAAAATCCTGAAAGATGGGCTGGGGATGTGGCTCAAGCAGTAGCACGCTCGCCTGGCATGAGTGCGGCCCAGGTTCAATCCTCAGCAACACATACAAACAAAGATGTTGTGTCCGCCGAAAAAAACTAAAAAATAAATATTAAAAAAAAATTCTCTCTCTCTCTCTCTCTCTCTCTCTAAAAAAAAAAGAAAAAAAAGAAAAAAAAATCCTGAAAGAATTTTCAGGGTAGTTTTTCATTTGAATTAATTTTTAAAGATAATATCTTCACAGATGGCTTTCAAAAGGGGAAAATATATATTTCATGTGTATATTTATCATATGGTTCATCATTGAAAGTCAAGTTTATGTAGTGTTTTTATAAAATTTTTTGTACAAATAAGTACACATTGTGTGTAGTACAGTGGTGAAAATGGTAACTTGGAAATCATGAAGATATGGGTTTAAACCATAATTCTGGCATTTACCACCAAAAAATTAAAATTTTACTTAATTGTTGAAATCTCAATATAATTCTCTTATCCATAAAATGTCATAGTAGCATTTGAGTTATTTTAAAGATTAAATTATAAAAAAAATTCTACAAAATGAAAAAGATGTACTAAGACCCCACATATTGACAATTACTCTTCCCTTTGTGAACTAAAATAATGTCTTTATTCATGGTATATTGACATTTCAAGTCTATAAAATCTATAAATTGAAAATTGGCATGACTATGAAACTTTGCACAATATCAGTTGTCTTAATTAATCTATTTAGAATGTCAGAGAAGGTTACAGGATTGTTTGCCATATTGACTATTAGGTTACAGATAACTGAAAAATCTTAACATTTTAAATACTAGAACTTCAAGTAGTTAAATTAAAACAAAACAAACAACTTATAGAAAGCTAGAAGTCCTATAAGATAGAGAGCTTGACATCTGGCTTGCATACAAGTCACAAACTTTGCTTAGATCTATTACAACATTAAAGAAGTACCCAGATACAGCAGCAAAGCATTGAAATTTTTTTACAAATATCATGATTTGGGAAGAAGGGATTAGAGGATGCCCAGGATTAGGCCAGTTCAGAGTGTTTTACAAATATGAATTTCATCTTCTAGTGATAATTCTGGTCTAAGCACCAATGGTCTGTAGACCTTTCTGAGATCATATGATTTAAGTTGAGAAACTCAATTCTTTATCTTGGATGTACCCCCTGAAAACAATGAAGACTGTTACCTGGAAGATTCTGAGGATATGGTTTACAAATGCTTTAGGTCCAGTACAAAGAAATATGGGCTTCTTTGGATAAATGGAAAAAGAACACCAGTATAATTCAGCCTCAATGTGCAATCTCTAGACTTCTAAAATAATCTCTCTAATGTTAATTTTTTTTTTCACTTTGTACTCTGAGTTAGTCTTTTAAGCACAATTATAAACTTGCTTCAGTGTCTTCCTTTGATATATTTTTACTTTATGTATATTTATTTTAAAATCTTAGATATTTCAGAAAAGTGGAAAAACGCTAAGATAACCATTAGCTTTTTAGATGTTTCTTTCTAGCCTTTGTATCCTAAGTTATCTTGGTCTAGGATTGTGTTTTGTAAACAATACTTTATATTGCCATTTAGTTTCTGTTTTTATTTAATCATTTTAACTTAAGCTAAACTACCTTTGTGTTAATACAAAGTCCAAACAAATGTCATAAATAAGTGCTTAATGTGGCCCATAACACAAATGAACTTTAATTTATGTAACAATTCTCCTAGAGTTAGGAAAATACAAAAATAGATATTTTAAGATGTAATAACCAGGTGGGCATGATGGCACATGCCTCTAATCTCAGCAGCTGAGGAGGCTGAGGCAGTAGGATCATAAGTTCAAAGTCAGCCTTAACAATTTAACAAGGCCCTAACAATTTAGTGAGACCCTGTCTCTAAATAAAATATAAAAAAGGACTGCGGATGTGGTTCAGTGGTTAAGCGTCACTGGGATCAATCCTCCTAACCAAAAAAAAAAAAAAGAAGAAAGAGAGAGAGAAAGATAATATCCAACAATAGCAAAGGTCTGGTAAAAAATGAATTTATCTAATACTACAAGTAACGAGGAAAGTTATCTATTAGAAACTATCCAGACTCTTAACAGTCTTCAATTCCTGTTTCCAAACAGATTCTAAGAATCCATTTTAGAGAAGTAAATTTAAATTCAGTATAAAAAATTAGGAACAATTCTATTCAACAGAGTGTTTGTTAAATGTTACTTCTTAAAAGCTATCCAAGGATTGCAAGAGTAATGCAAATCATTTCTCTATACTATTATTATCCCCCCCCATTGAAACCATCAAAGCAGACCAATGTTTTCTTTTACATATATTCACAAGTGAAATTTTTATTGCCCTAACAATCTCAGGACTGCTAGAATACTAAATATTTACTGTAATTATTTTTTAAATTAATTTTCAAATAGGAGTCAACTTTTAGGAGATGTTCTTAGAAAAGAGAGGACATTCTACTTAATTTACATCTTCCTTGCAAAAACCTCATTCCAATTGCCAGACAATTAATACTCTGTCAAAACCTCTGTCAGAATTTCATGGGCATTCAGAGTAGGTTGATATATGCAGATACCATCAATCAAATTCCAATCTTACTTCTAAAAGAAGTATATGCTGCCCTACCCAACACTTCCTACCCTCTTTACAATGTATGTGCTTAAAATAAGTTGTAGCTTGAATTGGAGGAGAGTCCTCATTTCAATGTCAACACAAATACAAACATCCTTTCTGGTGATTAAATTGCCCAACCACTGTAACTGAAAGAAAGCAGCACAATCTGAGACAATCCTCTACCAGAAACAGCCAGGTTTTGAAAACACTAAGTGAAAACTCATCCATTAAAATTTTTTACTCTGTAGAATATATTTGAAAGCTAGGTAGAATATCATGAGGATGATCAAGTACTTTCAAAATGATATTTCTATGCTTTGTTTATTATAAAGAAGATGACCTGCTAATAACTAGTTTTTAATTTTTTTTTCAAATTGAAGTAATTTGCTCCATGTTCTTTGGTGTACAACTCAGGTGCTTAAGCTGAACAAAAATTCCTTCTTTAGGAAAATACTGGACCTAGCTGCAAATTTGACAAGTATAAAAATAACACATTTTATACGGACAAAAATAAAAGGCAATTTGATTGCAATCAATGTGTGATTTGGTCGTCTGTACATCTGAAATCTAAAAAACACAGAATCGATTATCATTAACCAGACAGAAGTCTTACCACAGTGCTCAGTTTAGCAGTGCTTGTTATCCAGCTGCTTACACACAGCTGAAGCAGCAACAGCACTCTGAAGGTATTAGAGAAAGACAGTCCAAAAGGGCTTGATACTCTGGTATGTTCTGTAAACAAGCAACATGAACATCACCTGGGAACATGTTAATAAATGGAGATCACAGGACTTACCTCAAATACACTGAATCAGAATCAGTTAAAAGACTCCCCAGGTGACACGTATGAATACTAAAGTTTGGAAATACTCCACTGGATAAGTGGATCTCTTCCTTAGTTTCACCTTAAAAATCACCTGAAGAGCATTATTTTCCAAATAGCTAATTTCCTCCCTTTAGTCAACTTTTAAACTATCGGGAGGACAATATATTATAGTTTTATAAAATGGACTTAAAATCAGAAAATGAAGATTTACATAGCAGTTCACTCAGTATAACTTTTTATAAATTGTTCTCTTAGCTGTATTTTCCCCAGAGACCAATAGCAATGATAAAATAAGGAATAAGTATGAATATTTGTAACTTATTGAATCTTAAACCAACAGTATTTTTAATGACTGGCATGGTATAAAATCAAGTAAATGAATCTTTGTTGAACAGATTGAAGCATACTCTCCCCAAAATATTAATTTCAGAGTGGGGTCTGTGGATCAACTGCATCCGAAATAACAGATGCATATTAAAAATGCAAACGATTCTTCTCTGCCTCCATCCTCATGCGTCACAATCTCAGGAAATGGAATACAGAAGCCTGCATTTTTAATAAGCTACCAATGTAATTCTCATGTGTCTTCAATTAACTGATTTATGAACTAGAAGAAGAATCCCTCCCAAAAGCTAAAATCACGGCGATTACCACCACTTTGATTGGTGCTGATACACCTGTTGCCCCTCCTGCCCCTATTAACTCTCACTTCATATGATAATCCTATACAGACTTGTTAAACTCCAGGTATATGAAAGTAAAATGGAAAGGACCAACTGGACAGAGATTGAGTTTATTCTGCAGGGACTTTCTGAATACCCAAGAATTGAAAAACTTCTTTTTGTGTTGTGCTTGGTGATGTACCTGGTAATCCTTCTGGGGAACAGCACCTTGATCATCCTAACTCTGCTGGATTCCCGCCTCCATGTGCCCATGTACTTTTTCCTTGGTAATCTTTCCTTCCTAGACATTTGGTACACATCCTCCTTTATCCCCTCAATGCTGATACACTTCCTATCAGAGAAAAAAACGATCTCTTTCACTAGATGTGTTATTCAAATGTCTGTCTCCTACACTATGGGATCCACAGAGTGTGTTCTCTTAGCAGTGATGGCCTATGACCGCTATGTGGCAATCTGTAACCCACTGCGGTACTCCATCATCATGAGCAAGGCACTCTGTATTCAGATGGCAGCTCTCTCCTGGAGTTTAGGACTTCTCAACTCATTGATAGAAACTGTTCTTGCAATACGGTTGCCGTTCTGTGGAAAAAATATCATTAATCATTTTGTTTGTGAAATACTGGCCTTTGTCAAACTGGCTTGCACAGATATTTCCTTGAATGAGATTGTTATAATGTTGGGCAATATAATATTTTTGTTTTCTCCATTATTGCTGATATGTATCTCATACATTTTCATCCTTTCTACTGTACTAAGAATCAATTCAGTTGAAGGAAGGAAAAAAGCCTTTTCTACCTGCTCAGCCCACATGACAGTGGTGATTGTGTTTTACGGGACAATACTCTTCATGTACATGAAGCCAAAGTCAAAAGACTCTGCTTTTAACAAGCTGATTGCCTTGTTCTATGGCGTTGTCACCCCCATGCTCAATCCTATCATCTATAGCCTGAGGAATGCAGAGGTGCATGGAGCTATGAGAAAATTGATGAGTAGGCAGTGATTCTAGAGAAAATAATGACACACTGACACTTTTGAGCTTATGTACAAAGTAAGATCATAAATTCAAAGCAATGATTATGAATATAAGCAAAAGAAATGAAGATTGCCTCTTGAGTCATAGAATTGCAATTAGAAAGAAATGTGATTAATAATCTAATTATATTACTTTATGAAAATGTGATCTCATAAAATACAAGAATAATTGGTCTGAGAAGTAAGAATAGATATTTGAAGACAATAAAAAATTTAATTAAGCTTTTTGCTAGATGTGTTTTTTCTCTTGCTCTTAGAGTGATGGTCTAGTGACCTGGGAATCTGCAACTCTCTATGGTACTCCATCATCATGAGCAAATCCAGCCCATGTGTTTACTTAAGAATTAAGCCACATTTTTTCAGACTTCTTTTTTAGAAAACTAATGCTTTTTGTTTGGTTTGGTTTGGTTTTATTCTTGCTTTTTATTTTATCCAGTGATTTGATCTGACCCTGGTCTTAATTGAAACATTATATTTCACCTTCTCTTTCCCTGCTAGTGTCCCACACAACCCCCTATGCACATGTTAGGTTCCCTTTACTTTGTAGTTACCCAATTACATCATCTTCTTTCACATCTAAAGACAACTGCACATAGTATTTCATCTGCATTTTCACAGTTCTCCTTCCCCCATAAAATACTGAACATCTCAGAAAAGATAGGCTGTGTCATATCCTCTGCAACAATATCCAAAACTTATTTCCTATTTTATGCTGCCCTGACTCTTCTCTTCACTACAGAGACTTTCCCTTCATGTTATAATCATTTGTTATTTTCTGAAATCCTCCCAAAGGCCGAACAATGGCCCACTGTGCCCTGTACGAAGTCCAATGTCAATTAATTAAAAGCAGTTGGCAGTAATTAACTATTAAATAAATCAATTAAAATTTTAAAAGGACAGTAAATGTAATCTAAGTACCAGATTTAACACAAAGAGTTCAGAGAACTAGACTTTAGATATTATTTCTTTCAAAAAACTATACTTTTAAAAGTTAAAGTTTCAAGTAATTTTTAAATATAGGGAAAGATAAAAGATTGAATAAAACATACTGAAGAGGTCATCTGGGCTGGGTAAGACAAAAGTCAAAGTGTATATTTTTCTTTATTTATCAACTGCTAAAAAAATAAATCAATTGTATAAATTCTTCAAGGAAACTGACAATTTCATTCTTTTGGAAGCAATGTATTGTCTCATTTTAAATGTTTTCCTTTCATTTAAAAAAAAAACCTTCAAAATGGTTACTGAGTAATAATATATAATTGTATTTTATAAACTATATCATGTCATATGTTTTTATGGAATAAATTTGAGCTGCCTGGCACAGTGTCCCAGCCTGAGCTGGGTGCTGAGGGCCTCCATGCTCAAAGACCACTTAGCAAGGGCTTTCGTAACACAATGGTGTAGAGGAGAGATCCTTACTTGTTCCAGTCAGTCAAGGCAGTCAGAACCAGATAAGAGTGAAGTGGGACAACCTTGACTGAAGTGTCAAAACACAAGCAAGTTGAGATTGAGGTCAGTGTTGGCAGAGCAGAATGTGAAGGACACCCTCATGGGGATGCAAAAGAAATGGTAAGTCAGTTACACACAGAGACTCAAATGAGCAACAAGTAAACATACTAGGTGTAATGACAGGGTTCTCACTGTCAGAGGAGGAGATACAAATATGGAAAGGAAGAAAACTGTGGTATTGACTTAGAATTAAAAGTATCAGTGTAAATGTATGGTTTTTCTCTTTTGGAGAAAGATAATAGAGAAACTATAGCAGATAAAACTATGGAAATTATTATGCCTATCAGTAGGTATGTATATGTGTTTGTACATGTATGTATATATGTATAAAATAAATTTATTCCCTAGACTTTAATATGATTCACTGATATGGCCTGAGAGGAATGCCATTCCAACAACTATTATGCACCTTGTACCAAATCTTGGTTTCTAAATACAAATCTCCACTAAAGAACCACAACTGAGTTGACACATAAAGTTAACTATTAAAGATAGTATCACAGAAGTTAGCCAATCCCAACAAAACAAATGCTGAATGTTGTTTTTTTTTAAATAGGGCGGCTGATTCATAGTGAGATAGGAAGCAGGAGCGTGGGAGGAATAGACGAACTCTAGATAGGGCAGAGAGGTTGGAGGGGAAGGGAGGGGGCATGGAGTAATTAATGATGGTGGAATGTGATTATCATTATTATTCAAAATACAGGTAGGAAGACACGAATTGGTGTGAATATACTATGTATACAACCAGAGATATGAAAAATTGTGCTCTATATATGTAGTAAGAATTGTAATGCATTCTGCTGTCATATATAAATAAAAAATAATTAAATTTTAAAAAGGCCTTTAGGAATTATTTTTAAAAAAGATAGTACCATAAAGTTCACAGTAATAGAAGTCATATTTTACTTCTTTCTCACCATTATGTCAGATTGTGATACCCTGGGTTCAATCCCCAGCACTAAAAAACAAACAAACAAAACTGTCATCTGAAATCATAATGGATTTTCTGTAACTCAAAGGACTACCAAAACCTACGAGAGAGGCCTGGAACAGTCCCTTCCCTAGCACCTGCTAAAGGATCATAACCTTGCCAAGAACTTGTTCACAGGCCGTCAGCATCCAAAACTGTGAGATTTTGATTTGTTTAACTAGTCATTAGCCCTTTTTGGACTCTTGCAATGTTACACTAACTTATCTCTCCTGTTTTTGACAAATATTCCATACTACCATAAAAGCAGTCTTTATCACAAGATCAGTCTTTGTAGCCTAAGAACACAATGTGATCTATGTACTAGAGTGCGACAAAATCTCCACTAGCTTTTATTATCAACAAAATAAAACCTAAACTTGCATTGTCTGTATTACAAAACTCAACAATCTGGCCTCAAGAAGCCATTTCACGTTTATCCCTAAATAAATGTTAGTAGTCTTAAAAAGATCTTCCCTTTGTGAATTTGTTAACAAACAAAAATAAGTTTTACTCATTTTTCAGCATACCAAAATCTGTTACCCCTTTATAGCTCAATTTAAAGATCATATGAAAACTTTCTAATTTTTTTTATATCACCATGACAGAGAGACAGATATATGTCCAGAGTTCCATCTCACAAAATGCCCTCTTCTGTACCTTAGCATCATACACCAACACATAAAGAAGTTTCATTTAACATTTTTTGAATGAATAAAAGCTCTTTCAACAAAGGTTTTCCTAAATGAACTTGTACCTTTTCAATTCAAAGAGGCTACACATGGTATTTCTTCCAGAAACTTGAAACAGTCAAGCTCTTGACCTAAGCTTAAAATAAAACGATAAAAGAATAAAATATCCTCCTCATCCTTGTTCTGCAGTTTACAACCCTCTCATCTTGTTCACTCTTCTGCCTGTTACTGTTTGTTGATGCATGTCGGTATTTTTATCTGTGGAAATACATGATCAGGGCTTTATTGCTTGGTTAATGATGCCTCAGTTCAAAGCATAACATATAATATAATGTCAACTTGAGATCAGCAACATACTGCTGAACTCTGATTTTGTTTTCCTGCTAGGCCCTCCTCTACTCCAAGGCATTCACATCACACATATTCATCCCAGGAAAAAACGATTCACACTTGTAAAACTTAGCCACCCATTCATAGAATATGTGATCGTTTCTATTAAATTTAGCCATTCTGAAAAGCAGGTTAATTATAAATCAGTCAATTACCTACTAGAGTAATTACATTTTCATATTACATGTGTAAAAGTTTGAGTGAATCAACAGTTACTAACAATATTTAAAGTTAATTTGTTATTCTTTATAACAACAAAAAAGAATTTCTTGTTATTAGATTATTTATATAAAAATTTCAGATAGATGTATATATGATGGCTTTACATCATCTAAGAGTTTTAATAGTCAAACAAGGGACTAAGGAAATTGCACATCTTATTTTAATTAAGTGTCTTTTGGGGACTGGGGTCAGAGCTCAGTGGTAGAGTGCTTTCCTGGCATATGTGAGGCACTAAGTTCAATTCTCAACACCACATATAAATAAATAAAATAAAATAAAGGTCCATTGGCAACTAAAAATATATAAAATCAATAAATAAGTGTCTTCTCCAATTATGTCAATGTTTTGGGATACATTGACCACAAAACCCCCTTTATATTAATTTTTATCAATTTTATTTATCACCAGGGATTAAGAGAACACAAAGACAGTTTTAATAAGAAATTTTTCACAGCTGTTTTTCTCCTGTGAATGACTGCATTTCAATATGGGAGTCAAAATCATAGAGAATAAAACCATATATTTACCTATTTCCTGTGAATTTATAGCCAAGGGTTTTAGGTTCATGCAGAGAGCTGCCCCATAAAATAGAATCACCACAATCAGGTGGGCTACACCTGATTGAAAAGGCTTTGCCTAGGCAGTCCACTGAGATAATTGTCAGGATGTTGGAGAGGACAAATATATAAGATAAAAAAAATCCAGGCTCAGTGGAGCACACCTGTAATCCCAGTAGCTCAGGAGGCTGAGGCAGGAGGATTGCAAGTTCAAAGCCAGCCTTATCAACTTAGCAAGGCCCTAAGCAACTTAGTAAGATCCTGTCTCAAAATAAAAAATAAAAAGGACTGAGGATGTGGATCAGTGGTTAAGCACCTCTGGGCTTAATCCCTAGTACCTCACCCTACCCACAAAGAAAAGAGAAATACAAATGAGCATCATTGGCATGGGAAGAAGAAGCACGCTGATCACCAGCATAATTAACTGTACCACGGAAGTGTCTAACCAAGCAAGTTTCAGGCCAGCCAGAATTTCACAGGAGAAATGACTGATGATACTGTGATCACAGAGAGACAGCTGCAGCACAGGCACTGTTTCCACCAGGGCAGCGAGGCAGCCTGTCACCCAGCAGCCAGCTGCAATCTGCACACAGACCCTCTTGTTCATGATGAGAGGGTATCTCTGGGGGTTGCAAATGGCCAGGTACCAGTCATCAGCCATCAAGGAGAGGAGCACACATTCAGTGGAGCCCATGGCAAGACAGCAGTACATCTGAAGAGCACATCCTGAGAACAAGATGATATTTTTCTATGAAACAAAGTTATGAGAATCGGAATGAGAGCAGAAGATGTGTACCAGATGCCCAGAAAGGAAAGGTTGCTGAGGAGCTGAGGAAAAGGTACATGGGGATGTGCAGGTGGAAATCCAGGATAGTAATGGAAATCAAAGTTACACTGCCCAGCAAGGTGCTCAGGTGCATTATTAGACCTCAACTTTGGGACAGTGGAAAAATCCCAGGAAAAACATTTTGAAATGATTATCCAGCCTGAATCTGGAGTAGTGAATAGAGAAGTGTATATTTTATATATTTAAAAATTTAAACCTCATGAACTTTCCAGGAATTTTTATTAGAAGTGCTTTATGGGGTTCATTGTCCTGGCAATATCACATTAATTATTAACTCATTCATCCAATATTTATTGAATACACTCTAGGGTGCTGAATATCTATAGCTGAATTACACAAAATCTTCTCTTGGGCAACGTACAAGGAAATATAGGACACAGTCAAGTAAATAAATAATTATAATATTATGATGTAATTATGTGTTGTGATACTAGATGAATACAAACTAAGAAATGTAACTCTATGTTACAGGCAGTTGCTTCGGAAATTTTTCTAAAACTTATTTTAATCCAAAAATTTATTGGATTTAATTAGGACCATAGAGAGTTAGCTATGCAAAGAGCTGTTTCATTTAAGTTGAAATAAGAAGTGACTTCATAAACATGCAGACTACTTAACAGATGAATATTCTGTATACTGACCAATATCAGAAAAGACTAGGGAAGCAGGCAATATCTCAGTCACTATCATATGACCCAATTTTTATCCTCAAGAAGGCACTTTTGAATATGGAAATGATCTTGACTCTGCTTTATTAGAAATGAAATCGCTTTTAAAATTCACTATGTTATTATTTAAATCAAATTATTTACAACATATCTCACAACTGATCACATATGGAGACATGTTTAAAAACCTGGTTGTACAAGACAGAGTTGAAACACAGTATCAAGTACACAGGCTTGCATTCTCTCTATTCTCTACTTCTCCAAGTTCATCTCCCAACACTATACCTCCCATCTCCACACACAATTTCTGCTCTGAAATAGCGACCAACTGTGGTTCCTCATTTTTGCATTACCATTCTTTATTGCTATAACTTTAATATATAATTTGTAACCTAAAATTTCCTTCCCTCTCACCTCCAATCTTATCTTTCATGAATATTTTTATGAAGACTTCAAAACTGTGCAAGATGGAGTATGGAGAAAGAGAAGGAATTTGAGAAATTTGTAGGAATTAAGCCTGTTGAATTTAAGGAACTATGAGATATCATGAGGGAGACATTGAGTGGCCAGTTTGGATACACAGGCAATTTATGAAATAGGAGAAAAAACTGTTACTTGATTCTGTAGAGGTGATTCTTAGAGCTGGTATAGGGATGGGGAGACATTGATCAGTGGGCACTAAATTATAGTAAGATGGGTATAAGAAGTTCTGGTGTGCTATTGCATGGTAGAATGGCTATAGAAAATGACTATTTTGAACAGTTATAAGGATTTCAAACATCCTCTTTTTTGTTGTTCTTTTTAGCTATACATGAAAGTAGAGTGTATTTTGACATAAAGTAACTACATGGAGTACAACATTCTATTTAGGATCCCATTATTTTGGCTGCACATAATGTGGAGTTTCACAGGTTGTGTATTCATATATGAACATAGGAAGGCTCGGTTCCAATTTATTCTACTGTTTTTCCTATTCCCATCTCCCATCCCTTCCCTTCATTCCTCTTTGTTTAATCCAATGAACTTTTATTCCCCACCCCCATTATTGAGTGTTAGCATCCACACATCAGAGAGAACATTTGGCCTTTGGATTTGGGGGATTGGCTTATTTCACTTAGAACGATAGTCTCCAGTTCCATCTATTTACTAGCAAAATGTCATAATTTTATTCTTCTTTATGGCTTAATAATGTTCCGTTGTGTATATAAAAAACATTTTCTTAATCCATTCACCTGTTGAAGGGCATATAGGTTGGTTCCATAGCTAGCTATAGTGAATTGAGTGCTATAAACATTGATGTGCCTACGTCACTGTAGTGTGCTGATTTTTTAAGTCCTTGGTGTATATACTGAGGAGTGGGATGACTGAGTCAAGTGTGGTTTCATTCCAAGTTTCTTGAGGAATCTTCAGACTACTTCCCAGAGTGTATGCACCAATTTGCAATCCCACCAGCAATGTATGAATGTACCTTTTCCCCCATATCCTCACCAACGTTTTTTGAACTTGTATTCTTGATAATTGATATTCCCATGAGAGTGAGATGGAATCTCAGTGTAGTTTTGATTTGCATCTCTCTAATTGCTAAAGATGTTGAACATTTTTCATGTTGTTCATTTGTATCTCTTCTTCTATGAAGGGCCTGTTCAGTTTCTTTGCCAATTTACTGATTGTGTTATTTGGGGGGGGGGGGGTTGGTGTTTAGTTTTTTGAGTTCTTTATATATCCTGGAGATTAATGCTCTATCCGATGTGGAGATGGCAAAGATTTTCTCCCATTCTGCAGGCTTTCTGTTAATGTTCTTGATTTTTTCCTTTGCTGTGAAGAAGTTTTTCACTTTGATGCTTTTTTTTTTATTATTCTTGGTTTTACTTCTTGCATTTTAGAGTCTTGTTGAGGAATTCAGTTCCTGAGCCAGTGTGATGTAGATTTAGGCCTATTTTTTTTTCTAGTAGGAGCAGGGTCTCAGGTCTAATGTCTAGGTCTTTGATCCACTTTATTTAGTTAAGTTTTGTGCAGGTGTGAGATAGGTGTTCAATTTCAATTGTACTGGGAAACATGGATGTCCATGTTTCCCAGTACCATTTGTTGAAGAGGCTATCTTTTCTCCAATGTATGTTTATGGTGCCTTTGTCCAGGATAAGAAAACTGTATTTATGTGTATTTGTCTCTGTGTCTTTTATTCTTTTCCATTGGTCTTCATGTCTATTTTGGTGCTAATACCATGATATTTTTGTTACTACAGCCCTGTAGTATAATTTAAGATCAAGTATTTTGAAGTCTCCTGCTCCACTTTTCTCACCAAGGATTGCTTTTGGACCTCTTATTTTTCCAAATGAATATCATGACTGATTTTTCTATTTGTATAATGAACATCATTGGAATTTTAAAAGGAATTGCATCAAATCTGCCTAGTACTTTTGGAAGTGTGACCATTTTGACAATATTAATTCTGCCTATCCAAGAGTATGGAAGAGCTTTCTATTTTCTAAGGTCTTCTTCAGTTTCATTTTTAGTGTTCTGTAGTTTTCATTGTAGAGTTCTTTCACCTGTTTTGTTAGATTAATTCCCAAGTGTTTTATTTTTTTAGGCTATTGTGAATGGTACAGTTTTCCGAATTTCTCTTTCAATTGATTCATCCTTGGTGTATAGGAATGTATTAATCTATGGATATTAATTTTATATCCTGATGCTTTGCTGAATTCATTTATGAGGTCATGAAGACATCGACAAATTTTTAGGGACATATGACCTACTCAAATTGAATCAGGAGGAAATAAAAAACTTAAACAGATCATTTTTAAGCAATTAAATTGACGATGCCATCAAAAGCCTACCAACAAAGAAAATCCCAGAACCAGATGGATTCCCAGCCAAGTCCTACCAGACCTTCAAAGAAGAATTTACAACAATACTCCTCTAATTACTCCCTGAAATATAAAAGGAGGGAAACTTCCAAATTCATTCTATGATGGTATCATCCTGATACCAAAGCCAAACATGTGTATGTATTATGGGGAATTTAGGGGAGGAGTTGGTCTGGAAAATGTTTTAATTTTGTTTTCATTTTTAAAGAATATTTTCACTTAGTAAATACTTACTGGTTGGCAATTATTTTCCTTCAACATTTTCTTTTAACTCTTTTTTATATTCTGGTACCCCTTGTTTCTGATGAATAGTCACTCTCTGTTTCTTTGCTGCTTCTTTGAGGAAGATGTGACCTCCAACTTACCCTTACCTTCCCTTTTCTCTTGTCTTCTGCCTCCTGACCATCCCACTACCCTCCCTATGTGGCCTTGTATAATATGTCATTCTTTTTGTCTCTAGGACCTGTGAGTACAATAAACTTTGTTTTCCTGAGCCTCTTCTGTGTCTACTTTTGTAGCTGCAGCTTACTATTCATCTCATGAAAATAGGTTCATGAGGAAATAGGTGTTTGTTTTTTCCTTTGGATGTTTTTTTTTTATTTCTCTTGATTGTTGGTTTCCATGATTTTATGCTGAGACTCTTATATGTGCCTTTCTTTTTATTTACCCTTCTTCACATTATAGATCTCCTTGAATCTGTGGCTTGATATCTTTCTTAAATTTCAGGAAATTATTCAGTATTAGTAATTTTCTTCTTTTAACCCCTTTCTTCTATCTTCTTTCTCCTCTCTCTCTCTTGAGTATCCAGTTATACATATGCTAGATTTTTCTACTATGCCACCTATAGTGTTTAGAGTCTTTTATTCTCCTTCCTTTTTTCTCTTCATATATATTTGTATTCTTTCTGTAGATCTGCCTTCCAGCCTGTTAAGCCTTTCTGCAAACTCGTTTAATCTGCTGATCAATCCATCTATTTAGTTCTTAATTCCAGTCATTGTAGTTTTCAGCTCTATAAGTTTCATTTTCTTTTTCAACATACTTTATAGTTCTCTGGATACATGTGTTCCACTTATCATCTGGTTATATATGTTCAGGGACATGTAGCATCAGTTATTTTAGAGACTATGGTGATAGCACTTATATTTGGATCATCTGGGGACATTTAATTGTCCATCCTTGTCTCCAGGTTCTGTTTCTTAACATTTCTTACAATTTTTTATTAAATGTCAAATTATATATATACATACATGTAATTTGACATATGTGTGTATGTGTGGATAGATAGATAGATAGATAGATAGATAGATAGATAGTCTTTGGGCAATGTTTTATTTGCTGGAAGAGGATTCATAGTGTTTTTCAGGAGAAACCTACACTAGGGAAGATTTCCTTATGTAAAAAATGGATTAAAACAATTTTGTTGGACTTAAGACTTGGTAAGGCTTATATGAAATCTGAGTTAATTCCTTTTTAATTTTTTCCCCTCATGGCCCCAACAAAGACCCTGGAGATTTTATCAACAAGCTTTCTCCTTCATGGGTCCCAGACTCCAATGTTCAACTCAAAAACACTATTAGATTGCCAAAATCTCATGATATTTTTAGTCATTTTTTTGCTCAATTTTCTGACCTCTTACTCTGACTACCCTAAGAATCAGCAAATGTTTTATATAGGAAAACCAATGACAACTTGGAGATCACTCACCTGTACCCTTCTTCAATTAAAGGACTTGGGCTCTCAAGGACAGCATATGTTGGCAGATACAAAATCCAAATTTTAGCTTTTCAGATAGTTTCAAAATCTATTTTCACTTTTCTCCCTCTTATCATCAGCCCTTCACCCATTAGGAGGCAACAATTAAGAAACAGTAAATCCACAGGAAGGAAGAAGAGGAGCACAGAATATTTAGCTCACTTAAATGATCCTTTTTCTCTAGAAATTTAACTCTTCATATACTGACTTCCTTAAAAATAGTAAAATTCATTAAAAATTGTTTAATTTATCCAGCATTTATAAATTTCTTAGACATTAGTTATTCCAGTGTAGCTAACACTCAATATTAACTTTGGTTTGGTTTTGTTTTTATGTATTTTGGCTTCCTGGATCAGGTGGAAGTTCTAGGAGGGCAAGAGTGTTTGTTCTGTTCACCAATTCAACTGTGTCTAGAACAGTGCTAAGGAAATATTAAGCAACAGGAATGAATCGAATTGAATACCATGTTGTAACCACGTTTTTTTTCTTTTCATCATGTTTAAGATGTTTTACATCTTAAAGAAAAACTTTCTGGCTGGAGACCCTCCAGTGTCTAGCCAATTCTTGGACATAGTAATGGGCCCAGCTGGGAACATGCCTTTCAAACTAACTAGTTTAGAGCCATTACTCCTCTATCTGTCCCATACACCCAGGAAGCAATATCCCTCTGCCTCAGTCATTCTAGGACCAAATGCCAGGCAACTAGGGATTTCCCCTTGGCATTAAAGCCTGAAGAGATTATGGAAGTTGTCTGTGCTGTTCACCCTGCCCTGAACAGGAAATCTTGACTTTTCTATGGAAATCTTAATAAAGGCTGTGACATCGACCTTCCCTTTTCTCCTATCTTCTGCCTCCTGACCATGCCTGTGTCTTCCTTATGTGTCTTGCATGATGTGTCATTCTTTGGTCGCTAGGACCTGTAAGTACAATAAACTTTGTTTTCCTGAGTGTCTTCTGTGTCTCTATAGCTGCAGCTTACTAATTATCTCATGAAAGAATACACAAAATGATCTTTGGGGAACCTATAATTTATTTTATTATAAGAAAATGGGACTTATAATTCTCTACTTATGAACTTTTTGACAGTCAATTACATGATATATGTTTTAAAAGTTAAAAAATGGAACAGACATGTCTCATCACGAGAAAAGAACACATACACAGGCAACTCTCATTTTATGCTATTTTGTAAATGCTAACAAAAAATGTGATTTCTCTTGCAGAAACATATATAATTTTACATACATACACACAACATGTATACATATGATAAGTTTATTTTGTATTATCACAATCTTTTCAATAATTCTAATTTCCTGCCACCCTAATTTAATCAATTCTGGATAAATATTTGTAATTCAATTCTTCTTGTAAATCTAGAATCATTTTTTAAAATGAGTTTAGCTTCTGTGTTGATTTGTGTATATAGCTTTATGACTGAAATATCTTCTTTATGAATTATGACAGTTATCACTGATTAACATATAATCTTATTTGATACTTTAAAGTTAACTAGAACTTTCTTTTAGATTCCTTCTGCTTATCTCTCTACAACTTTTTAGTTTAAACTTTTTCTTTGTTTCAAGTACTACTTATAAGTAACAGAGTTTGACTTAAAAATCACTTTTAAAGTTCTTTTTGTTTGTTGTTTTTAGATATAAGTAACAGTAGAGAGTATTTTGACATATTATACATATATAAAGTATGACCCATTCCAGTTAAGATCCCATTCTTGTGGGTGTGCATGATGTGGAATTGTCTATTCATTTATGGTTGTCTATTCACTTATGAGCATTCATTTTGATTCATTCATATGTTCAATTCGTTGTACTGCCTTTCCTATTCTCATCCCCATTTCCTCCCCTTCATTCTCCTTTGTCTAATCCAATGAACTTCTATTCTTCCCCTCACTACCCTTCCTGGTTGTGGGTTAGCATCCACATATCAAAGTGAGCATTCAGCCTTTGGTTTTGGGGGACTGGCTTATTTCACTTAGCACATTTTCCAGTTCCATCCATTTACTGGTGAATACCATAATTTCATTCTTCTTTATGGCTGAGTATATATACTACATTTTATTTACCCATTCATCTGTTAAAGTGCACCTAAGTTTGTTCCATGGCTTGGCTATTGTGAACTGAGCTGCTATAAACATTGATGTGGCTGTGTCACTGTGTGCTGATTTTAAGTCCTTTGGATACAAATTGAGGAGTGGGATAATTGGATCAAATGGTCATTCCATTCCAAGTTTTCTAAGGAATCTTCTATATAGACTGCTTTCCATAGTGATTGTACCAACTTCAACTTGCAGTCCTAATAGCAATGTATAAGTGAACCTTTCTCCCCACAGCCTCAGTGTAGTTTTAATTTGCATTTCTCTAATTGCTAGAGATGCTGAACATTTTTTCATATATTTTGACCACTCATCTCTCTTTTTCGGTGAAGTGTTTGTTCAGTTCCTTTGCCCATTTATTGATTGGGTTGTTTGTTTGTTTGTTTGTTTTTGGTGTTAAGTTTTTTGAGTTCTTTATATATCCTGGAGATAAATGTTCTATCTGATGTGCAGGTGGCAAAGATTTTCTCCCATTCTGTAGGCTTTCTGTTAATGTTCTTGATTTTTTCCTTTGCTATGAAGAAGCTTTTAAGTTTGATGTGATCCCATTTATTGATTCTTACATTTTAGGAGTCTTATTGAAGAATTTGGTTCCTAAGCTGACACAATGGAAAGTTGAGCCAACTTTTCTTTTAGTAGGTACAGGGTCTCTGATCTAATGCCTAGGTCCTTGATCTACTTTGAGTTGAGTTTTATGTAGGTAAGAGACATGGGTTCAATGTCAATCTACTATCTATGGATTTCCAGTTTTCCAGGACCATTTGTTGAAGAGGCTATCTTTTCTACAGTGTATGTTTATGGAGCCTTTGTCTAGAATGAGATAACTAAATTTATGTGGGTATGTCTCTGTGTCTTCTATTCTATTCCTTTGGTCTTCATGTCTGTTTTTCCAATACCATGGCTTTTTGTTACTACAGTTCTGTAGTATAATTTAAGGTCTGGTATTGTGATGCCTCCTGCATCACTTTTCTCACTAAGAATTGCCTTAGCTATTCTGGGTCACTTATTTTTCCAAATGAATATCATGACTGCTTTTTCTATTTGTATGAAGAACATCATTAGAATTTTAATACAATTTACATTAAGTCTGTATAGTGCTTTTTGTACCTTGGCCATTTTGACAATGTTAATTCTGCCTAACCCAGAATATGGGAGATTTTTCCATTTTCTAAGGTCTTCTTCAATTTCTTTTTTAGTTTTCTGTAGTTTTCATTGTAGAGGTCTTTCACCTGTTTGTTAGATTAATTCCCAAGTTGTTTTTTTTTTGTTTTGTTTTGGTTTTGGAATGTTTTGTTTTGTTTTGTTTTTGTTATGTGTGAATGGGATAGCTCTTGTGAATGGGACAGTTTTCCTAGTTTCTCTTTTGGCTGATTCATCACTAACGTATAGGAATGCAGTTGATTTAGGTGTGTTAATTTTATATCCTGCCACTTTGTTGAATTCATTTCTGAGTTCAAGAAGCTTTCTGGGAGAGTTTTGTGGGCCTTCTAAATATAGAATCATGTCATTGGCAAATAGGGATAGTTTGAGCTTTTCCTATTCACTTTAACTTATTTCTTTTGTCTAATTGTTCTAGGGTTTCAAAGACTATTTGTTTTGGGGGGATTAGCTAACTTCACTTAGCATAATCTGCTCTAATGCTATCCAAATCTTATTAGAGCATCCAAGCTCTTCTTTTTAATGAGATTACCCCTGTTCATGTCTTATCTGTTTTCTGATGAGATCTGTGACCTTGGTGATCTTTTTGAGCTGTGGTAATTACTAAGCTATTCAATTATAATATTTTGTGTTTTTTGTTTACCTTTGTGTGTTGCTAGAAGATAACTTCTTTGCTTGCCTTTTTCCCCTCTCTCTCTCCCGCCCTGCCTTCCTTTACTTTCTTCCATTCCTTAAATTTTTTTAATTGTTCATTCTTTCTACACTATGTATTACCTTTACAATTAATAAAAATAAGTGTTCGAAATGTTAACTTTTACTCTAAACTAAATCTATAAAGTGAATGAAAATTTTATGTTCATACAGTCAATAATTATACTTCCAAAATATTTGTGTAGGATTTGGAGACAGAGGGAAGTAAAGATTGAGAGAATTCAGCTGAGGAAATTTTGATGAAAATACATGGACTTCCTTCTGATTTTAGAGTTGAAATAGAGTCATAGACCTCTTGTAGTTAGCTCTTCAGGGCATTATTTCTGAAGTTTCATAACTTTTGTTCATATTTCATCTCTGAGGCAATTTAAAATTGTGCACAGATGTTCAGAATAGTCTTTAATAGCAGAATATTTAAATTGCCTTCTAAACCCTGAAGCAGATCTTTAGGATCTTGTGTATCTACACAATGAGCAGTATTTCCACCTTTGTTTTCAGGGAAAATTTAATTTGACCTGTTCCTAAAATTTATTGCTAAATATTGGTTTTCTTCCTAATGTTAAACTAAAGAAATGTAATGACACTTTATCTGAACAAGAGGAATTGAATTACACTTAATCTTAGTAATCATTTTTTCACACCTAGTAATCATATCCACATATTGTGTTTCGGTGCATATCAAGGAGTCAATAAATTTCTGTCACAAAGTGGTTACTTACTGGTAACTGCCTTTTTGGAGGTTAAGTTACTAATGAGGATATGTGAAGACTGGATATAAGTATAAGAGACACAACGAGCTATTAATTTTACAGTCTATAAAGCAACCTCTGGTTTAGAGGTAAATTACTGGAAGAACAAGAAATAAATTTATCAACTAGAAGAACTACTTGAACTGAAGGTTTAAATATTTCAACATAGTCTTACAAGGTAGTGGCTAGCCTCAGTAAAACCCTGTCTCAAAATAAAAAATAAAAAATAAATCTCGGGATGTAGCTCAATAGTAAACTGCCTCTGAGTTAAATTATATACCCAGTGCCAAATAAATAAATAAATAGCATGTGATGGCTAAAGTAGATTTGTAGATTAATGCAAAACTGCAATAGAAGCTCTCTAATAGAAAATATGAGTGAAGCATTTGGGGATTTTCTCTGGGACTTTTTTTCACAATAGAGAGCTATGTTAATTTTTAAGGATTTGATGCATTATTGCCTATGAAATACTGTATTTATGCACAAAAAAAACATAAAAAGGTACACAACTTCCTACCTTGATACTGCAAAAACCTACAGAATGTGAAGAAAACAAAAAGTTTGCAAGTACCCATATCTTGATGGCAGGTGACCTCTCTATATATCTTATGTTACTGTCTTGTACCTTGAAAAATCTTTATGAGCATCTAATAATTTTAACATAATACACAAAACAACAAAGTTAAAGTAACCAAAATTCCAATGTAATTCGCAAGTTTTAACAATGTCCAATTAGTTCACAGCACAATATATACATTCACTTGCAAATTAATATTCTGCTCAATAAATTTTTTAATGCCTCCTTCACATCCTTGTTCCTAAGACTGTAGATTAAAGGATTCATCATGGGAGTCATCACCCCATAGAACATGGATATAAGTTTGTCTGTTGCATCCAGACCATCTGAATTAAGTGTGTCTTTAGACTTGGGTTTCATGTACATGAAGAGAATGGTACCATAGAATATTATCACCACAGTCAGGTGCGCTGAGCAGGTAGAGAAGGCTTTGCTTCTCCCCTCAGAGGAATGGATCTTGAGGATGCTGGAAACGATTAATGAGTAAGACATAACAATGAAGAGCAGTGGCATCAAAATGAGCAACGTTGTGGCCACAAGCATGATGAACTCGTTACCTGAGATGTCAGCACAGGCCAACTTCATGACAGCCAGAATTTCACAAGAAAAATGATTGATGACATTATTCCTGCAGAAAGGCAACCGTACCACAAATGCAGTTTGCACTGCAGAGTTGACAACGCCGGAAAGCCAGGAGCCAGCTGCCATGGTCACATAGGAATTCTTGTTCATGATGATGAGATACCTCAGGGGATTGCAGATGGCCACATAGCGGTCAAAGGCCATCATTCCCAGGAGCACACACTCTGTTGTCCCCATGGCCAAGCCAAGGAACATCTGCACTGCACAACCAGAGAAGGAAATGGTTTTTCTTTTTGAGAGGAAGCTCACCAGAGTGGAAGGAATTGAGGTGCTAGTGTAGCAGATGTCCAAGAAGGAGAGGTTCCCCAGGAAGAAGTACATAGGGGTGTGGAGGTGAGAGTCGAGTATGGAGAGTATGATGAGGGTGCCATTGCCCAGAAGGATGACCACATACATTAATAAGATGAGTACAAAAAAGAGTACCTCAAGCCTTGGGTAACCAGAAAGTCCCTTCAGAAAAAATTCCACCAGAATGGTTTGGTTTTCCCATTCCATTTTATCATCTCTCTTTCACCTGTAAGAATTCAAAGCATTTTTAAAATAACTATTCCACTATAATAAGCCTAAGTATACCAATGCACAAATATGAAAAATTGTAATAATCCCAGCAAGAGGAAATAGAAATAAAATCATAAATAAAAGAAAGGAAGAAAAATAAACAGAAAAAAATAAATAATGTAAGAGGATGTGTATGAAGGAGAAACAATTATATTGATCATTCATTTTGGGCTAGGTTTGTTTTTCATAGGAATCTTTATCATAGATTATGTCATTGAAACCTCACAATATTATTCTTTTATAGATAGTAAAACCTAACATAGGGAAGTTAAGCCTGAAGTCATACATCAAATGTTTAGCAAAGCCCGTGTTCAAGTTCAAACCTACCTTCCTATGGCACATACTTATCTGACATTTTTCTATAAACCATAAAAATAATACACAATGTGTCATATCAGAGATGAGATAAATTACTTAAAAAGGCAGTGTGTCTCCAGATCAGAACTCAGTAATAACCCATAAGTATTAAAATATTAAAAGAAGTGAATCACACTGAAGAGAGAATTGTCAGAAATGAACCCAATCATATTAGTGCCTAGTTGTCAATAGTGGGGGGAAACAGGGTGCAATTCTTGTGTAAAGCCTAATATTCTTTTTTCTCTTTTTTTTTAAATTTATTAGTTCTAATCAGTTATACATGACAGTAGAAACCTCTTCAATTCAGTGTACACCAATGGACCAGAATTTTTCACTTCTCTGGTTGTGCATGAAGTAGAGTCACATCGTTTATGCAATCATACATGTATCTAGGGTAATGATGTCCATCTGATTCCACTATCTTTTCTACCCCTTTGCCATGTCCTTCCCTTTGCCTTATCCGAAGTTCCTTCACTTATTCCATTCACCACCCTCCTTATGGATTAGCATTCACTTGTCAGAGAAAACATTCAGCCCCTGGTTACTTTGCTTAACATGATACTCTCCAACTCCATCCATTTACCTGCAAATGCCATAATTTTATTCTCTCTTAATGCTGAGTAATATTCATTGTGTATATGTACCACAGTTTCTTTAACCATTCATCTATTGAAGGGCATCTAGGTTGCTCTCATACTTTAGAAATTCTCAATTGTGCTGCTATAAACATAGAAGTGGCTGAATTACTTTAGTATGCTGTTTTTAAGCTTGAGGATATAGACCGAGGAGTGGGATAGCTGGGTCATATGGTGTTCCATTCCAAGTTTTCTAAGGAATCTCCTTACTGCTTTCTAGATTGGTTGTACAAATTTGCTGTCCTACCAGCAGTATATGAGTGTGCTTTCCCCCCACATCCTCGCCAACATCTTTTGTTACTTGGATTCTTGATAACTGCCATTCTGACTGGAGAGATATGAAATATTAGAGTAGTTTTGATTTGCATTTATCTAATTACTAGAGATATTGAACATTTTTCCATATATTTGTTGATCAATTGTAGATCTTCTCCTGAGAAGTGTCTGTTCAGTTCCTTAGCCCATTTATTGATTGGGTTGTTTTTTTTTTTTTTTTTTGGTTTTGTTTTGTTTTGGTGTTAAGTTTTTTGAGTTGTTTATATATCCTGGAGATTAGTGCTTGATCTGATGTGCGTGTGGCAAAAATTTGCTCCCCAAATGTAGGGTCTCTCTTCACCTCATTGTTTCCTTTGCTGAGAAGAAGATTTTTATTTTAATCCATCCCATTTATTGATTCTTGATTTTATTTCTTGCACTTTAGGAGTCTTGTTAAGGAAATCAGGGTCTAATCCAACATGATGAAAATTTGGACCTACATCTTCTTATTTTAGGCGTAGGGTCTCTGGTCTAATTCCTAGGTCCTTGATCCACTTTGAGTTGAGATTTTTGTTCATGGTAAGAAGTAAGGGGTTAGTTTCATCTTACTGCATATGGATTTTCAGTTCCCTCACCACCATTTGTTGGAGAAAAGATAGTTTCTTTTCTCCAATGTATGTTTTTTGCACCTTTGTCTAGTATGAGATAACTGTATTTATATGTGTTTGTCTCTGAGTCTTCTATTCTATACCACTTGTCTACATGTCTGTTTTGGTGCCAATACCACGCAGATGTTGCTACGATAGCTCTGTAGTATAGTTTAAGGTCTGGTATTGTGATGCCTCTTGCTTCACTCTTCTTGCTAAGGATTGCTTTAAGCCTAATATTCTTGTCAAAATGCAATGTCTTTTTAGGGTGGAATAGCAGTGAAAGAGATAGAATGATTTTCTATCCTAATTTTTTTAAACTATCATTCAGTTAAAAATAAATTGACTTTTTACCTTTTTATGTACAACTTTAAGAATTTTAAACATATATAGAATCAAGTAACTACCACCATAACCAGATCACAGAACTATTTTATAACCTCCAAAAAATCTTTCATTCAATTTCTTTTCTACTTACTTCTTCCACATACTCACAAACCCTGTTAACCACTGATGTGATTTCTGGCCCCATAGTTTCACTTTATCCAGAATGTCCTACAAATGACATGGAACCAAGTTGAGCTTCTCTCACCTAGCTTAAAGCCTCTAATATTCATTCAAGTTGTTAGGGCTAAATAAGAATTCCATTGAATGGATGTATTACAGTTGTCTATCCATTTATCTTTTAAAGAACATTTGAGTTGTCTCCAGTTTGGGGCAGTTATAATTAGAGTAATGTAAGTATTTTTGCTTCAATTTTTTAATGAAGATCAGGTTCCATTAGTTTTATGGTAAATATCCAGTAGTGGGATAATACACATATAGAAAGTACACATTTAAATTTGCAATAAACGTAGTTTTCCAGAGCAACTGTATCACTTTTGCACTGCAACCAGCAATGTGCCATCCCATGTCCATGAACATTTAGTATTGCCAACAGGTTTTGGAAATTCATTTTAATAGGTATGTGGTTATATTTCATCATGGTTTTAATTTGCATTTCCTAATGACTAATGATGTTGAACATCTTTCCATGGTCATTTTTTTGGCATCCTTATATTCTCTTTGGTAAAGGATCTGTTCATATCTTTTACCTGTTTTTAAATGAGTTTTTTAAATTTCTGTTGAATTTTCAGAGTTCTTTATATGTGTGCTTTATCATGTATGTGATTTGCATATATTGACTCCCAGTCTATGACTGCTAATTCTGTAAAGCAAACATCCATTAATTGCCATTTTAATGAATTGCTATGTAAGTCTAATTGAAAAGGACCCAAAAGAAACCCTATAATTAAGAAGATAACTTCTAACATGGCAGTTCTATAACAATTCACAGTTTGAATGTTTTCAGGGAACTATCCAGTTTTATCACCCAAGAATTACAAAAGGTGCTCGTCACCTCCAAAGTCCTTCCTCAGAAGGTCATGAGCCACCTCTGTGAATTTTTTTCTCAAAAATAGGCCCCTCCTAATGCTCCAATACACATGCATAAACACATACGATTTTCTAATTATATCCTTGTTCAGCACAGAATCCATTGAAAGTGATCCAATCAATTCACAAAACAAAAAGTAACTTCTGGAATCAAACAGGCACTTAACACAGGACATTTCCCCTTCTTAATGAAACTTTACACAAGAGCAAAGTCTGAATCAAGGGCTTTCACCCTATTTCACTCCTCTTCTAACTACCCGCAATGCTCTGCCTTTAGCCATTATTAGGGTCTTTTTCTTTCAGTCTACTTTTCCCTTATGTTCATCCTTTTTACCCTTTAAGCTTTGAGATTCTTTTATACATTAAATATGAATATTTCTTTTTTATCTCAAGCCAAGATTTGCCTTCTTAATTCTATGTTATAGAGAACACCACCCAAATTCCTACTCCTTGATACATGGTGGCTAAGAAGCAATTTTACTTTAAGAATCATTCTTCTAAACACTGCCACCATACAACTTATTATCATGTCAGGTCCACTTTTCCTAGTAGAAAAAAAAAAACATGCATTTAAATACTATCTTAGCCAGTCATTAGTCCCATGGTCTTGGGTATTTTACTTCCCAGAGTCTCCATATCCTCATGCATAATAGGAGATATTAATAGCCTCATTATGAGATCCTTCAGAAAATAAATTAGGTAATGTATGTAAAGCACATAGCACATGGCAAGTACTATTTTGGTTTCCTTCATCTTCTGGTGACTTGTTCTTCCATCATCCTTCTACAAGAGCATCTTCAAATATTATTTATCAGTTACGCTTTGTCAGGCATCTCTCCTTAACCAACCCAATCTACTATTTTTCATCACATCTATGATTTGAGATGGATGCACACAAAAGTTTACTCACTTTTCAATGAATAATCTTATAATATTATAACAAATGTCCACTGCAGTTTGAAACAAGGAACTCACAGACTGACATTTGATAATAAAGGCTATTGCAGTTCATTCATCTAAAATCTAAAAATATGTGTATGACAAATATAATATCTAAAATTATCATAGAAATGCATCACTAACAACAAAAAATGAAATACTCTAAACAAGCTTCCAAATATTCATGCAAACATAAGTCAGAATTTCTTCCTGTTAGGAAGAAATTTGTAAAAAATGATAATGACTCATTGTTCCTCTTCATTTTCATTTTTCACAAATCCAAAGCTGTATTCAAATAAATTCCTAACAGCCTGCCCATGTAAAGGTTCCAGGACAGGAACAAGGTA
This sequence comes from Marmota marmota marmota, assembly GCF_001458135.2. Classification (NCBI taxonomy): domain Eukaryota; kingdom Metazoa; phylum Chordata; class Mammalia; order Rodentia; family Sciuridae; genus Marmota; species Marmota marmota. The sequence goes on along the minus strand of NW_026000101.1, from coordinate 8,368,655 downwards.
AAACATTGTCTACTCATGATTACTATGGACAAACATTTGCTAAAGTGAACCAAACAAAGCTGAATCAGTGCTAAGAGGTAAATAGCTACAAAATCAAACCTTGGTGAAAACAACCTGCTTTACATTTTGATCAAGAGTTCAGATTTGCAGACTATTGTGACCTCACAGAACCAAAAAATGATAACTATTTGAAGTGTAGACACTTGTAGTGAAGCAAGGAGTAGGAAATACATTCTGACCAAATAAATCTTTATTCCCAGTTAGACCTAAGCAACCATCTGTTTTAGAAGTTCATATTGCTTTGGATTTACAACTATTCTTTTGATTGTTTTTCCTTCCTCCCTCTGGATTTCTAACTATTTTCTAACCTTTCTCTTGGAATCTTTATTCCTATTCCTTATACACTACTTCCATTAGGAAATAATCCATCCCCACAACACATAACTTCTTTCAACTCAGTTCATAAAGTCTGACTCTTTTATTTGTTAGTTATTAGTATATTTTCAGCTATTACCTATAAAGGGAAGGTAGACTTACCTGATCAGGCTGCCACACATAGCAAATTGTTCCTTGATCTTTGATTTCCAGGCTAGTCCACAAAATTTTCTACAAGGCTGATGGATTTCTAAAAAAAAGGTGTTACTGTTGGGGAGCCAATGTTTGGGAAACATTGATGACAAAGGTACCATTTCCAAATTATTTCAAAATTTTCTGTACATTACAGTCAAATGTGTTTCCAAAGGAAGTATAGTTTAGTTTCACTATTTCAAAAGGAAAGGAGAACAAATATTCACTACTTCAGTCTGAGAATGGGGCACATTCTACAGACTCAGTAAATTCAATTAAAACTCAGGAACACAATTTAAATATTTCTTGCTCTTAGGGACTTCTGCAATTTTCTAAGCCAAAATTTTAAATTGCTTCAGGGGAAAGATGTTCAAAACTTTTTGAAACTTCAAGAATAATACCCTAAAGACTTAATTATATTGGGTCCATTACTGTATTTTAATTAACCAATCATAAGACTTGAGGACATACATTACCTCTTTCCTAACTTGCTATGTACTTCTCAGATTCCTGTTCCAAATGCATTCTTTCTCTTGGAAAATAGTGGACTTTGTCTGGACTTTGTCCAGACACTATTCATCTTACTATGTCCTATTGTTAAAGGAAGTTACTAAGCTACATTCATTCTTTATTAATTCTTAGTTATTAATAATAATAATCACTTACAAATATTCATGCATTGTTATAAAACTTTATATATGTTAATCTACTTAAAGTCATATTTTTGTTTTTGTTTTTGGGTAACAGAGATTGAACTCAGGGGCACTGGACCACCGACGCAAATCCTCAGCTCTATTTTGTACTTTATTTAGAGACAAGGTCTTACATGAGTTGCTTAGTGCCTCACTTTTCCTGAAGCTGGCTTTGAACTCACAATCCTCCCCACCTCAGCCTCCCAAGATACTGGGATTATAGACATGTGCCACCGTACCAGCTACTTTTAAGTTTCTATAATTTATAAAAATATCCATCGTGTTCATTTTAACATAATTATTAATGTGGTTCATTTTCTTCTTTCCATCATACTTATTTCTCATTCCTTGTTTGGGATTACAACATTCTCTTTTCTTCACGTTCTACTGGTTGTTGACATTGGCAGGACTATTTTTTTAATTAATTTATCTATTTATGCTATATTTTCATTCCAAAAATAGTTCTCTTCTCTGTCTTTACTCTTAGTTTGACTGACAGGATCCAACCATTCTGCTCTAAAAGATGAAGTTCCTTTCTAGTAGGGTGCTCTCTGACACCCTTAAATCCTTCAAATCAAAAGGAAGATGAAACTAAGAGAATAGTTCAACTCCCTAATTTCCATATTAATCTCCAAATTCCCAAATTTTATTGAGATAATATAAAAGTGTTTGGAGTTTATGTACGATTCATCTCTTCAGCCCTTATATGATGGAAACTTGAATAGTCTTGATCAATATACCTACTAATGTGCTTATTCATTGATCACTATTAGTACCTCTCCTTTTTTTTGTTCCCAGTCTTGAGGGCTATATTTATATATTGGTTTAATTAGAGTACATTTTCAGGGGCTTTTTTCAGATTACAGTATAATGTATAATATCATCAAATATTTCATTTTATATTTCAGGTAAAAGTATATGACTCAACCATAAACTCTACATCTAAGAATATATTAGAGAAAATAATATATAATTACATATCATGTACAACATATAGTTAAATCTTATGTACAACTAATGTATAAAATAAATTATAAACATATAAATAATAATTATATACATATGTATATAGATTATAACTCCTTATTAATTGACATATAGTTATACTATTTGGTAATTTGTACTTATATACATTATTTACACATGGTTTACATATATATTGTTACATGTACATATGGATAAATAAACAGATGTTAGATGAAAAGGATGTTTAAGAAAGATTGCCAAAATCTCAGGGAACTTCCAATCAGAAATTTCCTACCATCTCCAGGTGGCAATATTTATCAAGATCACAAGTGAATACATACAATTTTGACAACAGGTTTACTTTTCAGTAATTATCATACAGATGTACTGGCATTACCTGCAAAGTGATTAACTTACAAATTGATTAATTAAAATATTGTTTGTAATGACAGATGTGGAAACAATTTAAATTTCTATAAGAAAGGAACATAAAAACAGTGGGACACTATTCTACTGTCAAAAGAAATGAGGCTTTTTTCTGTACACTGATAAGGAAAGATATTCAAGAAATAATAGGTAGAAAAGTAACATTAAGAACAATTTATATGGGACTCCATTGTTGGTGTAAGAAAGATTACATGTATATATGTGTGTATATATTTTTCCCCACACATATCTCTGTAAATATAAAGTTTGTTAATTCCAGAAAAAGAAATGGATAACTTATCAACAGGGATAAGCTGTTTATTTTATATCCTTAAGTGCATCTTAAAATTTTAAAGCCTGTTCAAAATTTTTTTCAATAAATATAATGAATGTATATAATATAATCAATAAATAATACTTAAGCTGAAGAATTCTTGCTTCTAAGATACATACTTTTTCCTTTCTTTTTTTCCAATAATACACTGTATTATTACCATAGGACATAATGATACGTTTGAAAATTATTCTAAATTGCAATATCACACACTAAATGGGATTGCTAAACTTTTAATACAGTCACATTCTCAATATAAAGATACTTTGCATATTGTCCCTAGGAGTTCTAGGCCCAGTCCATTTGCAGTCTCATCATCAAGGTCTGGGCTATTTTTTGACCTGACCTAGGGTCTAATATTCAAATCCATGTCATTTCTTTTCCATTATCTGTTAATGCTTTTATGCCCTAGTAAACATCCTGGAGAAAAATTGCAGCTTAATAAATTTCAGTTACTATTCATGTTCTAGTCTCAGGTCCAAAGACTCTTTCCTTTTCAGAATCTTTTCTCACTTTACTTTCTAAGGTGTTTCTCTTTTCTTAATTGTATGACATAATTAGTTGCCTCGGGATCACACTAAACCCAACCAGACTTGCCAATTTTAAATCTTCCTATTGTCAATTCTTAACATTCTGCAGACTATTTTATAAAGTTTGCAGTTTCTCAATTTGTCAGACTTTCTGGATTAAGGATAGTTACTTAAGACCACAAAGGGCACTAGGTACACGCAAAGCTCTTTGAATAATGAAGACTGTGCATAGATCTGTAAAAATCAACTGTCTGCAAAAAATCATTATTTCACAATTTACTTTTATGCTGTCTTAGGCAGAAGTTTGTTCCAAACATCATTTTCCAACATTAAATGTTGGTTAAAAAAAAAAAAAAAAACAGCACTTGAACTGGGTTGAATGGCACACAGCTGTATTCCCAGTGACTTGGAAGGCTGAGGGAGGATGACAAAGTGCAGCTAGCCTCAGCAATTTGGTAGGACCCTGTCACAAAATACAAATCAAATGAGGGCTGGGGATGTGGCTCAAGCGGTAGCACACTCACCTGGCATGCGTGCAGCCGGGATTCGACCCTCAGCACCACATACAAACAAAGATGTTATGTCCGCCGAAAACTAAAAAAAAAAAATAAATATTAAAAAATTCTCTCTCTCTCTCTCTCTCTCTAAAAAAAAAACAATTTTAAAAAAACATAAAATAAAATGAACTAGTAATGTAGCTCAATGGTAAAGCAACTTTGGGTTAAATTAAATATAGATTGCCAAATAAATAGCATGTTAGCATGTGGTGACCTAAGAAAATTTGTAGATTGATGTAAAACTGCAATAGAAGCTCTCCAATAGAAAATATGAGTGAAGCATTTTGGGGATTTTCTCTGTGGCTTTTTTTCACAATAGAGAGCTTTGTTTATTTTTAATGATTTGATGAATTGTTGCGTATGAAATAATGTATGTATGCAAAAAAAGAACATAAAAAGATACACAATTTTCTACCTTGATACTGCAAAAAAAATACAGAATATGAAGAAACTGTTCAAAAAGTTTGCAAGTACCCATCTCTTGATGGCAGGTGACCTCTCATCTATGTCTTACCTTACTATCTTGTACAATGAAAATTCTTTATGAGCATCTAATAATTTTAACATGATACACAAAACAGCAAAGATAAAGTAAAAGTAACCAAAATTCCAATGTAATTCTCAAGTTTGAACAATGTCCAATTAGTTCACAGCACAATATATACATTCACTTGCAAATTAATCTTCTGCTCAGTAAATTTTTTAATGCCTCCTTCACATCCTTGTTCCTAAGACTGTAGATTAAAGGATTCATCATGGGAGTCATCACCCCATAGAACATGGATATAAGTTTGTCTGTTGCATCCAGACCATCTGAATTAAGTGTGTCTTTAGACTTGGGTTTCATGTACATGAAGAGAATGGTACCATAGAATATTATTACTACAGTCAGGTGCGCTGAGCAGGTAGAGAAGGCTTTGCTTCTCCCTTCAGAGGAACGAATCTTGAGGATGCTGGAAATGATTAATGAGTAAGATATGACAATCAAGAGAAGTGGCATTAAAGTGAACAAAGTTGTGGCCACAAGCATGATGAACTCATTACCTGAGATGTCAGCACAGGCCAACTTCATGACAGCCAGAATTTCACAAGAAAAATGATTGATGACATTATTCCTGCAGAAAGGCAACCATACCACAAATGCAGTTTGCACTGCAGAGTTGACAACGCCTGAAAGCCAGGAGCCAGCTGCCATGGTCACATAGGAATTCCTGTTCATGATGATGAGATACCTCAGGGGATTGCAGATGGCCACATAGCGGTCAAAGGCCATCATTCCCAGGAGCACACACTCTGTTGTCCCCATGGCCAAGCCAAGGAACATCTGCACTGCACAGCCAGAAAAGGAAATGGTCTTTCTTTTTGAGAGGAAGCTCACCAGAGTGGAAGGAATTGAGGTGCTAGTGTAGCAGATGTCCAAGAAGGAGAGGTTCCCCAGGAAGAAGTACATAGGGGTGTGGAGGTGAGAGTCGAGTATGGAGAGTATGATGAGGGTGCCATTGCCCAGAAGGATGACCACATACAATAATAAGATGAGTACAAAAAAGAGTACCTCAAGCCTTGGGTAACCAGAAAGTCCCTTCAGAAAAAATTCCACCAGAATGGTTTGGTTTTCCCATCCCATTTTATCATCTCTCTTTCACCTGTAAGAATTCAAAGAATTTTTTATGTTTTATTTTTTATAGTAAGGACTTTTCTTCTTCTTTTTAAAATTTTTTATTTGTTTTAATTAGTTATATATGACAGTAGATGGGACATAATTTCTCATTCTTCTGAGTATACATATTGTAGAATCACATTGGGCATACAGTCACATACATGCATAAAGTAATAATGTCTGTTTCATTCTACATTCTTTCTTATCCCCACATCCCTCAAAGAATTTTTTAAATAATAATTTCTTCACTAAGAATATATCTTCCAACAGGGCAATTCTATAAACTTCTCACTTTGAATGTTTTTACTAAAATACCCATTATATCACCCAAGAATTAGGAATGGTGTTCATCACCTCCAAATCCTTCTTCAGAAGGTCATGAACCACCTCAGTGAATTTTTTCTCAAAAATAGCCCCTTCCTAATGATCCTATATACATGCATAAACACATACGAATTTCCAGTTATATCCTTGTTCAGCACAGAATCCATTGAAAGTGATCCAATCAATTCACAAAACAAAAAGTAATTTCTGGAATCAAACAGGCACTTAACACATACATTTCCCCTCCCTAATGAAACTTTACACAAGAGCAAAGTCTGAATTAAGGGCTTTCACCCTATTTCACTCCTCTTCTAACTACCCACAATGCTCTGCCTTTAGCCATTATTAGGGTCTTTTTCTTTCAGTCTACTTTTCCCTTTATGCTTTGAGATTTTTTTATACATTAAATATGAATATTTCTTTTTTATCTCAAGCCAAGATTTGCCTTCTTAATTCTATGTTATAGAGAACACCACCCAAATTCCTACTCCTTGATACATGGTGGCTGTGAAGCAATTTTACTTTAAGAATCATTCTTCTAAATACTGCCACCATACAACTTATTATCATGTCAGGTCCACTTTTCCTAGTAGAAAAAAAAAAAACATGCATTTAAATACTATCTTAGCCAGTCATTAGTCCCATGGTCTTGGGTAATTTACTTCCCAGAGTCTCCATATTCCCATGCATAACAGGGAGATTTTAATAGCCTCATTATGAGATCCTTCAGAAAATAAATTAGGTAATGTATGTAAAGCACGTCGCACATGGCAAGTACTATTTTGATTTCCTTCATCTTCTGGTGACTTGTTCTTCCATCATCCTTCTACAAGAGTATCTTCAAATATTATTTATCAGTTACGCTTTGTCAGTCATCTCTCCTTAACCAATCCAATCTACTATTTTTCATCACATCTATGATTTGAGATGGATGCACACTATAGCAAAAGTTTACTCACTTTGCAATGAATAATCTTATACTATTATAACAAAAGTCCACGGCAGTTTGAAACAAAGAACTCACAGACTGACATTTGATAATAAACACTATTGCAGTTCATTCATCTAAAATCTAAATGTATGTGTAATACAAATATAATATCTAAAATTATCATAGAAATGCATCACTAACAACAGCAAAATGAAATACTCAAAACAAGCTTCCAAATACTTATGCAAACATAAGTCAGAATTTCTTCATGTTAGATAATGACTCATTGTTTCTCTTCATTTTCTTTTTTCACAAATCCAATGATGTATTCAAGAACAATAAATGACACATTCCAAACAAACTGCCCATGTAAAGGTTCTAGGACAGGAACAAGGTAAAACATTGTCTACTCATGATTACTATGGACAAACATTTGCTAAAGTGAACCCAACAAAGCTGAATTGGTGCTAAGTGGTAAATAGCTACAAAATCAGACTTTGGTGAAAACAACCTGCTTTATATTTTGATCAAGAGTTCAGATCTGCAAACTATTGTGACCTCATAGAACCAAAGAAAATGATAAATTTGAAGTGTAGACACTTGTAGTGAAGCAAGGAGTAGGAAATACATTCTGACCAAATAAATCTTTATTCCCCGTTAGACCTAAACAACCATCTGTTTTAGAAGTTCATATTGCTTTGGATTTACAACTATTCTTTTGGTTGTTTTTCCCTCCCCCCCCCAATTTTCTACCTATTATTTAAGACCTTTCTCTTGGAATCTTTATTCCTATTCCCTACACACTATTTCTAGTAGAAAATAGTCCAGCCTCACAACATATGTGTTCTTTCAACTCAGTTCATAAAGACTGTCTCTTTCTTTTATTTGTTAGTTATTAGTATTTTTTCAGCAATTATCTATAAAGGGATAGTCTTACCTGGTCAGGCTGCCACACATAGTTAAATTTTTCCTTGATCTTTGATTTTCAGGCTAGTCTACAAAATTTTCTATGAGGCTGATGGGTTTCTAAAAAAAAAAAAATTAAAAAAAAGTGTTACCTTTGGAGAGCCAGATGGACATAGAATTTGGAAAATATTGATGACAAAGTTACCATTCCCAAATTATTTCAAAATTTTCTGTACATTACAGTCAAAATTGTTTCCAAAGGACGTATAGTTTAATTTCACTAGTTCAGAAGGGAAGGGAGAACAAATATTCACTAGTTCAGTCTGAGAATGGGGCACATCGTGAAGGCCCAGTAAATTCTCTAAAGAATCTTTTTAGGCTCAGGAAGGCAATTTAAATATTTCATGCTCTTAGGGACTTCTGCAATTTTCTAAGCCAAAATTTTAAATTGCTTCAGGGGAAAGATGTTCAAAACTTTTTGAAACTTCAAGAATAATACCCTAAAGACTTAATTATATTGCTCACATTACTGTATTTTAAATAACAAATAAGAAGTCTTGAGGATATTCATTACCCCATTCCCAAGTTTCTATATACTCCTTAGATTCTTATTCCAAATGCATTTTAATCACTTTGTTCATCTATCTTATTATGTCCTATTGGTAAATGGAAGTTATTAGGCTACATGAATTCTTTATTAATTCTTGGTTATTAGCAATAATAATAACTTACATATTTTATGCATTGTTATAAAATTTTTATATATGTTAATTTAATTTTTTACATATATATAATATATACATATATAGAGAGAGAGTTCATATTGTATATTCCCCCTTTGGTTTTCATGGAATGAACTTGACCACTGAGCCACATCCTCAGTCCTCTTTTGTGTTTTATTTGGAGACAGGGTCTCATTGATTTGTTTAGTGCCTTGTTTTTGCTGAGGCTGGCTTTGAACTCACAATCCTCCCTTGCTTTAGCCTCCCAACCTCTGCGATTACACGTGTGTGCCACCACACCTAGCTGTACCTAAGTCATATTTGATAAATCAGTAAAAGAAGAAAATGGTTTTACTATACTAATAATATTTGGCTCTGAAACAGATTGTAAATGTAGGTGGCATTTTGAAATTCACAACAAATTAAGAAATTTTTGAACTGTACGAAGGAAACCTAAAAGATATCAAGCTATTCAGTTTTTTATAGTGTTTTAAAAGGTAATTTGTAACTTCATTCTAATTGGGTATTCCAAAAAATTTACCTAATGGGATATATGTATCACCTATATTAATCACATTGGCATAATTAATAATTAATACATTGGCAATGGTAAATATGTGTAAGTTCCAGACACTCTGCGCCCCTTGGCCATCTGATCTCTACTCCTGCAGAAATGATCCTCCTTCATTGAATTACTCCACTCAAATAATGAACATAATTTGTTAACCACAAAACACTAAAATCACAGCACATAAGAAGAAATAAGTTAAAACTGAATGTTCCTCATTGTTTGTAATGTTTATTGATCAACCTGATCACACGAATTGATTCCTGGCCATCTTCTCAAGTCTCGCCACCTTATGGCTGAGCTTTTTTTTTAGGAACAGAACAACAACCAATTATTGTGGTTTTCTTTTTTAGAATCTATTTTACTTTTAAAAATCAAGTTTTTTGGCAAAGTTTTAATTGTTCTTTTATCAGTACCAAATAGGAGTGAAACCTGGCCTATCCAGTTTTCACTGCTCTGTTTATAAAGCCTGAATAGTTAAATAAAACTTATACTTTTATCAATCTCTCATTTAAGCTAGACACAGGTGATAATTTTATAAAGCAAATTTGCCCCTCAATAACAAGTATTTTAAAGTATACTATCCTTTCTGCCACAATCTAGGATGTGGGAAACATCAATGAGCATGAAGTACAACACAGCCTCAGTGTGTAACATACACAAATGTGAAGAAATTCCCTAATCATTTATATTAAGGTTTTTACGTTATTTACCGAATCAATTTTTCTAATGTAATTAGGTATCATCTTCATTTGTTTCTTTTATGTGGAATTGTTTTGTTCTATCTAAATGTGTCTGTATTAATTTTCAAAGTTAGGAAATTTTAGAAAAGATACCATGGTAATTTTTTTGATAAATCTTGTTCTGGATAAAAATGCAGAATTCTGTTTTTGTCTTTCTTTTATTTAACTATACTAGTATAAGTATTTTTTCAATAATATAAATTCTTCAAAAAAATCTATTTAGTAATTACAAATAGTCCATTAAGTGAATGTACTATGACAATTTCATAATTCTCCATCATCAAATGATTATAGAAGGGTAACATGTAATGATAGCCAAGTTATCCAATACCCTAAAGCCTATGTGAAATCATTTATTAGTAACTATCCCTAGTCTAATATTTTTTTGTTCTCTTTATCCAAACAAATTTTGTGACTCCACCTTAGAGAAGTAAACATAAATGTAGAGAAGGTTTCTAGCAAAAAGATATTCAACACTATGCTCTTTTGAAAGGTCAAACATTTGGAATCAATCAATTGGTTTTTAACAGAGTTATTCTAGCATTGCAAAAGAAATACAGTTAATGGCCTCTATGCAATTAATTATCTTTTTCTCAAAAGCACCTAAAGAGATGGGTGGATCCCATAGGGATGTTTTCAAGTAAAATCTTTTGGCAGCAATTACTTCAAGGATGTTAGAGTGCCAAATGTACAACCTTATCAGCATAAAATAATTGTTTATTGTCTGAAAGTAAATAGGACCAAACATTCTGGAGAAATTACATGAAAAGAAATCCCACTTGACTCATACCTTCTCTTATTAGCTTCAGTACAAACCTAACTATTGATGCTCATTCAAAGCCTCAGTGTTTTGGGTACACTAATAGTAGGCTGGTTGTGACTTACAGTCAATCAAATTCCAGTCACAAACAGTACCAAATAGGAGTGAATCTTGGCCTTTCCATTCTTCACTGCTCTGTTTATAAAGCCTGAATAGTTAAATAAAACTTAAATTAGATAAGAGTCCTTTCAAGAACCACTAGGATAAGAAATCATCTTTTATGTGGACCATGATTTAATTAGGGAGTAGCATAACCTGACAACAAATGACCAACATAGCAAATCCTACACAATAACCAAAACTATTGTTTGAAGATTCTGATTCATTAATCATCCATTGAATGAGTTAATTTATTTATCTAGGACTATATTTTGTAGCTGAGGTAGAATACAATTCTATGATTCATTTACTATAAACAGGAAGGTCAGCTGCTAAAATTTACCAATTAAGTTTTTAAAGACTAAAATCAGTTGCTCCTTACTGGTGGGTGCACATCTCAGGTACTTGAGCCAAACCAAAATTCCTTCCTTAGGAAAATGATGGCTCTAACTACAATTCATCAAGTGCACAAAGAATGACTTTCTTGGACAGGAACAGAATGCAGGCTCCATGGAAAGCAATGTGATTGCTTCTGTTCCTTGAATCTAGCAACACAAAACCAAAATAAACCACACAGTAGTCTCACCTCCAAGTGTCACCAGAATGTTCTTTCACTTGGAATACAAATTGCCATCCACATAACATACCAATGATGCTTTCCAAGACATAGGAGACAGATGGTCTGAAAGGCCTTGCTACGCAATCATGTTCTGAAGACAAGCAGCATCAACATCACCCAGGAGCATGTTAATAAATGAAGATCTCAGGACTCACATCAGACCCACTAAATCAGAATTATTTTCAAAGATTCCCCAAGTGATTGCTAGAAATTTTAAAGTTTAAGAATCACTCAAGCATATCCATGTTTTTTTCCCTGGATTGCCCTTTAGAATCACCTGGAGAATATTATTTTAAAAGATGCCTGATTCCCAGCCCTTAGGCACCATCCATAATTGTTGGATAACAATAAAGTCTAATAATAAAAAATGCATGCATTAAAACAAAAAGCTTCTCCACAGCAAAGGAAAAAGAGCATGAAAAGAGAACCTACAGAATGGGAGAAAATCTTTGCCAGCTACTTCTCCAATAGGGAATTAATAAGCAGAATATAAAAAGAACTCAAAATAAATAATTGACTCAATAAATGAGTGAAAGATCTAAAGAGATATTTCTCAAAAGAAGAAATATAAATGGCCAACAAATATGTGAAAACATCTTCAACATCCTAGGCAATTAGGGAGATACAGATCAAACCTACACTAAGGTTTCAACTCACTTGAGTTAGAATGGCATTCATGAAGAAGATGAATAATGACAATTGCTGTCAAGGATCAGGGGTGCATGGAAGGTATACTTACACAGAGTCAATGGGACTGCAAATTATTACAACCACTTTAGAAAGTAATAGAGCGATTTCTCAAAAAACTAGGAATGGAACCACTATATGACCTAGTGTGGGGAGCCACTCTGAATGACTTGTGCCTTCCGCCCTGAAGCCAGAGGCTTTGACCATCACTACATTTCATAGTCATCTGGACATTGTCCTGGTTCAGGAAGTTGAGGGTGTGTCTTCAAATGTAGGCGATGCCCCTTGGACTGAATTACACTCACCTGTCCCTTGTAACCCTGCCCCTCTGGCCTTTTTTGGATGAAACTTTCTAAGAACAAGGGTGCTCCCAATAAAAGCCCACTTCCAAATGTGCTCACTGTCTCTTGCCAGCCTCTCATGACTTTCTCTTGCTCTCCCATTTGGGGAGCCTGAGGCCAAGAGCAGAGAAGCCGTCCTGAAGCTTGTTTAAAGGTAAAGTGTGTGTCTGTGTTTTATTTGGTGTCCCTGGAAATTCACATGAACGACCTTAGTTCAGCTGTCTGTGCGAGTAAGGGGCAGCAACCTAGTTATTCTACCCCTTGGTATTTATCCACAATAATTAAAATCAGCATAATATAGTGATACATACATACCAACGTTTATAGCAGCACAATCCACAATAGCCAAGTTATGGAATCAGCTTAAGTGGCCATCAGTCGATGAATGGATAAAGGAAATTTGTTGTATATACACAATGGTGTTCTATTCTACCATAAAAAGGAATGAAATTATGACATTTTCTGTTAAATGGATGAAAATGTAGAACATTATGGTAAGTGAAATAAGCCAGACTCAGAAGATCAATGGTCAAATATTTTATCTCCTATGCAAAAGTTAGAGGGGGGGAAAAAAGGAGTTTAAAAAGATAGACCTCATGAAAACAGAAGGAAAATCAATAGAGTAGAAGGAAGGACTAAGGGGAAAGGAGAAGGAGAGGAAAAGGGGGAAAAATTAAGTTAACTAGATTATAAAAAGTGCATGCATATACCACAATTCATTATAATTTTATATAGAACTATAATACATCAATTATAAATAAATAGAGTAGAAGAAGGGGATCAGGGTAAGGGAGGATGGGAAGAAATGGGGTGGTACCAGGTATTAAATGGAGAAAACTGTTATATGCATTTATGAATATGTCTAAATTAAGCTTATTATTATGTATAACTACAATGCACTAAAAAATACACAAGATTTAAAATCAGAAAAAGCAATTTTAATAACAGCCTACTCACTATGATTTTAAGTAAACTTCACCTCTGTGGATTTCATTTTCTTCACAGAATTACAGCGTTGATAAAATGAGTAAAACATGAAAATATTGTAAATATAAACCCCTAAATCAATGGTATTATTAATGATTGGTATGATATAAAATAAAGTAAATATTTTTAACATATTAAGACATGTGCTGAGAGCCATAGCCAAGTAGGAATGATGCATGGCATTTTGGGGTTGAAAGGTGACCCTGCTCAGGGATTAGGGTGGCTCCGGGTTTAGGGTGGATCCTGCTGGAATAGGGCAGCTCCAGGTTTAGGGCGGATCCTGCTGGGATTAGGGCATATCCTGCTGCCTCAGGCACCCACTCCTAGAGTTCCTGTTGAGTTCTCACGGGGTTCTGAGAGTATTGGTATGCAGAGCCCGGTGGAGGGAGTGTATTTTCCCAGAACACGCGTGTAGAGTGCCAGTGAGAGTTCGGGAATAAAGATTTGCTGTTTGAATCTACAAGGCTTTTGTGGTGGCTCGGTTATTTTGTGCCCAGCCAGACTGCGGCATTTGGTGGCCCGTACGGGGAACGCCTGAAGCTTGGAGGTAAGTGAAATTGCTCGTCCCTGAGGAAGAGCGAAAGAATGGGTGACCATTTCAAAAAACAATGTGTTCTTGTTTTGATTTATTTTGTTTTTATTTCAAGTTGCCTGTCCCTAGAACTTTCTCAGGCAAACTGGGGAAAATGGTTGACTCAAGGTTTCAAGTTGTTCGCCTCCGAGGAAGAGAAATTGTGAGAGGAAGGAGGCACCCCAGTAAGACCAAGAACAATAAGGGCATATGTTGATACAATACAAAAATGTAGCCCTTGGCTTTTTAAAGACGAGTTATTAAGTATATCAATGGGACCATCATGGTATCCTGTAGAAGGATTTTTCTTCAACAAGAAAGAGATGGCTAGTTCTGTTTACTACATNTGGTGCATAGGCCTATCCACAAGTATGGCTGTATACTGGACTGGTAGTCAGTGACGGGCATGATCCAATTGCAGTGGTACCAACCTAAGACAGGAGGCTGACGCCTAGAGGTCAGCTCATCCGATGATGGGTAAGGACCATATGTTGAATTGGACAACCTAACAGGCACGGTCCCTAAGCCACATTGCTTGTTGTTTATTTAAACAGAACAGGGGAGATGCTGAGAGCCATAGTCAAGTAGGGATGTCGCATGGCATTTTTGGGTTGAAAGGTGACCCTGCTCAGGGATTAGGGTGGCTCCAGGTTTAGGGTGGATCCTGCTGGAATAGGGCAGCTCCAGGTTTAGGGCGGATCCTGCTGGGATTAGGGCATATCCTGCTGACTCAGGTGCCCACTCCTAGAGTTCCCGTTGAGTTCTCGCCGGGTTCTGAGAGTATTGGTACGCCCGGTGGAGGGAGTGTATTTTCCCAGAACGTGCGTGTAGAGTGCCGGTGAGAGTTCGGGAATAAAGAGTTGCTGTTTGAATCTACAAGGCTTTTGTGGTGGCTCGGTTATTTTGTGCCCAGCCAGACTGCGGCAGACATGCCTTCTCTAAAATATTTATTCTCAAAGTGGAATTTGTGGATCAACCAAATCAACAAAAACAGATAATAAAGGAAGGTAATTGAGGGAATGGAAGGTGAGAGGGAAAGAAGGGGTACTGGGAAGTGAAATTGACCAAATTATGTTATGTGCATGTACAAATATATTACAATAAATCCCACTATTATTTATAACTAAAATGCACCAACAAAAGCATAAAATAAAAATACAAAGGGTTCTTCCCTCCTTTAAATCTCATGCATCACAGTCTCCGAAAATAGAATACAGAAGTTGTACATTTAGCAAGCTACAAAAGCAGCTCAATTGCTTCATAAGTTAGGAGAACCTCATGAACTAATCTCTCTGTTTTTATCACTGTTCCAGGTAGTGATAGCATAGTTGTAGGACTGACCTCCTACTTCAATTACCAATTCACATGATATGGAATCACTCATTTAATTCACACAATGTTTCCTTTTCTGAATTACTCTGGATTTGAAAAATAAAATGAAAAAAAAATGGACAATTGAAATTGAGTTCATCCTGTGAGGTCTTTCTGAATACCCAGAATTAAATAAAAAATTTTTTTCTGTCATATGTTTAGTGATGTAACTGGAATCATATAATCCTTCCCTGGAACAGCATCTAGGTTTTCTACTTCCTCCTACCTAAGTATATAACCCCTCCTTTCTGAACATCTAGGTTTCATCCCTGTTGTCTCTGCAATACTGATAAACTTCTTATCAGAGAAAAAGACTCTTTCACAGGATGTAATACGTAAGTGTCTGTTTCCAGTTCATGGGGTTCATACTGTGCTTCTGGCAGTGATGGTGTATGACTTCTATGTGTCCATCAGCAAATATCTGAGTTTTCCCATCATCATAAATAAGAGTCCTTGTATTTAGAAGGCAGCTTTTCTTCATGGATTAGGCTTTTTCAACAAACTGGCATAAATGTACTAACATTACAAATGTCCTTTTGTGGAAGAAATGTCATTCATTGATCATTTTTCTGAAATAGTATCTTTAATGAAAGTAGTGTGCATACATATTTCCTAGAATGATAGTATATGTTGGGCAATGGAATGTTTTCAGTTACTCCATTACTGCTAATTTCTGCTTTCTATATTTTTACCACCTATGCTATACTGAAATCAATTCAGCTGGAAGAAGTAAAAAGGTTTCTTCTGCATGCTCAGTCCACATGAGAGAGGGGATTGTGTTTTATGAAATATGTTTTATGTAAATGGAGCAAACATACAAAAATCTCCTTCAGACAAACTAATAGACTTGGTCTATTGTGTAGTTCCCCTCATGTTCAATTCTATTATCTGTAACCTAAGGAATATAGAGGTGCTTGAGTATATGAAGAAAATTGATGAGTGGACACTGGTGCTGGAAGAAATGATGAGAAACTGACACCTTTGAGTTCATAAATAAAATAAGCTGACATATTTTGAGGCAAAATTTTAAATATAAGCAGAGCAAAGAAAGGAAGATATGTGTGGAAACAATGCTAGAGTTAGAAATTTTAGTATTAATCTAACTACATCACTTTATGAAAATGATCTCACAAAATGTAGAAATAAGTTGTCTAAGTAGTACAAACAAGTAAACTTACAAGGTCAAGATTTTAAAAAGTGAAATTAATCTTATCCAAGAAAATCCAACACATATGGCTTCTGAGCAAATTATATTTGTTGGCCTCTTCCATTTGGAAAACCTTTGATACATTGACTTATTTACCATTATTTTTATATTTTACCCAGGGACTTTATCTAGTTCCAATTTACATTTCTGGCTAGGTATTTCATCTTCTTTTCATGACCATGTTTGTTCCCATTACTTTCACACATACTGTGTTCGTTCACCATGTAATTTTATAATTACTCCACATTCTTTCACACCTAAGGACAATAATAACAAATGCTATTTCCTCTGTATTGTCACTTTCCTTCCCTAGTGAAATCTTAGCAATGTCAGAAGGGACAGGTAGAATGTCACAATCTCTGCAAAGCCTTCTAATATTTCCCTCGAGTTGGTTATTCCTTACTCTGTACTGCTCTGACCCTTACCTTTACTACCATGGTTTTTCTTTTATGCTATAACCATTTGTTAGCTTCTGAAATCTCAATGTTGGAACCATGGCTAAGTGTTCATTATATAAAGTCCAATGCCAAGTTAAATAAATGGTTGACAGTAATTAACTGTTGAATGAACTAATTAATTAAAATTGAAAAAGGATAGTAAAAATACAAGTCCAGGTATTTGAAATAAGAAAAGTGGATATTATATATCATTCCATCCCCAAAATCACAATTTCAAACACTGTTGGTAAAATATCAGCTTACCTTAAAACATAGGAGGAAACAGGTAAGAAAAGACTGACTAAAACAAACTGAAAAAGTCATCTGGTCTGGGCAAGACAAAAAGCATAGAAGTGTACAATATTCTCTGATAATCAATTGGCAAAAAAAAAATACAAAAATCACTGACTCTCATTCATAAGCAAATATGTAAATTTATTCTAAATATTTTCTATTCATAAAATCTTGACTTTGGGTGGCTAATGAAGTGCAATATATGCTATTGTTGCTTAATATATCATCACTCTTCTTGGTTTGTATTTTGCCCCAATGTTACTACAAACTTATATTCAAAATTTAATAAAAATCTTTAAAATAATTCCAAATATTGTAGGTTGACCTTTTAGAAAATGTTGTACTCTAAAAATATTTTGGAGTAAATGTTTCTTTCCAAGGAAATTCAGTTCGCAGCACATGAAAAATCCTGATTCAAAAACAAAATTCAGAATCAACGTATTAATTCTCCTTCAGAGAAATGTCAGCATGCATATGAGGCAAAACAACTGTTCTGATGCTTTATAACAATTTCTCTTTTACCTTCTTGTCCTTCTGAAATGTCTTTTGAGATATTTACCAACTCAGCTAAGCATAAGTCGCCCTTTCCTTCCTGGAACACCACCCCCCACTTCAAGGGAAATTTTACATACTCCCTTCAAAAACTCTTCACATGCTACACTGTAGTTGAGAATCTCCACCACCACCACCATCACCCCTTAAGTCTGTTACATACCTAAATTATGCTCATCTATAGCCAGTCTTAGAATGTTAAAACTGCAAAAAGAAACTGAATCCATCACAAAATGTCTTAAAGAATATTGTTCATCTTTATTGAGATTACTAAGACTCAATGAAGTAGTGCCACACAAAACCAGCATCTAAACTTCCCCAAAATTCTATTTAGTTGTTATTTTCCTTTTTCCCTAATTCCATTTTTGCAGTATCTCATTCTCTTTGAAATCTCTAGTATGCACTGCTTTCTTCCTTACTCCACTGTCCCCTCTTTCTCACTGAACCCCTTTCTTTCTTTCTCAAAGATGGTTCAAATACTTTCATATGAAGATAGCATATGACCACGTTTAAATTACTCCCAGTAGGGCTGGGAGTGTAACTCAATGGGTTTGATAAATTAATTAACTAATCGCTCCAAGTCTACCTATTACTCTGCTCAGCCCAACCAAGACCCAAGACCAACTGGGGAGAGGTAATTTTTTTTTTATATTTTTGTCCCCAATTAATATTAGTCTATATTCCAAAAAACAAAAACAAAAACAAAAGTGTTCCTCATGTTCTGTTTTTTTTGTTTTTCCAGGTTGTTTAGTTGTGTTATTTTTTTCAATAGTTAGCACAGTGCCTGAGACAATATAGGTATCAATAAATACTTGTTGATTAAATAAGTAACAAATAACTGAATGAATGAAAGGAAAGCTCCTATTCTACAGGAAATTCATGTAACTGCAGAAATAGCTAATTTGTTAAACTATACTAAATTATCATTAATAAATTACTATTGTGTTCTTAGAGAACCTTGTCAAATTCTTTAGAAACTAATTTTTCAGCCATTAAACAATAACAATGTTAAAAGATAATAACAATGTTTCCTATTTGAAGATACCACTGCTCACTGATTTAAACACAAGATAGACCAAAATTCACTGTCAGCTGGATAAACAAAAGGTGACATTGCCCCAGGTGTCTTTTCATGGTAGGTGGGGTGCTTGCCAGATAGTAACCAAAAGGAAATCAGACCTAGGGGATATAGCTTCATATTTTTCAATGAAAATGATATATGTCCAGTCCAGGTACCCAATACCCAAGTGTTCCTCCATCCCCTCTACATGACCATATCCATCTCATTATGGGTCACTTTATGTTGAATTTATATAGTACTCTGACCCTTAACAAGACCCTTCCTACTAGATTTTCTAAGAATGACATGACTATAAAACTGATTCACATAGAAGAGATTAAGTTATTAAAATGTTATTTCCCTTTACATAAGATTATAGAACTCATCATTTCAGAGTTAAACTAAACTTCATTATCCATGAGAAAGAGGGTGATTTGGATGAGAATT
Organism: Marmota marmota marmota; assembly: GCF_001458135.2. NCBI lineage: Eukaryota > Metazoa > Chordata > Mammalia > Rodentia > Sciuridae > Marmota > Marmota marmota. Next base: position 8,349,240 of record NW_026000101.1, on the reverse strand, counting down.
TTTTATTCATAAATTTCTGTCTCTCCTCTTCTTCAACCTATTGTGAAGGGAAAAGTTTATCCCTACATTTCTCTTTCATTTAAATATCAGGCACAAAAAAATTAAGAATTTAAAAAATTAGTGGCACCACTAGTCCTTATATTTATTTTCGAACCACCAAGTAAAAATTACCCTTGCATTTAGAGTAAAACAATAAAAAAAATAGAGTAGCATTTACATTCCTTGCAAAAAACGTTTGCGACACAGTATATTCTTCACAGCTGCCTTCACATCTTTGTTCCTCAAACTATAGATGAGTGGATTGAGCATGGGTGTTACCACTCCATAGAAGAGTGAAATGATTTTGTCTGTGACTTGTTCTTTGTCAGCCCCTGAAGAGTCTTTAGCCTTGGGTTTTGCATACATGAAGAGGATGGTCCCATAGAATATAATAACCACTGTTAGGTGGGCGGAGCACGTGGAAAAGGCCTTCCGTTTTCCCTCTGCAGAAGGAATCCTCAGGATGGTGGAGAGAATGAAAACATACGATATAAAAATAAAAAGTACTGGGGCCACAAGAAAAATCACATTAGCAACAACCATGCTAATAATATTAATGGATATATCAGCACAGGCCAATTTTAAGACCGCCAAGATTTCACAAGTAAAATGATTAATGACATTATCACCACAGAAAGGAAGCTTCATTGCAAGTGAAGTCTGCAACACAGAATTGACACCCCCTGCGATCCAGGACCCAGCAGCCATGGGCACATAAGAAGTCTTGCTCATAATGATGGGGTATCTCAGAGGGTTACAGATGGCCACATAGCGATCAAATGCCATCATACTTAAAAGGACACACTCTGTGGCTCCCATAGCAAAGGAGAGAAACATTTGCACTCCACATCCAGAGAAGGAGATGGTTTTCTTTGAAGTTAAGAAGCTGCTGAGAAATAAGGGAATAGAAGAACTAGTGTAGCAGATGTCCAAGAATGACAAGTTACTGAGGAAAAAGTACATGGGGGTGTGCAAGTGGGAGTCACAGACACTAACAGTGATGATGACTCCATTTCCCAACAGGATCACCAGATACATGCAAAGGACCAGCACAAAGTAAATGGCCTCAAGCTCTGGGTAACCTGTAAGCCCCAGCAGGACAAATTCTGTCACAGAAGATTGATTGTATTTTCCCATGTTAATATTTTCTTTCACCGACAGGAATTCTATAACGGCTGGAATGCATGTGATCTGCTGCAGCAGTGTCTGTAAGAACTGTTTACATTCTTAAGTGGATTCTCTCATGGGCAATAAAGACCTATAATTGAATATACAAATAACACAAGAATACATTACTATCCTTGAAGTTAAGATCAGTTAGACTTTCATATCTCATAAAAGAGGTTTAGCTCTAAATTAAATGTCCTTCTTAGAGAATAGATTAAGAATACATGCAACTGGGTTAGAATTATGCAACTCATTTGCATTATGAATTTAAAATTACTTTAATGTAATGTCACATTAGTATTTTGACCAAATAATTCAGAATAAATCTAAAATGTATCAAATAACATTGGCCAACAAGCATTTGACCATTTTAAAAATCATGTATGTCATAACAATTTTTTCTGAATAACCAATATGATATCCTTAACAAAAATGACTGCTCTTCAGTTATTAAAACAAAGCAGCATATGTAAATCCTGCTCCAAAGGTAATTTAACCTCAGTTTCAGAAGAGTTTTGGAGCTCAAAGGACAAATAGAAAAGAAGACGTATTTTTTGAAAAAGGACTTTTGGTTGTTTTTAATTTGGGGGAACTATAAGTGCCTGCAACATCCTAAGAATATTAACTACAGCATGTTGGTAAACAAAACAAGAAACACTGTTAGGTAGAACGATTTTTCTTTCTGTCTTTGAGTAACAATCAGGAAGTATCTGTAAAACATTATATTGTCCTGCCTGATGCACATAATGAATAATAAATTGACCTCAGGAAAACACTAGTGCCCAGTCTCAAGCTACAATCATAAATGTACAAATTACAAAATTTCAGTAACAAGAGATTTACTCTTTTACCTTCAGGTAGGAGAAAATGTGTATTACCTCCTCTTTGCACAGATGTCAGCTTCCTCTGCTCTAACAGCAGAGCTGGGGTCTTCTCCCTGCATATTTAGCAATACTTATGACAGTAAGGAGTAGGCCACTTGAAAATTCTTAATGTAGCAATTTTCTATAATTATTTGTATCCCCATTACATTGGAATATGGAGTGTTTCTATATTAAAATGCCAAAACCAGAAGTCCTGCATTTTTACAAGATTGCTAGTCTCATAATTTCCACTTCAATAATTTCAGCAAAATAAATAAGAACTATCTACTTCCCAGTTCTCATTAAAATCAAGTTGCTGGCATTGTAAAAACCAATTAACCAGTGGCAAAACAGAAACGACTTCCAGTAATGATGAAAGCCGGGGCTCTTCACAGTCTTCTTTACTACTAGAGGATCCTTTAAAGGATCAGCCAATGGAACACCAAAGCAACTTAAAGTGTTTGCTGCTTTGAGAATGTTTCTAATCCCCAAAGTAATTTAAAGTTCACTTCCTAGTAATTTTGGGATAAAGTCCCTCAGAAGCAATTAAAACAAAGTAGCTAGTACAATTTAATTGTATAACTTGCAAACCAGCAATAATTTTTCCAGCTCACACTCTCTGGGAAGAGCAAATGACTACTACCCAGGTAAAATGATCAAGAGATAGAAATTAGAATGGACAATATTTAATGGAGAGATATGTCAGAAATCTGTGACACTTGGTTCAAAATGATACTTTGCTCTCGATAATTGCCAATTATCTTTACTTTGACCTTCAGTACTAGAGTCCCAGATCCCATAAGCATCATTCTGGTATCATTGGTTCCTCTAAACAGACATAACTATAAGCACAGTCATTTTAATTTTGCTTATCCATGTCTCTGTTCAAGTATATACACAAGGTCCCAAACTTATCCAACCTTTCCTTTACTTAAGCTCACAATGGCCTGGCACAAAAAGTAATAGAAATGCAACAATTTCAATGGCTGAGAAAAACCATAGTTTACTTTAGAACAGGAAAATAAATTCTGACTTGAAATAATTATTAACTAAATGTTATTATAATTAATAACATTTGCCTTGACTATCTGTTGAAATGAATGTTAACTCATGAAAATTCAATTCTTTAACATGGATATTACAAAATATACTTTTTGTTTCAAATTCTGAAATTAAATGGAATCACTATGTGTAGTATTAAAAAGAAGAGAATAAAATCTGACAACATGATTCATTTTTGTCAGTGAAAAATATTTTTAAATGTCATTGAGGAAGAAATACAACATAGAAAAGCAACATATGCCATGAAAGATGTTATGACTTTCTTCAATAAATAAAATTTGAAAATCAATTCTCAGAGTTGTTAACTATATGCAAAGACATGCTCAGTATACTGGCTCATAATGCAACTGTTGAGAATTTTTCACTCTAAACAATGTTCAATGAACAGAAGAATTAAGTAGGTTGATGTGGCCACTGTAAAGGCCAAAATCTTCATCATGCCAGTTTAGGCCCCAATTTCCTTAACAAGACTCCTAAAGTGCAAGAAATAAAATCAAGAATCAATAAATCAAAATATTTAATCATCGATAAATCAGAAATCAATAAATCAAAAGTCAGCCAAAGAAACAATCAATGAGGTAGAGACAGAGCTTACCGAATGCGAGCAAATTTTTACCATATGCACATCAGATAGAGAACTAACCTCCAGGATATATAAAGAACTCAAAAAAACATAATACCAAAAGGAACTTTCAACATGCAGCCAGTTGGTCAGAAGTCCCTGAGGCTCAGATTTGCTTTTGGCATCTAAAGTACGGGACAATCTTGTGGCACTGAGCCCTTTACCTGTGGGATCTGATGCAAACTCCACGTAGGTAGTGTCAGAATTGAAATAAATTGTAGGACAATCCAGTGAAGTCAGAAAATTGCTTGATGTGGAGAAAATACACATCTGGTTATCTCATGTCAGAAGTAAATTGTTGACAGAGTGTTCTGTGTTGAAAATACAATAGGAGAATTACAGTTTTTCCTATTATTTACCATATGCCTATGAACATATTAAACTAATAATAGTTACCATGTCTGGAATTATGGATGAATTTGATTTCTTCATTTAGGGTTTCCCAAATTTCCCAGATTTTCTTCAATTAATATGTATTATTGAATTATAAAAATTTAGTTTATTTTTTAAAAAATAAGCTATTGCTTAATAAATAAGATACAATTAGTTCTTTGAGACAGTATTATTAAACTTTTAGGACCTACTATTTCCCACACAGATGAGAAATATCACTTTAAATCACTTCTGGGATTACAAGAGTCTCTTTGAAGAAAGCAAAGAAGGATTTATATTCTCTACTGGAGTCTCCATTTAGTTCTCTGGAAAGTTTTAGGGCTCAAATGTCAGAGTAAACCTATATTGTTTGCTGTTGATACAAATTCAAGGTAGAACATTTAAGCAAGACTTACCTTTAGTCTGTTCCCTTTGAGATTACCCATGATAGCCTGGAATGGTGGAATTCTTTTTTATTATTATTTTTAACTAAAACATAAAAATTGTACATATTTATGAGGTACCAAATGATGTTTCAATACATGGGCACATTGCATAATGTTTATATCAGGTTACACTTATCTGTCTCCTCAAATGTTTATAAATTATAGTGACAATATTTAAAATCTTTTCTTTCAGGTTTTTAAATTATACAATATCTTACCACTATCTATAGTCATCCTACTGTGCAATAGCACATCAGAATTACACATTTCTATCTAATTATAATTAATTTCCCACTCATCAACCTTTCCCCACCCCATCCCTCTAATCTGTCCAGGTTCTGATGATCAACCATTCTACTCTAATTTCTAGCAACTTTTTTTGTACCACAAAAAAATAAAAAATAAAAAATAAAAGCAACAGCCATCTTAAACAAAACAGAACAAAGCAGGAGACATGAAACTACTTGACTTCAAAATATATCACAAAGCTGTAGTAATAAAAACAACATGATACTGGCAGAAAAGCAGACACTGAGAGCAAGAGAACAGAATAGAGAGCTTAGAATTAAACCCTCACATTTGAAGCCAAATGATTTTTGTTTTAGTCAGCTTTTTTGCTGTTGTGACTAAAGGATCTAACCAGAACAATTTTAAAGGAGGAAAAATTTATTTGAGGCCTCACAGTTTCAGAGGCCTTAGTCCACAGAGGGCCAGCTTCATTCCTCTGGGCTTGGGGTGAGGCTGAACATCACAGCAGGAGATGGTGGCCAAAGGAAGCAGCTCACATCATGGTGACCAGGAGGCAGAGAGAGACTCAACTCTCCAGATAAAATATATACACCAAAGCCACACCCTGATTCCCACCTCCTCCAGCTATACCCTACCACTTCAGCCACCATTCAGTTAATGCCTATGAGGGGATTAAATCTCACTAATTGGGTTAAGACTTTTAACAGTCAGATCATTCATTTCTCTGAACCTTCTTGCACTGTCTCACACAAGGACAACTCATGTCCAAACCATAACAATTTTCAAAACAGAGGCTAAAAACATGCTCTGAAGAAAGAATAATCATTTTTCTTTTTTTTTATTTGCAGATGGACACAATACCTTTATTTTATTTGTTTTTATTTTTATATGGTGCCAGTGATTGAACCCAGTGTCTCATGCATGTAGGCAAGCACTCTGCCACTGAGCTACAACCCTGGCCCCAGGATAATCATTTTGATAAATAGTGCTGGCTAGCCTCATATGGAAGAATGAAATTAGACCCCTATCTATCTCTTACCACTTAAAAAACTTAATATAAATATTTGAATGTGCTCACAAGAATACACCATGGAAAAGTAGTACCTCTGCAGCGATTCTTTGCACAAACCAAAGGACAAGATGCTACCATGAAAATACTTGTTGAGGGCCACAGCTGAGTCAGGATGATGCATGGCATCTTTGCCAGAACGGAGTGGTTGAAAGGTGATGCCAGCAAGCCACTGAGATGATGATGGTTATGTTAAGCTGTGTATTCAATTGTATGTTAGACCCCTGCTGTCCTCCTTGGCCTGCTACTTTGGAGTTCTCCTGCTACTTTGGGGATTCCTGGGGAGTTCGCGTTGGTTGGGGAAGTGCCGGAGGAGGGATTTGCGCAGGAGGGATTTCCGGATGGTGTGTGGTGTGTCCTGGGAGAAGGCCGTGTGTATGGCGTTGGAGGGAGTGCGGAAAATAAAGGAGTTCCTGTTTTGAACCTACAAGGCTGTGTGGCGGCTCGGTTATTTTGTGCCCAGCCAGACTGCGGCAATACTAAAGAAATGGAAGATGATGGAGTGGATCCAGGCAACAAGCCTCAACTTCTCCATACTCCAGAAATGAAGCACTGAAAGAACAGCTGACCAGTCAGCCACTAAGCTCTATGCCAATTTAAAGAAGCCTCTGTGGAAGCAACGGATGCACAGCATTCAGAGCAATCAGTGGCACCCCTCAGCCCTGCATCCTGTGCCCTCACACCTAATAGAAACAGCCAGCAGCTGCAGCATCTTCCAAGCGTGCAGATTTGGTCTCCTGGACTGATGAATAAGCATTAGCTGGAGAAAAAAACCCAGGAATAGAAAGTAACTCCAGTGCCCCAGCACCTCTAGGAAGATCCACAGCTGTGACTCCCAGAGTTGCCATTAATTCATTTATCATTCAAAGGTACAGACCCACAGAAGGCAATTCTAAAGATAACCCCAAACAGCCAGCAGAGAACCTTGTGCACATACACAACAGCAGTATACCCCACAAATAGGCTTATGAAGGAGCATCCCACAGCCAACCACCATCCAGTGTGCCCAGATACAAGCCCATTAACCTGTGACCTCTGCACTCAAGAGGAGACAGCACCCATCCACAAACCCAGTCAGCACCACATCAAAAAGATTTCAATACCTCTACCTTAGAATTTCCATCCCCTGCACACTCCAAAATATGCATCAGGTAGCCCACATTGGGTGTGACAGCCCAGAAACATGGACCTTCTCTTCAGAAGGGAACATAAGCCTGCACTCCAAAAAAGGAAATAACTTGGCCACTAAGTCCCAATCAGGGACTGTCTCCATTGACCCAACAGAAAATTAGTAGGTACTGAGACACACCAAAGATTGGAAAGATCCTCCCTAGAACTGTATCAGAGGTAAGCTGGTATGATCACTAACCCCAACCCAAGAAAAGTTGGAGGAAAAGTCAGGAAGTGGTTATTTTCTAAATGTCTCAAATCCTGAGAAGAATAAAATCAGGAAAACTCAATTAGAAATCTCCCCACATGGGCATGGGTTTCATAAATAATTCTAATTTTAATTTTGATATTATAGATATTACTTTTCATATTGGAATGATATTCCATGAGGAAGAAATGAAAAACAACAATGAAAATCAACAGAGGGAGGTATTACACTGAAGGAAAAACTAATCAAAGGAGAAACAAAGTCAAGTTAAATCCCCAAAATAAACAAAACTGACTAGGAATACAAATTATGTCTCAATAATAATCCTGAATGTTAATGGCTTAAACTCACTAATCAAAAGACACAGACTGGCAGATTGAATTTAAAATAAAGACCCAACAATATGCTGCCTCCAAGAGACTCATCTCATAGGAAAAGACATCCACAGACTGAAGGTAAAAGGTTGGAAAAAAACATACCACTCACATGGACTATGGAAACAAGCAGAGGTTTCCATCCTCATGTCAAATAAAATAGACTGCAAGCCAAAGTTAATCAAAAGGGATAAAGAAGGACATTTCATACTGCTTAAGGTAACCATACATCAACAAGATATAAAATTATAAACGTATATGCACCAAACAAATGAAGCATATATATTCATCAAACAAATTCTTCTCAAGTTCAAGAGTCAAATAGACACAACACAATAATTTTGGGTGACTTTAACACACCTCTTTCACCACTTGATAGGTCTTCCAAATAAAAGCTGAACAAAGAAATTCTCGAACTCAATAATACAATAAATAACTTAGACTTAACTGATATATATATATAGAATATTTCATCCGTCAATGAGCGAATGCACGTTCTTCTCAGCAACACATGGATCCTTCTCTAAAATAGACCACACATTATGACACAAAGTAAACCTTAGAAATACAAAAAAGTAGAGATACTACCCTGCATTCTATCAGATCACAATAGAATGAAATTAGAAATCAATGATGATTCATTAAAACCCTGCTTAAAAATAGCATGAGCCAAAACCCAGCTACTTGGGAGACTGAAATAGGAGAAGACAAGATTGAGGCCACCCTCATCAACTTAATGAGTCCCTGTCTCAAAATAAAAAAATAAAAGGAGTTGGGATGTAACTCAGTGGTAGGGTGCCCCTAGGTTCACTCCTCAGTTCCATAATAAATAAAATCAAAAATATATAAAATACATGAACTTTAACCACAAGAATATAATATAGCAAGTAGAATATGCTATCAATAACGCTTCATACTATATGAAGTATATTCATGAAAATATGCTAAAATTTCAATACTTATATCTAAAATAATGGATGGCTTTCATTTTTTTCTTTGGCCGTTTCTGAATAAACCAATTTTCCACAATGAATATATATTATTTCTAAAATCAGAAAAAAATTAATTAAAAAGAAAAAATGCTATTTAATGAGTAAGACATGATTAGGTCTTTGTTTCATTGTCCTTAGTATTCTACAATTGGCTACCATTAGGAAGTTTGAAAGATTCAACTTTAAATCACTTGTGGGAATATAGAGTCTCCTAGAAGAAAACAAAGATGGACTTAAATTGGCTGCCAGAGGCACCAGTAACCCCCCTGAAAATACTTAGAACCCAGAGGTAAGAGAGTACTTAGGTGGCAGACTGACTTACTACAAACTCAAATATATGACATGAGTTTGTATTAGAGATAAAAGCTTTACTTTTGATCTGCCTCCCACTGACTCCAACTACTAGCATTCATCTGGAGGTGTAGGATTCTTCTGTATGGATTCTACACATGAGTACAGCTCAAAGAGAAGATAGCTAAGGTTAAAAATACTAAAAAGAGGAACAGGGGCTGGAGTTGTGGCTCAGTGGTAGAGCACTTGCCTAGCATTTGTGAGGCTCTGGATTCAATTCTCAGCACTGCATATAAATAAATAAACTAAAGGTCCATCAACATCTAAAAAAATATAAAAAAAAAACAGGAACAGTCTCAGCTACTTAATTCTTGCCTTCACACTTCAGCATGAAGCCATAAAGTATGTTCATACTTCAATGCATAAATAGAAAAATTTAATGATATACTAGAGGATGTGAATATTAGAGATATCAATGTTTATGTCTATACTGTCTTACTTGTTTTGAAGATTGTAGTCCCAATAAACCAGGTAATTTATTCTATGTGGAGAACTTGAGAACCCTACACTAATGTGTAAATGAGGTAGATTAAAGCAAAGTTGGGAAGAGCTATTTTCAGAAAGCAAAGAGGATGTAACAGTTAAGAATTCTGAATGATTTATTATATTTGGTAAGTTTTTAATAAAATAGTGAAAAGAACATGGGATATAATTATTTGATAAAGAAAATACCTTGAATATTTATGAACATATTTAAATTATTTTTTGCTTACCTTGGAAAATTTAAAAATGGCAGTTTAGGAGTTCAGAGTGAACTGACATACTATGTACCGTGCACTCCCTTTGTACCAAAATCTTTCAGGTATGTTATGTTAATCATCTTATCAGTACAATGAGTGTACTATTATCTTATTTTTCATGACACTCATGACATGCAAGTTTGTATCGCTGGTAAATCACAGATCCAGACTGAACTCTAGGAATTCTGACTCTAAGTCAACTGCTCTTTCTATTAAAACATGGTCCTTCTCCATAAAGATACATAACTAACAGTAAGAACAAAGAAGAGGATCAGACAAAATAGGCTTACATAGCAGAGCCTTAGAAATAATTGAATGAGTTGCATGTTCTAATCAATCCCAGAAAACCTATAGCACAGATAGAAGTTCCAACAATGTAAGAGTTTAAACAATCCACGATATTCCTGTCGGGGAGGGATGCATTTTGTACTCACATGATGATGTTAATTAAAAAACAATAATTTTAAGACTAAAAAAAAAAAGGGCTAAATTCTAACTCACCCAGTACTGATTATTATCAACCCCTTTTAGGGCTCCTAGGAAGTCATTTATTTAGATGAGCATTAGGAGCCTCCTGCCAGTGATCTTTCATACTGTAAAGAACAAAGGCACTTTGTAAACATTAGGAAAACTTGGATTAAGCAAGATGACTGTTGTCATATACTGTTCAAACATTCCATGGGTTAAAATCAGAGAGTCTGGGTGAGTATGTATCCTTTTCCAACTACTATTCTTTCTTGATAAACATGCAAACATGCAGAGAAAAAGAGTGAATGCTTCATGATCAACAGTTTGCTTTCTTTCCACAAGTGATGCACAATGCTGAGAACCAATCTATGTCTGAGTATTTGGAGAGATGAATAAAATGTGGAGGACAAATAACCAAAATTACTGCTTTCTGACAGAAAGAAAAGATAGTAAGAGAAGCCCTTGATCTTTCCTGATGCCTACTTTTTTTTTATTATGCGTAGTTTTGCCCACCAAGTATCTCTGCATTTGTGTGTGTGTGTGTGTGTGAGTGTGAGAGAGAGAGAGAGAGAGAGAGAGAGAGAGAGAGAGAGAGATACTATAGGATGATTTACAGTGCCTCCTATGAGCACTGTCAAACTTGATCACATTCGTGTGTGTGTGTGTGTGTGTGTTATTTGTTCTTTTTAGATACATGACAGTAGACTCTATTTTGACATATTTATACAAACATGGAGTATATCTTATTCTAATTAGGATCCAAGTCTTGTGGATATACATGATGTTGAGATTCTAAATGGAATCCTTTTACAATAATTGAGGCTTTGTCAGGCTGTATGCTAATAGTGGGTATCTGTGTGAGATTTACTGGTTGAAATCAGAACACTAAATGTTGTATTTCTCTATATGATATAAAGCAACAAAAAGTTTCTCTCCAATTTCCTGACCATTGACTGTGTTATTTCCTACTTGGGTTTGAAATAACACTGGTGTAAAAGTTCTTGTGTCAATTCTACTATTCCCTTCCTTTAAAAATTAGGAAATAGTATATATTTTATATTTATTAAATATAGTATAGTATATATTTTATATTTATTAAAATTATTATTAAAAATTAGGAAATAGTATATATTTTATATTTATAATAATTAAATGTAGACTGATTAAGAATTATTTGGAAAATATGGAGATTAAATTGTTAATGCTCCAAGTTCCTTGTTCCAGAGAAAACTTCAATCAACACACTATAATTTTTTTTCCTTTTTAATTATTTTTGTAACTGTAGATGGACAATACTTTTATTTTATTTGTTTATTTTTATGTGGTGCTAAGGATCAAGCACTAGGCAAGCACTTTGCCAAGGAGCTGCAGCCACAGCCCCAGGGATAATTTCTTTAGGCAGCTTTTTTAAAAATAAAACTGCAGTTTTGTGTACAAAACTGCAATGATTTAGGTGCTTTTGAGACACTTCCCTTCTCAGGCAATATGTCATGAAAGTGTCCTCCATTTTTTTTAACACTTCTCTCAGACTACAGTTTGCATTGGTGATATAACATGGGACTCATGTCTTTTCACTCTTAATACCATGGCCATTATATGCCAGAATTTCACTATCTTAGAGGAAATAATATAGCAATTAATAAAGCATAATTTAATTTAAACTATGACACAATAAAATAAGTGAAAAATATTTTTTTATTTTCTCATTTGTTAGAACTTTCAATTAAAAACTCAAATAATACATTTTAATGACTTCTAAAAATATACCTCCAGCATCTCAACACTTGAAATTATATTGACTGACAGTTTGAGAGAGATGATTTTTATCATCTTAATGATTTATCATCCTAAGTCTAGATTACCAAAAGTTTGTATGAAGAATGAATACTGTGCTCTATTAAATGCTCTTGAACACCTAGTTAGATGCCAATGTATTTTACTTTTGTAACCAATTCACTTCATATATTATATTGACAAATTTTCAGAAATTAATGTGGAATTCCAAGAATTAAAAATAATAATTAACATCACTTTATTGTATAGTTGGGTGTACTTTATATTCTTTGTAAATATGTTCATAAATTGGATTGACCAACACTTTCTTGGCTCTAATACATTTGGGTAAAATTGATATTTTAATTTGATAAAATAATTTCCAATAATTTTTCACATTAAAATGTTAGATAGCATATAAATTATTTGTTTCTTAAAATCACAATACTTATTCTTTATTCAGTGCCCATTTTGAAAGTATCACATTGGAACCCTACTATATATCATAGTATAAATGGCATGGTTTGTGTTGAACAAATAAGTAAATGAAGTATGCTATGAGAGCAGGAAGCACAGGGTTGTGTGACAGCACATAGCAGAAGCATAACCCTCATAACAGGAGGTGAGAAAGTTTCCTAGAAAATATAATATCTGAATTGAAAGAAGTCCTTCCAGTTTAAGAAAACAGTACAAATGCATAAAGATAAATGACTATTGTGCTTGAGGATAACTAAAAGAATCTCAGATTGGTCATTGCAGAGCACTGGAAGTGCCACTAGTGGTTTCAGAATTTCTACCTCAAAGGGACCAAAGAATGATTGGAGGATGAGCTGTAGGTCTTTTAAGCTGTGTAGCATAGGCAGCACATTGTTTTCCTTAGACTCTATCCCTCTGTCGATGTAACTTTTATGAGGATACTGATGCAGATTATTTGAAGGCAAACCTACCCAGTAACTCCTTACTGGACACCATCATGGGAGGAGAAAAATCAGAACTGAGAGGAGGAAAGAAAACTGAGGGAGTCAAGATAGACTTTTTATGATGGGTTAACTATGTTTTTGACAACATGACTGTTTTTTCTTTCTCTTATTCATCCTTGATTTTGAAAAAAAAATATGCACAATTACCTGCAAGTTTTTTGAATAGAGCAAAAGAAAAACCATTTTTATCCCTTTTATCCAAGAACCTCACTGCTGAATACAAATGTTTAGTGTATTTTATTAAATAGTAAATAATAACCACTTTTTCTACTTTTCTTCTTTCTCTCTTCCCCATCCCCCCTCTCTTCTTCCACTAATGCCTTACAACAAATTAAAACAGCTGTCTTAACTCTTTCCTTTGTGGAATAAGTCCATGTGGCCAATAGGAAGGGAAAGGTATAGGAAGAAGGGATTATTCTCCAATATACTGATATTGGTACTATAATTTTTTTAGCCTCACCAAAAAATCACTGTCCAAGGGATACTCTCTAAAAGGAAGATAAATGTAAAGAAAAAAAAATGAAGATGAAATTATTTTTCCAGCCCTGTGTTCCCTTGTAGGAAGACAGTCTTGTTATCTGTGACCAGCCAAGCAGTAAGTCCTTCATCTACATCTTCAAACTCTTGGGATACAAATAAGACAAAAGGAAACCTATAGTTATGGGATGGATATGATCACAAATAATTTTTTTCTTTCTATTATGACAATCCAGAGAATACAACTACAACAGTGAAGGGATAAAATAATGAAAGATGAAATCCTTTATATAATAGGTTTACACTCATGTTTAAGCATCTTAAAAGTAAGTATGAAACAATTGGAACACAACTAAGTTCTAATGATATAGTTTAAAGTTATAAGTAGACAGAACTTCAAAAAATATGAATTGGGAGTAAAAAGACAGAAAAGGCCAAAACTTTGGCCAAATTATATTGCTATATTGTGTGCATGTCCAAATATGAGCAAATCTCATTATTATGTATTACTATAATGCACCAATAAAAAATGTGGAAAAAGTTAATTTGTGAAGAAAATTGAAAGAATACAAAATTCAGAGAAGAAAACAAAAGGCCAAAATTGAGATAACTGAAGTTCCTGAAGTATATACTGATTTTGAGAGGAAAGCCAAATGCTAAGAATTCCAGGTGTGTGATTGTTAGAGGCAAATAAAATGGTAAGGGTTCTCAGGCCATTATTCCTGATTATGCTAATCCTCATAATTGTGAAATTCCTTCCTATATGTGGAAAATTAAGGAGGCTATAATCCACCCTTCAGAGCTTTCTGTCATAATACTTAAGGTCAGAAATAAAACAAACTGTGATGATTCCTATATAAATGTAACACATTTTTTCTAATAGTTTCTGTTGCTTAAAATCAGTATAGGAATCTGTGACATATAGTCTGGTCTGGTGGTTAAGAGGGTTGATTCTAGAACCAAGACTAAAATATTCAATTCTAGTTTGATCATCTATTATATCTGTGGCCTTGTGATAGTTACTTCAATTTGTGTATCTTTGTTTGCTCCATATCAAATATGAGTTTTAAATGGTACTAATTATAGAGTTGCCCTGAGTTTAAGTCAGTTAATATATTCAATGAACTTACATTAGTGTAATGTGCTTACAACAAAGTGCTCAATAAATGTTAGCCAAAATCAGTTTAGTCACTTATGTAAACTTTATGGCTAAAAATAAAAATAATTTGGAAGATCCAGGGATGCTTTCCAAAGTATCAAATATAAAAAATGAAGTAATAGATATGAAATGATAGGAATATGCCTAGAAAAAAAATAAAATGTGCAACTAAAAGGTAAGTGATAGAGAAAAAAGAATGGAGAATTTAGATACTTAAAATCAACTGGAAATGTGTAAAAGTCAGGAGGAAAGGTAATGTTTTGTGACTTAAAGTGAAGGACGGTGAATTATAGGCCCTAGAAAATCTGTGCATAGTTGGGTGCAGTGGTGCACAACTGTATTCCCAACAGCACAAAAGGCTGAGGCAGAAAAGTCACAAGTTCAAAGCCATCCTCAGCAATTAGCAAGTCCCTATCCAAAATAAAAATAAAAAGTGCTGGGAAAGTGGCTCACTGGTTAAGTGCCCCTGGGTTCAATCTCTGGTATCCTCCCTTAAAAAAAGAGAGAGAGAGAAAGAAAAGAAAAAAAGAAAAGGAAAGAAAATCTGTGCATAATGGCAGCCCAGACTCTTTAGTGCCTACAAATTCCTAGAAACCACACTCCAGTGATTATCAGAATCTTAATTGATGACATGTCCCACAGATCAGAAAATATTCATGTTCATCATTTATGATTCCCAACTTAAATCCTCATTTTTTAAATAAACTTTTCCTTCTAAGAAAAACATGTAGACATAAAAATTGTCATTTTTAACAGTTATAAATATAGAAATGTATATTTAATATTGTTATATTTTATTATGTTGTATTCTTACATATAGTTTTAGATGACATGTTGAAATGGTCTACTGTTCCTGCCACCTAATGGATGTTATCTAATTTAATTCTCACACAAACCTACCAAAGAATTAATAAAATCTCCCATTCTCCTATCTGAGACTAGTAGCTTAGCTAGTTGAAACTCAAATAGTTAAGCTACTTAAAATGGATCACACTAAAGCTAAGTGGGATGGCACAAAATCCACATGGTACTTTAAATTAAAATGAGCTTTATTAGAATGGTATCATTTCAAAATATTGATAATAAGAAGATTTTTATGTGTCCAGATTTCAATGAAGATTGCCCTAAAATTATGTGTTCATCGGAAAGCTTGGCACTTCTCACCACGATTCCAAATCTCTGCTACTGTTTGCTGCTACATAGTATTACCTATCTTTCAGTGTCTCTTTCATCATTAGTAAAATTAATATACTATCCCTGCTGTTACTGATTACAGGCCATGTTCTAAAAAATCAAAATAAATAAATAATGGAAGAGAAATGATTAGATATATCTACATCAAAAATTCAGATTTCCCTGAGTCATGTCCTCATATGAACTCTGTAAATGACAAGGACACATGAAGATGGGGAATTATTCTGCAGTGACTGAATTCCTCCTAGTGGGGCTTTCTCAATACCCAGAACTACAGCATTTTCTCTTTGTGCTCTGCCTCATCATGTACAAGATTATCCTACTAGGAAACAGTCTCCTCATTATCATCACCATCCTGGATCCTCGCCTCCATACCCCTATGTACTTCTTTCTTGGAAATCTTTCATTCTTAGACATCTGTTACACATCATCATTCATTCCACCAATGCTTGTTATGTTTATGTCAGAGAGAATATCCATCTCCTTTCTTGGTTGTGCCCTACAGATGGTTATCTCCCTTGGCTTGGGCTCCACTGAATGTGTTCTCCTGGCTGTGATGGCCTATGACAGGTATGTAGCCATCTGCAACCCACTGAGGTACCCCATCATCATGAACAAGGTGTTATATATGCACTTGGCTGCGTGGTCCTGGGCTATAGGCTACATGAACTCCTTAGTGCAAACAGCCATGGCAATGGTGTTGCCTTTCTGTGGTAACAATGTTATTGATCATCTTACCTGTGAGATCCTGGCTCTTCTAAAACTAGTGTGCTCAGATATATCAATGAATGTGCTTATTATGACAGTGGCAAGTATTATTATACTGGTGGTTCCTCTGCTGTTAATTTTTGTGTCCTATATTTTCATTCTCTCTTCCATCCTAAGAATTGATTCTGCTGAGGGGAGAAAAAAAGACTTTTCTACTTGTTCAGCCCACCTGACTGTGGTAATCTTATTCTATGGGTTAGCCCTTTTTATGTACACAAAACCCAAGTCAAACAACACCAAAGTATCTGATGAAATCATTGGACTGTCCTATGGAGTGATAACCCCAATGTTGAATCCCATCATCTATAGCCTGAGGAATAAGGAAGTAAAAGAGGCTCTGAAGAAAGTTTTGAAAAGACACTTGCATCTAACAAAAATATGAAAGGCCTTGAAACATGTGATTCTCTCAATACAGGATCAGATCAGGTATATTATAGTCACAGAAAAAGTCTGCTTGTAAGGCCATACATAGGACTCCGTTCTTTTCAATCTGGAATGCTCATATAAAGCTTCTGAATATTGTCTTGTTTGCAGTCCCTGAATGTGCACAGCTCCTCTAATTAGTCCCTATACACCTTTCCATCATATGAATCTTATCCTCTCTGCCCTCTGCTATCTCGTCTCTACTATTTTTCTTTCTTCCTCATTTTTCATTCTCTCTGCTCCTGTTTCCTTCTCCTTTTGGTCCTTCTCCTCCTCCCTCCTTCATCTATTTCATCTCTCTTCCTTTCTTTTGTCCTCTCAGTCTCCTTTCTCAGTTATTTAAAGTTGAACATGTATGTCTTTTTGGTCTGTCACTCTCTTTTCGGTAAGAGTATTCTTCTTGTGATGAGTCAACAGTCCGTCCATTTGAGTTTGTGTGGTTCTGGACAGGGCTAATCCAATATTTTGGAAATAGTATAAGCAATGAACATTGGCCTAATTGATTAAAAACAAAATCTTTCCTGCTACAGTGATTCATTCAGCATTTCAAGTGAGCCAAGTCAGGCTAATCAAACTCAATCCAAGATTTCTGTCCCAATTTGAAGAAAAAGGGGAACTCTTTCTGCTAGAGTTGCTAAACAGGTTGAGTATTCATCTAGAGCCAATCACTGCCCTTATGTGGAGAAAGCCTAACTGAAAGGTAAAAGAAAAGTTGAAAGGAGTGTGGGAAAGGTTGTTTTAACTCCTTGATCAAGCTGTGTCTAAAGTCGAATTCACAAATGTTCTTTTGGTTTTATGAGTCAATAAATTACTTTTCTATAAAAAAACTAACTTTGAATTGGATTCTTAATTACATACAATCAAATTGTCCTGATTAATGTATTCCTTTGTTGCTTCTGCATTCATTTTGTGAAGCCAAAAATTGTGGGGATAGATTCTTGAAGTAGTCCCAAGTTCTCCAGCACTCAGGGGTTCTCTTTTTTCTTTCATTAAATGAATTATAATCATATAATTTCTGTTTTACATGAAGGTAAATACACTAATCACCCCCCACCAATAATTTCTAAACAGTGTTTACATTTTCCTACATTCTGGTTTTCAGTTTTGCCCCAGACTATTATTCTAAACTTTACTACCATTCCTTGGGTAATCTTATGTGCTTCTTAGTTTTGAAACTCTCAGCAGTACATTTTGCCCATAAACAATAGACGAAATATTCCTAAATAACTATAATAAAGGTCATTATATTTAACATCCTTCTATAGGCTAAAAAAATTGTCATGCAATTAAAAATACACATTCTTCATACCATTACCCATACACAACTATCTCTTACAATAGACTCTGAATTTCCTCAAGGAAAGATATAAAACTAATCTTTATTTTAGAAACCTTGGTATCCAGAAACAAAAGAATTTATTATAAAGTGTGTGACTACCTTTCTTATGCTATAAATAAATAAGGATATCTGCCATTGCCTAATTAATCCCTACAATTGCCATTCACTCCCACTAAAATTGCCCTCTCTATAATCTACCTATAAAATCTCAAACTACCTCTCAAAAAGGTCTCCTCTTATTTAAAGCCTTTTTAAAAATCCTAGCACAATTCTTACCTTTTATTCCTCTAAGTTAAATTTCCATAGCAAACTATTTAGGTTTTGGAATATTTATTATTTTAAGATTTATGTTCTCTTGACAATAAACTTGCTATTGATTGAATTTTTTTTAGAATTTTACTTATTTATTTATTTGTTTATTTATTTATTTATTTATATTTAATTGATTTTATTTTTTAAATATATGACAGTGGAATACAAAAAAAGTCTATGACTTATCTGGTATTGTAATGCCACAATTATTAACAAAGTGGGCTTCAATTAATACATTAACTGTGTCATTGTATAGTGCCTTCTTGTATGAAGATTATTCACTTAACATAATTTCATTTTCATAGAATATGGGAAGCATGACTGTGATAATATAACACATACAACTATAGCAAAAATCCTGGTTAAATTAACATGCCCTGTTTTATGTATAGTTTTTTGTTTGTTTGTTTTGTTTGTTTTTTTAATTCTGGGCATCAAAAGATTGACTGTTAACAGGTTGGCATAGTTTTACTAATGCAGGTACACATGGAAATAATCACTAATAATAATAATAATCACTAATTTACTGAGCTTATAGCTTGAAAATAGCCAACAGGAAAAAAAGATATTAAAATGAAGAACAATGAGTCCTATATGTGTACTCCAGCCCTGATATCTAGCATAATAGGTACTTTAAATATAACCAGTCCAAAACAGAAGCTTTGACTTTCCTATCCTCAAACTACTTCCTAAGTCTTGCTCATCTCAGGAAGTACAGCACCACACAGGAATGCCCATCCAACTCACCAGCACAATTTATATTTAACTATCAGCTTCATGGTCAGGAATGGTGGGAAAGAAGAAGCATGTTTATTTCAGGCTAATATGGTAAATCCTATTTCCTTTTGTAATTAATGTTATGTACGCCAACCTTTAGATAGGCATATGACCCAGGTCTCGAAAATTAGACTGAGAGTGAATGAGACAGACTTTCTGGGAATGCTTCTTGCCCTTAAGAAGAGTAATAGGCAGGGACCTGATCTATGTTCCTGACTTTTATAGTATGACGATTTGATTTCTGTCACTGCCAGCACAGTAGCAATAACCAAGAAAAATGGGAATAGCATGGATGGTGGAAGGAGACCCTCATCATTATGCAAAATACATGTATGAAGATGTGAATTTGGTGTCAACATACCTTATATACAATCAGAGACATGATAAATTGTGGTATAAAGGTGTATTAAGAATTGTAATGCAAAATAATAATAATAAATAAATAAATAAATATCAAAAAATAAAGGAAAAAAACCTGGAAAACCCTTGGGTCCTTGATAACCTCTCTAAGTCTTGAATCTATTAAGTTCTTGTTAAGTGAGTTAATAAATACTTTACTTTATAATACACTTTGAGGTTGCATTTTCCCTAAGTTGCATCCAAGGAAACTTTTCTGACATGAAAAACTTGTCACTGAGCCTATTCTATCTCAAATATTTCCTGATTCTCATGACCGATAAGGTAATAATTTCTTACTTTAAGTCACTAATTTTTTCTTTGCACATATGCTCTATTTTAATCTTGAATAGTTATGATGTTATTTTATTAACAGTGTCTACTTTTATTTTCAGAAGTGCTACATATAGAGGAAATATTTTAAATCTCCAAATCTACTATGACTTTTCTAATAGTTTCATTTAGATTGTCTCCTGCTTATTGATGATTCCACACTAATCTTTATGACAAGGACTTCTGTTTATCATTTTGCATATCCATACAACAATGACTATTTTGCATCAAAATTGAGCAAAGGGTACCACATAGGTACAATTTCCTTTTAATTTTAAAGGCAAACAGAGGTGAAAAAATGGAAATGAGAAACACGTATGATGCCACTAAACTGTAATTGATTGCTTCTCTTTCAAATTATGTGTTCTATCCTCTCATTTGATATTGAATTTACTTTAAACGAGCTAAAGTCCTTGAGAACAACTGTTCTAAATAAGGCCTACATGATTACATAGGTGTCAAAAGACTACAAGAGGAACATAATTAAAATATTAAAATCTGGAGTTAGTACAGCGTGGGCAGGGTTAAGGAAGTTGAAATAGGATAAGTAGAGGAAGAGGACGCTACCAGGGAGCCATGGCAGGAGTTTGTTGTTCATTCCCTGGAGGATACATGTCCACAGCTTTGGTTGTTACACACTTATATCTATTTCACACAACCAAGAAAAAAATGTATTGCACACTCACTCCATTTTCTATTCTATATAAAGGGCATTACAAAATTTATGATAATTGGAATTAGATTTTATTAACACAGAATAAGAATAATGCCCTCCAACCTTGTAATCATCTTAATGCTGAAGACAAGAAGAAAGTACCAAGAAATTCAAGAGGAACCTGTATAATTTCTACTCATCCAATACACAGGTTTTCTTCCTCTCTATATTCCATTTGAAAATGACAGGTTTCATTAAACACCTGCTTTAAAAATAACATGAGTCTGGGGCTGGGGATGTGGCTCAGCACAAGAGCGCTCACCTAGCATGTGAGAGGCACTGGGTTCGATATTCAGCACCACATAAAAGTAAATAAATAAAATAAAGGTATTGTATCTGGCTACAGCTAAAAAAATAAGATTACTCAAATCCCAGCTTTTGGGGAGACTGAAGTAACAGATTCACAATTTTGAGGCCACCCTCTGCAACTTAGTGAGACCCTGTCTCAAAATAAAAAATAAAAGGGGCTGGCATGTAGCTCAGTGGTTTCCCTAGGCTCAATTCTCAGTACCATAAATAAATGGAATGAGAAAACTTATAAAAAGAACTTTAAACAGAAGGTTATAAAATAGCAAATATTTAAGGTAAGGAGTATAATTGATAGCATGCTATCAATTATACTCCATACCTTATAAAGTATATTCATGAAAATATGCTAAAATTTCAGTACTTATATCTAAAATTATAAATGACTTTCCTTTCCTTCTTGGCTTTTTCTGAATAAATCAATTTTCCACAATAAATTTATATTATATCTAAAATCAGAGAAAATTAATTCAAAGAAGAAAACAATGCTATTTAATGAGGAAGACATGATTAGGTCTTTGAGACATTATCTTTAGTATTCTACAATTTGTTACCATTAGGAAGATTTAAATTCAACTTTAAATCACTTGTGGGATTATAGAGTCTCTTAGAAGAAACCAAAGATGGACTTAAATTGGCTGCCAGAAGCACCAATAGGCCCACTGGAAATAGTAGGAACCCAGAGGTTAGAGAGTACCTAGGTGGCAGATTGACTTACTACAAACTCCAATTTATGACATGAGATTGTATTAGACATAAAAGCTTTACTCTGATCTGCCTCCCACTGACTCCAACTACTAGCATTATTCAAGAGCTGTAGGATCCTGATGTATGGGTTCTATGGTATTATTAAGCTCAAAGAGAAGATAAATAAGTTTAAAACTAATATGAAGAGGAACAATCATAGCTACTTAATTCTTGAATTTATACTTCAGCATGAAGCCATGAAGTATCTTCATACTTCAATATATAAATATAAAAATTTAATGATGTACTAGAAGAAGTGAATATTAGTGATATCCATGCTTATGTCTACAATGTCGTATTTGTTTTGAAGATTGTAGTCCCAATAAACCAGGTAATTTATTCTATGTGGAGAATTTGAAAATCCTACACTAATATTTAAATGAGGTAAATTACAGCAGAGTTGGGAAGAGCTATTTTCAGAAAGCAAAAAGGATGTAGCAGTTAAGAATTCTGAATGATTTATTGTATTTGGTAAGTTTTTAATAAAATAGTGAAAAGAATATGGGATATGTTTATTTGATGAAGGAAATACCTTGAATATTTATGAACATCATTTTAAATTATTTTCTGCTTACCTTGGAAAATTAAAATATGGCAGTTTAGGAGTTCAGAGTGAACTGACATACTTTCTACTGCGCACTCCCTTTGTGCCAAAATCTTTCAGGTATGTTATGCTAATCATCTTAACACTCCAATGAGGGTATGATTAACCAATTTTTCATGACGCTCATGACACACAAGTTTGTATAGCTGGTAAATCACAGACCCAGACTGAACTCTAGGAATCCTGACTCTAAGTTAACTGCTCTTTCCATTAAAACATGGTCCTTCTCCATAAAGATACATAACTAACAATAAGAACAAAAAAGAAGATCAGACAAAATAGGCTTACATGGCAGAGCCTTAGAAATAATTGAGTGTGTTGCATGTGCTAATCAATCCCAGAGAGCCTATGGCACAAATAGAAGTTCCTATAGGTAAGAGTTTAAAGCTTCCTCTGTATTCCGGTATGGGAGGGATGCATTTTGTACTCACATAATGATGGTAATTTTAAAAAAGAATTAAAAAAAAACAGAATAATTTTTAAGACTGTGTAAAAAAAGAAAAAAGAGGGCTTAATTCTAACTCATCCACTACTGTTTATTAACAACTCCTTTGGGGGCTTCTAGGAAGTAATTTATTTAGATAAGCATTAGAGGCCTCATGCCAGTGAGTGAACTTTCATGCTGTGGAGAACAAAGGCACTTTGTAAACATTAGGAAAACCTGGAGGAAGGGAGATGATTGTTGTCATATACTGCTCAAACATTCCATGGGTTAAAATCAGAGAATTTGGGTGAATAACATACTTTACAACTTAATACTCTTTCTTTTTGATAAACATGCAGAGAAAAAGAGTGAATGCTTCATGATCAGCAGTTTGACTTCTTTCTTTCCACAAGTGATGCACAATGGTGAGGACCAATCTATGACTGAGTATTTGGAGAGATGAATAAAATGTGGAGGACCAGGAATCAAAATTATACAGTTTTCTGACAGAAAAAAAAGAGAGGTAAAGAAGCCCCTGATCTTTCCTCATGCTTCCTTTTGTCTACCAAGTAACTCTGTTTCTGTGTGTGTGTGTGTATATGTGTGTGCGTGTGTGTGTGTGTGAGAGAGAGACAGAGAGATTACAACATGATTTACAATGACTCCTATATACAGTGTCAAACTTGATCACATTCATGTGAGTGTTATTTGTTCTTTTTAGTTATACATGACAATAGACTCCATTTGAACAGCTTTATACAAACATGAAGTATATCTTATTCTAATTAGGATCCCAGTCTTGTGGATGTACACAATGTTGAGATTCTAAATGGTGGATTATGGAATTCTTTTACAATAACTGAGACTGCATCAGGCTGTTTGCTAATAGTGAGTATCTGTGTGAGATGTACTGGATGAAATCAGAACACTAAATGGCATTGTAGTCATCTAAATAATATAAAGCAACAAAAGTTTCCTTCAAATTTCCTGCCCAATGACAGTTTTATTTTCTGCTTGGGTTTGAAAGAAAACTGGTGTGAAAGTTGTAGATGTCCATTCTACTATTCTCTTCCTTTAAAAATTAGGAAATAGTATATTTTATATTTACAATGATAAAATATAGTCCAATTAAAAACTATTTGGAAAATATGGAGAAGATTAAATTGTTAATGCTTCAAGTCTCACATTCCAGGGAAAACCTCAATAAACACAGTGTAATTCCTTTTGGCAGTTTTTTTACAAAACTGCAATCATTTATGTAGTTTTGGGAAACTTCTTTTCTCTGGAAATATGCCATGAGCATTATCCTCCATTGTTTTTAACACTTCTCTAAGACTACAATTTGCACTGGTAATATTACATGTGACTTTATGTCTTTTCACTTGTTACACCATGGCCATCATATGCCAGAATTTCAGTATCTTAGAGGAAATAATATAGCAATTACTAAAGTATAATTTAACTTGAAATAAGAGACTGTGTGCAATGTCATTTATTTTTATATTCTGATCCAGTTGTTGTAACTGTCCATTAAAATGTCAAATAATAATAATGCATTTTAATGGCTTTTAGGAAAATACTTCCAGCATCTCAACACTTGAAATTATATTGATCAACACTTTGAGAGAGATGATTTTATCATCTTAATAATTTATCTTCCTCAGTCTAGTTTCCCAAAAGTTTGTACCAAGAATGAATCCTGTATTCTATCAAATGCTCTTGCACATAGAGTTAGATGGCAGTGAATCTTATTTTTGTAACTAATTCACTTCATATATTATCTTGACAATCTTTCAGGCATTAATGTGGAATTCCAAGCATTAATAAAAAATAAGTAATTTCACTTTATTGTGTAGTTGGATGTACCTTGTATGCTTTGCATATACAGTCATAAATTGGATTGAACAGAACTTTATTGGCACTCACACATTTGGGTAAAAATGATATTTTAATTTCATAAAATAATTTGTAACAATTTTTCACATTAAAGTGTTAGATAGCATATAAATTATTTGTTTCTTAAAATCCCTATAGTTATTCTGCATCCAGTGTCCATTTGGAAAGTCTCACATTGGAGCCCTGCTATATATCACAATATAAATGGCATAGTTTGTGTTGAATAAATAAGTAAATGAAGTATGCTATGAAAGTAGGAAGCACAGGGTTGTGTGACATAGCAGGAGCATCACCCTCCCAATAGAAGGTGACAAAGTTTCCTAGAAAAAAACAACATCTGAATTGAAAGAAGTCCTTCCAGTTTAAGAAAACAGCATGTACAAAGGCAAAAAGAAAAAAGATTTTAGTGTTTCAGGATGACTAAAAGATACTCAGCATGGTCATTGCAGAGCATTGGAAGTGTCACTAGTGGTTTCAGAATTTCTACTTCAAAGGGACCAAAGAATGATTGCATGATTGGCTGGAGTCTTTTAAGCTGAGTTGCATAGGCAGCACATAGTTTTCCTCAGACTGTATTCCTCTGTTGGTATGGCTTTTATGAGGATGCTGATGAGGAATATTCCAGGGCAAACCCACCCAGTAACTCCTTACTGCACACCAAAATGGGAAGAGAAATATCAGAAATGAGAGGAGGAATGAAAACTGAGGGAGACCAGATAGACTTTTTGTAATGGGTTAACTATATTTATGGCAACATGACTTTTTTTCTTTCTCTTAAAATCCTCCTTAATTATGAAAAGATATACACCTTCCCTGAAAGATTTTGAACAGAGAAAAAGGAAACTACGTTTTCTTCGTGCCTATTTTTCCAAGAACCCTACTCTAGAATACAAATGTTTAGTGAACTTTATCTAACTACTTTATTTAACTTTATTTGACTACTTTTCCTTCTTTTCTTCTTCTTCTCTTCCCTGCCCTCCCTCTCTTCTCCACAAATGTGGAGAATTAATTAAAACTGCTATCTTAACTCTTTCCTTTGTGGAATAAGTCCCTGTGGCCAATGTGCCTAGACAGGAAAGGAAAGATAGGAAGAAGGGAATAGTTTTCAATATGCTGATACTGGTTCTATCATTTTTTTAGCCTTATCAAAAATCACTGTCCAAGGGATACTCTCCAACAGGAAGACAAATGTAAAGGGGAAAAAAAATGAAGATTAAATTATTTTTCCATCCTGTCTTGATCCTGATAGGAAGAAAGTCCTGTCATCTTGTGACCCCCCCAAGTAGTAAGTCCTTCATCTATATCTTCAAGCTCTTGGGATATAAACAAGCCAAAAAAAACTATAGTTATGGGATATATATGATTCAAAATGAATATTTGCATTCTATCACCATAACTCAGAGAACACAAGCTACAACAGTGAAGAAATAAAAGAATAAAAGATGAAATCCTTTATATAATATATTTACATTCATGTTTAAGCATCTTAAAAGTATGAAATAATTGGAACACAACTAAGTTTCTAATTATATAGTTTGAAGTTATAAGTAGACAGAACTTCAGAAAATATGAGTTGGGAGGAAAAGGGTAGAAAAGGCCAAACTTTGGCCAAATTATATTGCTATATTGTGTGCATGTCCAAATATCAACAAATCTCATCATTATGTATGACTATGATGCACCTATAAAAAATGTGAAAAAAGAAAAAATGTTAATTTTTGAAGCATAACTCGAAAGGATAGAAAATTCAGAGAAGAAAACAAAAGGCCAAAATTAAGGTAACTGAATTTCCGGAAGTGTTTACTGATTTTGAGAGGAAAGCCAAATGCTAAGAATTCCAGGTGTGTGTTTGCCAGAGGCAAATAAAATGATAAGGGTTCTCAGGCCATTAATCCTGATTATGCTAATCCTCATAATTGTGAGATTCCTTCCTACATGTGGAAAATTAAGGATGGTATGACCCAGGCTTCAGAGCTTTCTGTCATAACACTTAAGGTCAGAAATTTAAAAAAAAAATGTCTTGATTCCTATATAAGTGTAACACATTTTTCTAATAGTTTTCTGTTACTTAAAATCAGTATAGAAATCTGTGACATATAGTCTGCTCTGGTGGTTAAGAGGGCTGACTCTAGAACCATGACTAAAATACTCAATTCTAGTTTGATCATCTATTATATCATGACCTTGTGAAAGTTATTTCAATTTTTGTGTCTTTGTTTGTTCCACATAAAATGGGAGTTTAAAGTGATATTTGTATTACAGAGTTGCCCTGAAGTTTAAATCAGTTAACACATTCAATGAGTTACATTAATCTAATATACTTACAGCAAACTCAATATAAAATAACCAGTATTAGTTTAGTCATTTACAGAAGCTTCGTGGCCAAAAAATAAAAAAACAGGAAGATCCATGGATGCATTACAAAGCATCAAATATAATAAATGAAATAATAGATATATTAATATTATTTTGTGCAATGATAGGAATATGCCTAGAAAACATAAAATATACACCTAAAGGAAAAGTGGTAGAGAAAAAGGAATGGAGAATTTAGATTGACTGGAAATGTATACAAGTAAGGAGGAAAGGTAATGTTTGGTGATTTAAATTGAAGGATAGAATTATAGGCCCTAAAAATCTGTGCATGGTTGTGTGCGGTGATTCACACCTGTAATCCCAGCAGCTCAGGAGGCTGAGGCAGTAAAGTCACAAGTTCAAGACCAGCTTCAGCAATTAGCAAGTCCCTGTCCAATCAATCAATCAATCAATCAATCAATAAAAATTGCTGGGCATGTGGCTCAGTGGTTAAGTGCCCCTGGGTTCAATCTCTGGTATGTGCACCCCACAAAAAGGAAAACAAAATCTCCGCATAATGGCAGCACAGATCCCTTTGTGCCAGCTAGTTGTTAGAAATCAAACTCCAATGAATCTTAGAATATTAACTGATTACATGTCCCACAGATCAGGAAATATTCATTTTCATCAATGACATTTCCCAACTTCAATCCACATTTTTTAAAAAATCAACTTTTCCTTCTAAGCCAATCAAGGACATTTTAAAATTGTAGTTTATTACAGTTACAAATAAGAATTATATATTTATTTTGTTATATTTAATTATATATTTTATTATAATTTATTCTCACATAGTTTTAGATGACATGTTGAAGCTGTCTATTGTACTTTCCACCTAATAGATGTTATCTAATATAATTCTCACAAAAAATACCAAATAATTAATAACATCCTCCATTTTACAGGCTGAGGTTAGTAGCTGAGCTAGTTGAAACTCAAAATAGTTAGGTAACTTACAACGGATCATACTGAAGATAAGTAGCATGGCACTAAATCTACATGGTACTTTAATTTTGAATGAGCTTTATTAGAATAGTTTTATTTCAAAACATTCATTAATAAAGAGATTTTAAGGTATACAAATGTGAATGCAGTTTGTCTTAAATTTATACATAATAAAAGGCCTGGCATTTCTCAGCACAATTCCAAGTCTCTGTTGCTATTTGACGCTAGGTAGTATTACCTATCTTTCAGTGTCTCTTTCATCATAAGTAAAATTAATATACTATCCCTGCTGTTACTGATTCCAGGACATGTTCTAAAACATCAAAATAAATAAATAATGGAAGTGAAATGATTAGATATAATACATGAAAAGTTCAGATTCCCCTGAGTCACCTCCTGATATGAACCCTGTAGATGACAAGGACACATGAAGATGGGGAATTATTCTTCAGTGACTGAATTCTTTCTGGTGGGGCTTTCTCAATACCCAGAACTACAGCATTTTCTCTTTGTGCTCTGCCTCATCATGTACAAGATTATCCTACTAGGAAACAGTCTCCTCATTATCATCACCATCCTGGATCCTCGCCTCCATACTCCCATGTACTTCTTTCTTGGAAATCTTTCATTCTTAGACATCTGTTACACATCATCATCCATTCCCTCAGTGCTTATTATATTTATGTCAGAGAGAATATCCATCTCCTTTCTTAGCTGTACTCTACAGATGTTTTTCACCCTTGGCTTGGGCTCCACAGAATGTGTCCTTCTGGCTGTGATGGCCTATGACAGGTATGTAGCCATCTGCAACCCACTGAGGTACCCCATCATCATGAACAAGGTGTTATACATGCACTTGGCGGCATGGTCCTGGGTCATAGGCTGCATGAATTCCTTAGTGCAAACAGTCATGGCAATGGTGTTGCCTTTCTGTGGTAACAATGTTATTGATCATCTTACCTGTGAGATCCTGGCTCTTCTAAAACTTGTGTGCTCAGATATATCAATGAATGTGCTTATTCTGACAGTGGCAAGTGTTGTTTTATTGGTAATTCCTCTGCTGTTAATTTTTGTATCCTATATTTTCATTCTCTCTTCCATCCTAAAAATTAATTTTGCTGAGGGGAGAAAAAAAGCCTTTTCTACCTGTTCAGCCCACCTGATTGTGGTGATCTTATTCTATGGGATAGCCCTTTTTATGTACACAAAGCCCAAGTCAAACAACACCAAAGTATCTGATGAAATCATTGTACTGTCTTATGGAGTGATAACCCCAATGTTGAATCCCATCATCTATAGCCTGAG
The DNA here is from genome assembly GCF_001458135.2 of Marmota marmota marmota. Lineage (NCBI taxonomy): Eukaryota > Metazoa > Chordata > Mammalia > Rodentia > Sciuridae > Marmota > Marmota marmota. The sequence goes on along the minus strand of NW_026000101.1, from coordinate 8,319,820 downwards.
GAATAAGGAAGTAAAAGCGGCTGTGAAGAAAATTTCAAACGGATACTTGCATCTAACAAAAGTATGAAAGGCCATGAAACATGATTCTCTCAACACAGGATCAGATCAGGTGTTTTATAGTCACAGAAAAAGTCTGCTTGTAAGGCCATACATGGGACTCCATTCTTTTCAACATGGAATGCTCATATAAAGCTTCTGAATATTGTCTTGTTTGCAGTCTCTGTGTGTGCACAGCTCCTCTAATTAGTCTCTAAACATCTTTCCATCATATGCATCTTATTCTCTCTGCCCTCTGCTATCTCCTCTATTTTTCTTTCTTCCTCATTTTTTACTCCTTCTTCTCCCCTGTCTCTTTCTCCTCTTTGTCCTTCCCCTCAACTCTCCTTCATCTATTTCATTTCTCTTCCTTCCTTTTGTACTCTCAGTCTCATTTCTCTGTCATTTTAAATTGAACATGTATTGATTTATTTTTGTCTGGAATCCACTCTTCTGTTAAAAGTATCCTTCTTTTGATGAATCCACAGTCCATCCACTTGAGTTTGTATAGTTCTGGATAGAGCTGATCCAATCCTTTGGAAATAGTATAAGCACTTAACATTGGCCTAAGTGATTAAAAACAAAATCCTTCCTGCCACAGTGATTGATTTAACATTTCAAGTGAGCCAAGTCAGGCTAATCAAACTCAATCTGTACTGTCCCTGTATGAGAAAAAAGGGGAACACTTCCTGCTAGAGTTGCTAAGTAGGTAGAGTATTCATCTGGAGGTAATCTTTGCCCATACATGGAGAAAGTCTAAATGAAAGAAAAAACAAGGGTTGTGTGAGGGAGGGGAGGGGATGTCTGATGCAGTGATTTTAGCTTCTTGATTAAGCTGTGTCTAAAGTCAAATTCCCAAGCATTTTTTGGTTATATGAGTTATATTATTTATATACGCTTATATTAGTCAATTAGTTAATTGAATAATTACACTCAATAAAAATAATTTCTTTAAAAACTAACGTTGAATTGGACTCTTAATTACATACAATCAAATAGTCCTAACTAATGTATTCCTTTGTCACCTCTCCATTCTTATTTTAAGGCAAAAAAATTGTGGGGATATGTTATTTATGTAGCCCCAAGTTTTCCAGAACTCAGGGATCCTTATTTTCCTTTCTTTAATTAAATTATGATCATATAATTTCTGTTCTGAATGTAAGTAAATACTCTAGTCAACTCCCCAATGAAAGACTTTTATTTATTTATTTATTTATTTATTTATTCATTTATTTATATATGACAGCGAAATGCATTATAATTCTTATTACACATATAGAGCACAGTTTTTCATATCTCTGGTTGTATATAAAGTATATTTACACCAATTCATGTCTTCATACATGTACTTTGGATAATAATGACTATCACATTCTACCATCATTTCTCATCCCATACCCTCACCCTTCCCCTCCATACCTCTGCCATATCTAGAGTTCATCTATTCCTCCCATGGTCCTTCTCCCTATTCCACTATGAATCAGCCTCCTTATATCAGAGAAAACATTCAGCATTTGGCTTTTTGGGATTGGCTAACTTAACATTATCTTCTCTAGCTCCATCCATTTTCCTGCAAATGCCATGATTTTATTCTCTTTTATTGCTGAGTAATATTCCATTGTGTATATATGCCACATTTTTAATCCATTCATTTATAAAAGGGCATCTAAGTTGGTTCTACAGTTTATCTATTGTGAATTGTGCTGCTATAAACATTGATATAGCTGTTTCCCTGTAGTCTTCTCAGCAAAAGAAACAAACTGTGAGGTGAACAGAGAGCCTACATTTTGGGGGGCAAATCTTTACCCCTCACACATCAGATAGAGCACTAATCTATAGGGTATATAAAGAACTCAAAAAGTTAAACACCAAATAAACAAATAACCCAATAAATAAATGGGCTAAGGACCTTCTCAGATGATGATATACAATCAATCGACAAATATATGAAAAAATGTTCACAATTGCTAGCAATTTGAGAAATGCAAATCAAAACCACTCTAAGATTTCATCTCACTCCAGTCAGAATGGCAGCTATTATGAATACAAACAACAATAAGTGTTGGTGAGGATGTGGGGGGAAAGGCACACTCATACACTGCTGTTGGGACTGCAAATTGGTGCAGCCAGAATAGAGATTTCTCCCCAATAATTTCTAAGCAGTGTTTACGTTTTCTAACATTCTGGTTTTCATTTTTGCCCCAGACTATCATTCTAAACTTTACTACCATTCCTTGGGTAATCTTAAATACCTCTTTGTTTTAAAACTCAACAGTATATTTTGCCCACAAACAATAGACATAAGTCTCCTAAATAACCATATTCTACAGATCACTATATTTAACATCCTTCTGTAGGCTGAAAGATAAGATCAGTGAGACAGCAAGAAAAACATCACTGTTTTTGTTATCTCTTAGCCATGCCAATGCCCACGGCCTCTCTCAAGTCTATTTTCCTCTTTATCACTTTCCTGCTACCAGGTTGATATTGTCTATTCATTTTTAAAAGAACAGTGCTTACTCACCAGGAAATTGGGCCTTAATGATTTTAAAATATTAAAGTCCAATCTACAAGAACCTTGAATGATAAGTTCTGTTTGAAAATATATCAAGCTGCACACTTAGGATTTGTCCACTCTCAAAAAGGATTCAATAAAGTAATGCACAACCCATTGCCTGCCTCACATAATAAATATTAGAATAATCATCACAACTCTTCTAATACTAAGGTCCACATGATTCATTCTTAACAATGGAAGTACCATGATTGGAATCCAGCAATCAAAACAAATTTTAACATCCTTTAGTTGAGTTTCTTATAAGTTCCAATACTATAGTAATATTTTTTAAAATCCCATTGTATTTTAAAAATCCCTGCTCACAGCTGCTCTGGAGCATCTCCTTCCATCATTTCCTAAGACCCAGTCTTCTTTTTTTACAGTTTACATCCTTTCTTTTCTATTCCAACCTTCCTTGATCAGGATATTTTTTTCACATAAAATAGTGAATACTCTGATGGCAAGGAATTTAGAACGACATGGATTTTAAAGAAAATGAACATTTGAGCCCTAACTTCATGGGGGGAAAGCTGTTAAAATTCTCAAAAAGATTTATCCTACAATATTACTTACCAACACAAATCTAGCTTTTTACACCACACTTCACAGATGTTATCTTTCTACCACTTTATCAATTTCTTTAGGAAGAAATTATTTCTTTCTCTTTTATTCTAATATAGGTTTTATAATGTGCCTCTGTTACATTTCTTGTTATATGTTTTATATTTATTCAATGTAGCATAAATGAGGATGCGCTTAGAGGTCAAGAAGAAACGATTATGAACTATAGTTTACTAGAATTAGGAACTTTCATGTAATAGACGCTACATTTCCCATGAACTAGAATGTTGAATTTACTACCTAGATTGGGGGGGAGGGGTAATTATGATTGAATTAAAAAAAGCAAAATGTCTTATTAATGTTTTTCCAATGTCATGCAATGAAAAATACATACATTCTTCATACCTTTACACATATATACCTATCTCTTCAAATAGATTCTAAATTTCGTGAAGGGAAAATATGAAACTAATCTTTATTTAAGAGACATTGGTATCCAGATAAAAGGCATTTGTTATAAAGTGTATTGACTAATTGAATACATATGTGATTGCCTTTCTTATGCTATACATAAATAAGGATATTTGCCATTTCCTAAATAAGCCCTACAATGGCCATTCACTCCCACAAAATTGCCAATACTGTAATCAACTTGTAAAAACTCAAACTGCCTCTCAAAAATGTCTCCTCTAACTCAAAGCCTTTTTAAAAATCCTAGCACAATTCTTAGCTCTTCTTCCTCTGTGTTAAATTTCCATAGCAAACTATTTAGGTTTTGGAATATTTATTATGTTAAGGTTTATATTCTCTTTACAATTAACCTTCTATTCATTGAAATTTTAACAGGGGAAAAGCCTATGACTTATCTGGTCTTGTAATCATACAATTATTAACAAAGTGGGCTTCAATAAGAACATTAACGGTGTCATTGTAGAGTGCCTTTTTGTATGAAGTTTATTCACTTAAGAGAATTTCATTTTCATACAATATGGGAAATATGCCTGTGATATACATAATATATGCAAATACAAAAGAAAAAAAATCTGGTTAAACTAATATGCCCTGTTTTATATATAGTATTTTTTTTTAATTCTGGGCATCAGAAGATTGACTGTTAACAGATTGGCATAGTCTACCTAATCCATTTTCACATACATATAATCTCCAAGCTAGTTACAGAGACTTGACAATAACCAAAAGAAAAAGACATTAATATGAAGAACAATGAGTCCTATATGTGTGCCTCAGCCCTGAGAATGAGTATAATAGGCATTTTAAATATAACCAGTCCAAAACAGAAAGTTGATTTCCCTATCCTCAAACTACTTCTCAAGTCTTGATCATCTCAGGAAGTATAGCACCACACAGGAATGCCCATCCAACCCACCAGCACAATTTAGTGTGATCACCTCCATTGCTACCATTCTATTCCAAGTCACATGGTCTTACCTATGCTAATACAAAAGCTTCCCAAATCCAGACTTTTTTTCTCCCACAACTCCACTTTTGTTTTCCCACAATTCATTCTTTGCACACCAAACAGAGTTTTGTTTTTAGAATGGCGCACACTTAAGTCATAGAACAGATAAAAACCTGTCAATGGTATCTTTAAAATCAGAATAGTGGCTGTCATTGTGGGTGAGGGGTGATTTCAGGTATCAACTGGGCTGGGGCATGAGGGAATATTCTGAGGCTATATTAATGTTCTGTAACTTGATAGGTGTTTCAGTGAAACAGGCATGCATTTGTTAGAACTTTCTTACATTCACATTTGTTTATTGAAATTGTTTAAAAGGAAAACTAAATAAATATTAAACTCTAGTTAATAATAAAGATGCTCAACTATTTAAAGAAAAGTGTAATGATATCTATAGTTTGGTTAGAAATGCACCCAAAAAAATGATCTGGACTTAATGTAGGGATACAGGGATAAATACATAGAATGAGATAAGCAAATCTAGTAAAATATGGATGGTAGAATCTAGTTGGTAAATATATAGGTATAACAATTTTTTTTCAGTTTTTCTTTATGTTTCAAATTTTCACAGTACCATATAAAAAAAACTGTCAAAATCTGGCAGGAATAAAGCTCTTGAATGAATTTTATATTCATGAATAATGAGACAAGGACAGAATTTGGATCCTAAATGATATCATTATAAATTCTCTTAAACTTAGTTTAAGAAAAAGTTCTTCTACTTTAAAAGGGAAAACATAGTAACAGGTTATTTACAACTTTTGAAAGAGAGAAGTTAAAAATAAATTTTAATGGTCCCTATGAAACTTAATTTCCTATATTGAACTCTTGTCAGGGTTTCAGTTGCTAATCCTTGGGGAATTAGCACAAGGGGAGAAGGAAAGTGAAGAAAAGTAAGACATCAGACGATTTACTAGAATTAAGTTCAAAGATAATAGAGAAAAGGAAAACAATAAATTTGTTTGATATGATGTGTTGTTGATGGTGGTCATTCATGTGTTTTTGGCTTTTTCTGACAGAACTAGTGATTCCCCTGTCATACTAGACTGTACAGGGTTTAGCAAAAGAAATTGGGCTCTTCCTACAGCATGTATTTTGTAAGTATACACCTTTTCACGACAATTAAAGCCAAGAAGTTTTTGATGATGCCATTCATGTATTCACAAGATATTTGCCTATACACCTTGTAACGCTGATACCCTTAAAACAATCAAGTTACATAATCACAATTCCCAGAGATTTTTTTCTGACTTGGAACCTCTATAAAAAATAAGTTGAAGTTTAATTCCAACAATTAATCTATAAATTGGCTGAACTGATTCTATTCCATGCCACTCATGTTCTCACATCAGATATGTGACAAAAATTATTATAAATATGAGGTACCATTGGGTAAGGCTAATGTAAATGAACAGTAGTAATATTATAATAATAATTCAGGTGATTACAGAACACAGGTGTTAATATGTAGGCTGTACTCTATATCATTATTTAAAGTGGGAGATGAGACTACTCAATATAATGCATACTAATGGTATTAGTGATGAAAAGCCTATTGAGTTTTATGCTCCTCATGAAAGTTAAAGTGTTGAGAGACAGCAAAAATGAAAACATCAGTGACTGAATAACAAGTGAAATAAATTATTTAGGACATAAATCAAGAAAATTAGATGGCAAAGACTATATACTATAATGATCTGGGTTCAGAAGGAATGATGTCTTTGTGAGAAATACACGAAGATTTAGGTATCTTAATGTCTTACACTCTCTCATACAGTGGAATGGTATTCAGGAACAAAAAAAGAAACAACCCCATGGTAAATACCAAAATAATTATGTAAGAGTCATAGTGCAAAATAGATTTGAGAGAGTGACTCATATTTTTAACTGAACTAGATTAGGAAATTTCATTATGTTTTTAAACTAGTTGTCTCACTACAATAGTGAGGTCATTAGAATGATTATGTAGAATATAGTGTGTACAAAACTAAATAATGTTTCTATATGTATATTATGACATTGATATTTGCCTTATATCTCTTCTTTAAGATACCAAATTATGAAATACATAATTTATGTTATAAAGCTTTTTAAGTTTATAACATAAAGAGTAAAATGATAACACCTATAATAAGGCTCTGTCTGCAGAAGATATCTTTTTGGTTTATTGTATGTACAATCCAGTCTAGGTTTTATAGTATGATTTTGCAGACTCATTTACATTTTAAAATCTAAAACTTATGAAAGGTGGTTTCAATTAATCATTTGTATAATATGTAACAATGTTTACCTAATGCTTAAAACAAAGTAATTCACTTTTAAAAAGTAAATACAAGTATATAAGCATGTTTATAAATAAGCAAAATGTAATGATAAGAATAAATGGCGGGCTGGGGATGTGGCTCAAGGGGTAGCGCGCTCGCCTGGCATGCGTGCGGCCCGGGTTCGATCCTCAGCACCACATACAAACAAAGATGTTGTGTCCTCCGATAACTAAAAAATAAAATATTAAAAATTCTCTCTTTCTCTCTCTCTCCCTCTCTCACTCTCTCTTTAAAAAAAAAGAATAAATGGCTAAATGGAAATGAGGATATTGGTCTAACAATGTCATGATGCTTCCCACACAGAATACTTACAGTAGCCTTTAAAAATTTCAGCTAAACTTGTTCTTTTTAATGAATGATCTTATATCTTAATATCATATAACATCATTTGTTTCAGAAATGCTTCAAGAGAATAAAAAATGTCAGCAAAAAGCACAAGGCTCTTGTCAATGGAATAATATCTTCATAATATCCAAATAAAATAACTGAAAACTGGGAATTCTGTATCAAATTAAACTTTCATGAGAGAAGGCAAAATAAATACATTTTTAGGAGAAAAAAAGAAAGAGATTTTATCATCCAAACAATCCTAGAAAAAAAAATTCCCTAACTTAAAAGAATTAAATTAAAACTAAAATATAATAAACAATGAAATTGCTAAATTTATAGGTATATATAAACTGTCACTGGCTTTGTAAGGAAAAGAAAGAATAAATGAAGGACTTAAAAACAAGGTAAAAAAGAATAGACACAACATGGAAGATGATAAGAGAGGTTAAATGTAAACATTTTAAGGCCCTTGTATACCCATCTTTATGTTAAGGCAATCGTGTGTGTGTGTGTGTGGTGTATGTTGTGTGTTTGTGTTGTGTATATGAGACAGAGAATGAGAGAGAGGGGGGAGAGAGAATGTGCTCTCATAATAGAAAATGTTTTAAAATGTACTACAGTATTCATAAAATTAAGGAAAAGGAAGCAAGTTTCAATGAATACCAAAGACATTCAAACTACAATCCAAGGTCACAATATAACACACATTATAAATTCACATCAAAAAGAACCCCCAAAAACAATGACTTTTAAATGTTGAACTTTGTGTAAATTCACAATAGTATTTGAAAGTGAGAAGAAGCTGCAGGTTGAAATTTGGTTTTTTGGATGTAATATATTTGCTATAATGTAAAACCCAACAGGATGAGAGAATGGTCAAATGAAAATGCATAAAATTTGCTGTAAGATGTATGGAGAATTATTTTCTTTATTAAAGAATTCTTATAACTTATAATTCTTATAAACATGCATATTTGTAAAAATGGTCTCCTGTATCAAGTACTTGCATAATCAGAGATGACTTATAAACTCATCTTGTAATAGCTCATTATTTTTGAAAGATTTCCATACTGAATTCTGGACATATGATCAAGAAACCGATGAAACAAAAAAAAATGGAATTAAAAAATACTTTTAAATAATCCAAAGTTTAAAAATCATAATGGAAATTTAAAATATTTAAAATGTTAATGATGATAAAATTACAATCAAAATTTGTGTAATAAATGAATTATGTGTTCAAACACATACAATGGAAAATAAGAAAGATGGAAAATTAATACTCTTAGAATCCAGGAAGCTTAAAAATTTAGAAAAAAAAACAGGAAATAAAGAAATCCAATGACAGGTAGAAGACTAATAAGTAGTTTAAAAATTTTAGTAAGACATAACAAAAATACAAAAACAAATTAAAAAATGGGCAAGGAAGTTGAATAGGCATATTTTCCAAAGAGGACATGAGAATGGCCAAAAGAAGCAGGAAGAGATGCTCAATATCACCGATTATTAAAGAAATGCAAATCAAAACTACAGTGAGATACTACTTCACACCCATTAAGATGAATACTATCAAAATAACAAAAATAACATGTGCTAGAGAGGATATAAAGATATTGGAACCCATGTACTCTGCTAGTAGAAATGTAAAATGGTACAGCCACAATGGAAATAGTATGACAGTTCCTCAAAAACTTAAAAGTGCAATTACCATACAGAGCAGCAATTCCACATCTGAGTACACAACGCCAAATAAATAAATAAGTAAATAAGTGAAGGCATGATCTCCAAGGGATATGTGTATATCTATGTTCATAACAGCATTATTACAATAGCTAAAACACAGAAGTAACCCAAGTTCTCTCTCTAAGGATACATGAATAGCAAAATGTGGTGTATATTTACAACATAATATCATTCAGTCTTAAAAAGGAAGAAAATTTTGACAAAGACTCCATAGATGAAACTTGAAGACATTATGCTAATTGAAATAAGCCAGTCACAAAAAAGACAAATACCATCTGAGCCTACTAATATGTAGTAGCTATTCAAGTAGTAAAATGCACAGACAGAAAGTAGAAAGGTGCTTTCCAAAAGCAGAAAAATAGAAGAAGGGAGGTTGAATGTGACTCCCAAATGCGTGGCTTCTCCTGGCCTTCCTCCATCTTAGGACACTACAGCCATCACCATAGTCCTCCCCACATAGTAGCCTCTACCTTGGAACATCTGACAGGATATGGATGAAGCTGCTTCTCATAGCAACACATGCCACAGCTCTACATCTCCTAAAAGACCTCACAAAGCTATCCTACAGCCTGACCTTTCAGCTCCATCTCTGAAAGTGGTAGTTTCCATTTTGCGACACTTCCATGCCATCTTGGGTTATCTTCTCCTCTGCTGACACCACCACTTTCAGTATAGATTTGATGCTACTGCCACCACCAACTAGGGAAGTGGCCACTTCCATCTAGGGACAACAGCCAGGACCCATAAGACCATCATCAAGTTCCTGCAGACCTGGTTACACCAGATGTATCACTGATAGATCTAATCACTGCTGATAGCCACCATCTTGTTACAGAGGCAGAAGAGAACCTTAGATAGGTTTTCCTCTTTCTCTCCTTTTGCCTGTTAATAGCCAACTTATTTTGAGTCATCTTTCACTTTGCCTATGATCTAACACCTCTGTTTTCTCAGCTCCAACCTCATAAACTTCACACCCTTTACCCTCACTCCACTTCTGCCTTTGCTCACCAGTACAAACTGTAGACACTTTTGCTAACCTACTATTTATATTGCAGATAATAATTGAACACATCATTTAATCAATTACAAAACTAATTCATTAAACAGGAACTAGTTGGTTTAAAGCTGTGTAACACATGCATTGGGAACTGTTAATATTGATTCTCTCCTTAAAGGCAAGACACCAAAATCTTCAGGGATACTTTAAAATTATAGGGTAGAAACTGTAACACCTAAGATTCATACTGCTAAAGGGGAAGAGACACAAAAAGCATGAAAAGACAAGGGAAGAAAGTGACCCAAACAAACCAAGATGATACAATAATAGAATCCTTTAGAAGAACAGTAGATGAAATGTCAGAGAGGGAGTTTAGAATGTACATAATTAAAATGATCTGCAAATAAGTAATGACATAATAGACCAAATAAAGGCAACAATTGATCATTTCAACAAAGAGATAAGAGAGCAAACATAGGTAGCAAAAGATTACTTCAAGAAAGAGATGGAGATTCTGAAAAGAAAAAAAAACCAAACAAATAAATCCTTGAAATGAAGGAAACAATAAACTAAACAAAAAAATCAATAGAAAGCATCACTAACAGAGTAGATCACTTGGAAGACAGAACCTTAGATAATAAAGACAAAATATACAAATTTGAGAATAAAGTTGACCACACAGTGAAGATGATAAGAAACCATGAACAGAATCTCCAAGAATTATTTGGTCAAAAGACCAAATCTAAGATTAATTGGGATAGATCAAGGCATAAAGATACAAACAAAAGGAAAGCACAATCTCTTCAATGAAATAATATTAGAAAATTTCCCAAATATGAAGAAGCAAATTGGAAAATCAAATACAAGAGGCTTATAGGACATCTAGTGCACAAAATTACAACAGATGTAAAGTGAGGCACATTATAATGAAAATGCCTAGCATACAGAATAAGGAATTTTAAAAAGCTATAAGAGAAAAGTCTCAGATTACATATAGGGGAAAACCAATTTGGATCTCAGTAGATTTCTCAACCCAGACCCTCAAAGCTAGGAGATAAAGGAACAACATATACTAAGCTTTCAAAAGAAAATGAATGCCAACCAAGAATCTTATATCTAGCAAAATTAAGCTTCAGATTTGACAGCAAAACAAAAACCTTCCATGATGAACAAAAGTTAAAAGAATAAAAGAAAGCCTGCATTAGAGAACATCCTCAGCAAAATATTCCATGAGGAGAAAATGAAAAACTATAAGGAAACCCAGCAAAGAAGGAACTACAGTAAAGTAAAAGCCAATCAAAGGAGAAACCAAGTCAAGTAAAACACCAGAAACACACCAAAATGACCAGGAATAAAGAAACATATTTCAATAATAATCCTGAATGTTAATGGCCTAAACTCATCAATTAAAAGACATAGACTGGCTGATTGGATTTTTTAAAAACAAGACCCAAAAAATATACTGCCTTTGAGAGACTCATTTTATGAAAAAGACATCCACAGGCTGAAAGTGAACTGAAGGGAAAAAACATACCACTCACATGGACTGAGCAAACAAATAGCAGTTTCCATCCTCATATCGGATAAAGTGACTTCAAACCAAAGTCAGTCAGAAGGGAGAAAGAAGGATGTTTCATACTGCTTAAGAGAATCATACATCAACAAGACATAATAATCACAAATATTTAGCTCCAAACAATGGAGCATCCATGTATATCAAACAAACCCTTATAAATTTCAAGAATTGAATAGACCACAACACATTAATACTGGTGAATTTAACACACCTCTTTCACCACTGGATAGCTTTCCAAACAAAAAATAAACAAACTATAGACCTCAATAATACTATCAATAATTTAGACTTAACAAACATATATAGACTATTTCATACATCAACAAACGAATGTACTTTTTTTCTCAACAGCACATGGGTCCTTCTCTAAAATAGACCATATGTTACACCACAAAGCAAGTCTTAGCAAATACAGAAAAAATGGAAATACTACCCTGAATTCCATCACACCATAATGGAATGAAATTAGAAATCAATAATAAAATAAACAATATAACAAAGTCCAACACCTAGAGACTAAATGACAGACTACTAAATGATGCATGGATAACAGAAGACATCAGGGAGGAGTTAAAAAAAATTCTTAGAAGTAAATGAGAATACTGACACAACATATCAAAATCAACTATGAAGGCAGTGCTAAGAGGAAAGTTCATTGCATTAAGCTCTTTCATTAAAAGAAGAAAAAGTCAACAAATAAATGACCTGGAATTACATCTCAAAGCTCTAGCAAAAGAAGAACAAATCAACATAAAAAGCAATAAAAAACAGGGAATAATTAAATCAGGGCTGAAATCAATGAATTGAAACAAAAGAAACACTTGAAAAATTTGAAAAAAAAAGTAGATTATTTGAAAAAAAATAAATAAAATTGATAAACCCTTAGCCACCCTAATGAAAATAAGGAGAGAGAAAACACAAATTATTAAAATTTATGATGAAAAAGGAACCATCATGACATCCACAGGCTGTCAGACACTACTGAAATACAGAAGATAATTATGAACTATTTTGAAACTTTATACTCCAATTAAATACAAAATCCCAAAGACACCAACAAATTTCTAGAGGCGTATGATGTGCCCAAACTGAATCAGGAGGACATATACAAATTAAACAGATCAATTACAAGTAAGGAAATAGAAGACACCATGAAAGGCCTACCAAACCAGAAAAGCAAGGGACTAGACAGATTCTCAGCCAAGTTCTACAAGACCTTCAGAGAAGAATTAATACCAATATTCCTCAAATTATTCCATGAAATAGAAAAGGAATGAACCCTTCCAAACTCATTCTCCTAAGCTAGTATCATCTTAATACCAAAGCCAGACAAAGACTCATCAAGGAAAGAAAATTTCAGACCAATATCCCTGATGAACACAGACACAAAAATTCTCAAATTCTGGTAAATTACATACAGGAACATATTAAAAGGATAGTGCACCAAGATCAACTGGAGTTCATCCCAGGGATGCAAGGATGTTTCAACATATAGAAATCAATAAATGTAATTCACCACATCAATGGACTCAAAGATAAGAACCATATGATCATACCAATAGATGCAGATAAAGCATCTGACAAAATACACTACACTTTCATGTCCAAAACACTGGAAAAACTAGAGATAGTAGGACATACCTCAACATTGTAAAAGCTATCTATGCTAAACCCAAAGCCAGTATCATTCTAAATGGAGAAAAATTAGAAGCATTCCTTCTACAAACGGGAAAAGACTGGGATGCCACTTTTCACCATGTTTATTCAACATAGTCCTTTAAACTCTAGCCAGAGCAATTAGAGGGACAAAAGAAATTAAAGCGATATGAATAGGAAAAAAAGAACTCAAATTATCACTATTTGCTGATGACATGATTCTATACTTACAGGATCCAAAAAAATCCACCAGAAAATATATAGATGAAATAAATGAATTCAGCAATGTAGCAGGAAATAAAATCAATACCCATAAATCGAATGCATTTTGATACATCACTGGTGAATCCTCTGAAAGAGAAATTGGGGAAACCATCCCATTCATAATAACCTCAAAAAAATAAAATACTTGGGAATCAATTTATCAAAAGAAGTGAAAGACCTCTACAAAGAAAACTACAGAACATTTTTTAAAAGAAATTAAAGAAGACATCAGAAGATAGAAGGATTTCCCATTCTCTTGAATAAGTGGAATCAATGTCAAGACGGCCACACTACCAAAAGCACTATACAGATTCAATGCAATACCAATTAAAGTCCCAATGTCATACCTCACAGTAATAGAAAAAGCAATCATGAAATTTGTCTGTAAAAATAGAATAGACAAAGCAATACTTAGCAAGAAGTGTGATGGAGGAGGCATCACAATACCAGACCTTAAACTATACTACAGAGCAATAGTAACAAAAACAGCCTGGTAGGCACTAAAACACACATGTAAACCAGTGGTACAGAATAGAAGACAAAGAAACAAACCCACATAAAAATAGTTAGCTCATACTAGACAAAGGTTTCCAAAACACACATTGAAAAAAAGACAGCTCCTTCAACAAATGGTGCTAGGAAAACTGGAAACCCATATTCAACAAGATGAAATTAAACCCCTGTCTCTCACTATGCACAAAATTCAACTCAAAGTGGATCAATGACCTAGGAATTAGACCAGAAACCCTATGCCTAATAGAAGAAAAAGTAGGCCCAAATCTTCATCATTTTGGATTAGGCCCCAATTTCCTTAATAAGATTCTGAAAGTGCAAGAAATGAAATCAAGAATCAACAAATGGGATGGATTCAAACTAAAAAGGTTCTTGTCAGCAAAAGAAACAAACAGTGAGGTGAAGAGAGAGCCTACAGAATAGGAGAAAATTATTACCACACACACATCAAATAGTGCACTAATCTCCAGGATTTATAAAGAACTCAAAAAACTTAGCACCAAAAAACAAACAGCCCAATCAATAAATGGGCTAAGAATTTAAGCAGACAGTTCTCAATGGAAAATATACAATAAATCAAGAAATATTTGAAAACATGCTCAACATCTCTAGCAATTAGAGAAATGCAAATCAAAAGTACTCTAAGATTTCATCTCACTATGAGTCAGAATGGCAGTTATCAAGAATACAAGAAACAGTAAGTATTGGGGAGGATGTGGGGGAAAAGGCACATTTTGTTGGTGGGACTGCAAATTGGTGCAACCAATCTGGAAAGTAGTAAGGAGAGTCCTTAAATACTTGGAATGGAACCACCTTTTGACCTAACTATCCCACTCCATGATCTATACCCAAAGGACTTAAAAATAGTATACTATACTGATGCAGCCACATCAAGGTTTATACCAGCACAATTCACAATAACCAAACTGTGTAACCAACTTTGACGCCCTTCAATAGATGAATGGACATAGAAACTGTGGTGTATATACACAATGGAATATTAGTTGACAATAAAAGAGAATAAAATTATGGCATTTGCAGGTAAATGGATGGAACTCAGAATATAATGCTAAGCGAGGTAAGCCAATCCCAAAAAAACAAAGACCAATGCTTTCTCTGATACATGCATGCTAATCCTTAATTGGGCAGGGCATATGATGAGTGGAGGAACTTTGAGTTGAGCAAAGGGGAGGGAGGGATGGGGAAGGGGAATGGGGATAGGAAAGATGGTGAAATGAGATGAACATCATTACCCTAGGTACATGTATGATTGCACAGATGGTGTGACCCTATTTCATGTACAACCAGAGAAGTGAAAAATTGTGAACCATATGTTTTAAATTGAAGAGCATTCTGCTATCATGTATAACTAATTGAAACAAATAAATTAATTTAAAAAAAAAATAACAGGAATACCTGTATGAATATATCTCAATGAATTCCACATTTATATCAAAAATGAATGTAAACACATGAAGGAAGACCAGAAGAGTATAGGAAGGATAGTGGGATTGCGGGGGAGTACTAGGGAATGTATTAGAGCAAATGATGTTATGTGCATTTCTGAATATGTAAAAATGAACCACAGTACAATGTATAATTAGAATGCACTAGTAAAAACACATTTTTAAAAGAGGAGAGATGCAGTGGCTGCTTTATTTTCCTCTCAAAAACATTTAATTCAGTATTCATCACCCAATAGTTACCTAACAAAAATCTAATGATTCTAGTGGGATTCTGTAAGGAAAAGTGAAGAAAAGTTTTTATTGTTTTAATATCAATTACTGTTAATAATAACAATACAACATCACTTTATTGCAATTTTGTCCACTGTATAATCCAGCATTACACACATGAAAATACATACACACAATAAAAATAGTCGTATATATTCAGAAACTTAATGAAGGGAAAGTTAGTCTATGCCTCCATCTAGTGACTATATAACAGGGCATTAAAAAAAGAAGGTACTTACCCAGGGATGTAGCCCCAGAACATAAACACCTAGAGTTGAGCTGAAGCTTCTGCCCACCTACTCAGTTGAGGCAGCATTGAATCCACCTCTCCTGCTTCCTGCTGCAAACTTGTATGAACCCAGCTTTCAAACAAAAGCTAGCAGGAGCACCATCAAGAGACTATATACCCTCAGCCACCTAATAATTTCCACCACCATGCAATTCCTGCCTATTTGTAATACAAGGTGTAATTCCGCAGTCTGGCTGGGCACAAATCACGAGCCACTCAAGCAGGAACAAACTTTATTTCCGAACTCCCAGGAACGCCACCCAAGCGGCTTTCTCCGGGACACACCACACACCAACCGGAACTCTCACCAATGGAACTTCACCAACCAACGCAAACTCTTCAGGAATCCTGGCAAGAGCTCAACTGGAACTCAACGGGAACTCCGCCAGAACTCAAAAGTCATCATCTTAATGGCTCGCTGGCGTCACATCTCAACCACTACTTCTGGCAAAAATGCCATGTGTCATCCTGACTCGGCTGTGGCCCTCAACAGTGTAACAATGTATCTTCATATTCAAAGACTAAATGGGCAAAAATAAAAAGTTGGTCAGATAAACCTCATAAACTGCTTTTAAGGGGATAAAGTTATAAAATATTTTGTCAATACTTGGTAAAGATTAATATGAACATAATTTATGAACCAGGATTTCCACCGCGTGTTTCATATACTACAGCAGCAGTTTGTAATCTCTAGTACACACAGAGTCAAAGGAAGTCTATTAAGGACTCTGTAGATCTGGTAACTTACATAATTAAAGGTTATGTATTTATTGTCACTGCATTCTAATTGAAATAAAGCAATCCTTTGTTTATGAAGGGAGGTAATAAACTACAATATTATAGCAGATCTTCTGACTTTGTTAGCCAATAAAAACTCATAGATATCGTCAAACTTCATTTACAGTTCCTGAAAATACAACAAAATTTCTAGGCTCAATACCATTTTAAAATTATGTCTTTTTCACCCAGCACTAGATCTTCTGAGTCCCCTGATAAGAATGAAAAAAATAAGAATGAAATGAAATGAAATAGAAGATTTAAATCATGACATTTGCTGGTAATTACATGGAAATGAAGAACATCATGCTAAATAAAATAAGCAAGACTCAGAAAATCAAGGGTCAAATATTTTTCTCATATATGAAAGGTAAAACAAAATAAGAAGTGGAAAGGATAGGGGATCCCATAAAAATAGAAGAGAGCACAGTGGATTAGAGGAAGGAAATACAGAGGGATTAAGGGCAGACGGGAAAAGGGAGGAACTGCAGAATTATATTGACCAAATAATTCTATGTACATTTATGAATATACCACTGAATTTAAAATTTACATGTATCTATGAAGCACTTATTTTTAAAAACAATAAATAAATAGATGAAAAAACAGTAGAAGAGAGTAAGGGGAATAGGGAAGTAAGGAAGGGCAGGAAAGAATAAGTCCTGGGGACTGAAATACAGCAAATTATATTCCATGCAAGTTTGAGCATATCAAACTGATTCCCCAATATTACACATAACTTTTATGCAATAATAAATACACCTTTAAGAATAAAAGACTTAAAGGCAAGACCTGAAACCATGAAATGACTAGAAGAAAACCTAGGAGAAATACCTAAGGACATTGGAATGGGCAAGAATTTGGGAGATAAGACTGAAAGCACAGGGAACAAAGTGAAAACAGACAAATGGGATTATAATGTACTGAAAACTTGTGGAATGATGGAATTCCTTGCATTCTTCTCTTAGGGGCCCATGGCATGGAAACAGCTGAAAAAGAAGACAGCTAAGATGTGAACTAGCTTGAGGAAGCGCAACCTATTTCATTTAATATCGAGACAGGAAGAAGTGGTTAAACTACTATAGAAAGTGATGATATATAGCAATGAGTACCATTGTGTCTTAAAACTCTTGGAAACTGAAGTCCCAACATCTCTTTCAGAATGATAATAAATTTTAAGAGACAGAAGCCTTTCTCCCACTGGACAGTACTCATCTTATTTGATGGTTCAGCCTTTTTTATATACATGAAAACCAAATAAAAGAAAACAAATCTGATGAGATCATCAGGCTACTTTGTGGATTGATAACCCTAATGTCAAAAACCCTAATGAATAAGAAGATTAAAGAAGCTATGAAAAGAGTCCTGTAGCAAACACCTGTATTTAATGAAAACTAAGAAATAGTTTGAGGCATCTGATATTCTCAATGGAAAAACAGATCTTGTCTTTGTGTTCTGATATCGTGATATTATGAGAGCTTGCATGCTTATACAACCAGATAGCAACTCCCATTTTTTTTTCAACATAAAATATTCAGGTAAACCTTCAGAACAGTGTCTTATCTGTTGTATTTACATTGTAAGGAAGTCTGCCAACTGATCCCATAAGGATCTTGATGCTCTTCATCAGGATAATATCAAGTGCACACTCGCTTTCTCACACTACCTCATTCTATGAACATAGCCATCATATTGTTATGTAGCTACATACAGTTGTCCTAGTTATAGCCTAAAACCCGAGCCAACAGCTAGCATTTTACTATCAGACCTGCAAGTAAGCAAGCATTCAGATGATTCCAAACCACAGATTTCAAACTGCCAAAACTAACACCAGGAGGAAACCTGTCCAACTAAGCCCAGCACAAATTACAAGGTCAATAGCAAACTAAACGTTGTCCTTGTTCTAATATACTAAGTTTTGCTATAGTTATCTATAAACAAATACCCAGAAATAAAATGAGAAAAAAAAAAAAGAAATCCAGAATATCTACAATGTACCATTCACCATGTTCAAGATATAACACAGAATTTCTACACACACTCAAGCAAAATGGAGACTGATCATGAGATAATTCAAAGGATGCAATAAATAAGAATTTTCAAGTAGACGTTATAACTATTCATTAATTTTTTAAATAGCTCATATGAAAAAACACAACATATTTAGTACCACATAAACTAAGTAAATAAAATAAAGGTATTGTATCTGGCTACAACTAAAAATATAAATAAATAAATAAATAACATTACCCAAATCCCAGCTTTTGGGGAGACTGAAGTAACAGATTCACACACAAAAAAATATACTAACTATAGAAAGGACCAAAAGAAAATTCTACAAGTGAAAAATACAACATGTAATTTTTTTAAAGCACTGAAATTTTAACAAACTTAACATGAAATTTTAAAAAAAGAGATGCAAGTAAAGATAAACTCAATAGTAGTTACCTAAGTTAAAAAGAGAGGTAAAGAGTATATGATCAGTTTTCTACCAGAAAACTAAGTGACATAATAGATACACAATAGCAATTTCTTTTCTTTCTTGGTAACAAAACCGAGATTTATAATTATTTTTTATTTTTTTTTAATTTTTTATTGTTGCTTGTTCAAAACATTACAAATTTCTTGACATATCATATTCCACACTTTGATTCAAGTGGGTTATGAACTCCCACCTTCACCCCATACACAGATTGCAGAATCACATCAGTTACACATCCATTGATTTACATATTGCCATACTAGTGTCTGTTGTGCTCTGCTGCATTTCCCATCCTCCACCATCCCCACTCCCCACCTCTCCCCTCCCCTTCCCTCCTCTCTCTCTACCCCCTCCACTGTATAACCCTGAGGGTCTCCTTCCATTTCCATGCAATTTCCCTTCTCTCTCCCTTTCCCTCCC
>NW_026000101.1:8245698-8296377 GCF_001458135.2 Marmota marmota marmota | reverse complement strand
GGGAGCCGGAACTCGGCCGCCCCGCGCTCGGTGCTCACTCCGATAAGAGCAGGTTCTAAGAAGCACCCAGGCACTGAGCCCGAGCAATCTGTCTGCAAGCCGCAGGCGAATGACAGCCTGAAATTACCTGTTCTATGGCTGAATGAGCTGCGGACAGTCGAAAACAGGGATGGTGACGTCAGCTTTCCAACCTGGTGGCTGCTGGCCTCCTCTGTGGTCTGACCGGTGTGGAGAACCGAGATGGACCGCTTCCTTCCCCCGTCTCGAACCCAGAATTCAGCCCTGAGTACGGTGCTTGCACGGCTGGCAGAAACTGCAGCGCTGTATTCCTGCGTCACTATCTCCTCGTTTCCCAGTGCGCGCTGCAGACTCTAGCCACGGGGCGATTTGCTGAATAAGCAGTGTTACCCTCCGTGTGACAAACCTCTTGCGTTTGAGTCCCCGTAGCCGATCCTCGTGCGATGGAAATCCTTCCTCCAGGTTCCGGAGCACCCCACTATTGCTGAAAATTCCTAACAAGATAGCCTTTAGCCGTCCTGACTTGTCATATTCCCACACAGTGAAGCAGCACACGGGGGCAATGCACTCCCCTCGCCGCCATCTTCCTAATCTCCGAGATTTATAATTAACTATCAGCTTCATGGTCAGAATGGTGGGACAGAAGAAGCATGTTTATTTCAGGCTAATATGGTAAATCCTATTTCCTTTTGTAATTAATGTTATGTACGCCTACCTTTAGATAGGCATATGACCCAGGTCTCGAAAATTGGACTGAGAATGAATGAGACAGACTTTCTGGGAATGCCTCTCGCCCTTAAGAAGAGCAATAGGCAGGGACATGATCTATGTTCCTGACTTTTCTAGTATGACGATTTGATTTCTGTCACTGCCAGCACTATAGCAATAACCAAGAAAAATGGGAATAGCATGGATGGTGGAAGGAGACCCTCATCATTATACAAAATACATGTATGAAGATGTGAATTTGGTGTCAACATACCTTATATACAATCAGAGACATGATAAATTGTGGTATAAAGGTGTATTAAGAATTGCAATGCAAATAATAATAAAAAATAAATAAATAAATAAAATACCAAAAAAAAGAAAAAAGGAAAAATAACCCTGGAAAACCCTTGTGTCCTTGATAACCTCTCTGAGTCTTGAATCTATTAAGCTACAGAGTTCTTGTTATGTGAGTTAATAAATGCTTTACTTTATAATACACTTTGAGGTTGCATTTTCCCTAAGTTGCATCCAAGGAAACTTTTCTGACATGAAAAACTTGTCTCTGAGCCTATTCTATCTCAAATATTTCCTGATTCTCATGACAACATAAGGTAATAATTTCTTCCTTTAAGTCACTACTTTTTTCTTTGCACATATGCTCTATTTTATCTTGAATAGTTATGATGTTATTTTTATTAACAGTGTCTACTTTTATTTTCAGAAGTGCTACATATAGAGGAAATACTTTGAATCTCCAAATCTACTATGACTTTTCTAATAGTTCCATTTAGATTATCTCCTGTTTATTGATGATTCCATACTAATTTTTATGACAAGGACTTGTGTTTATCATTTTGTATATCCATACAATGACTATTTCGCATCAAAATTGAGCAAAGGGCTACCGCATAGGTACTATTTCATTTTAATTTTAAAGGCAAACAGAGGTCAAATAATGGAAATGAGAAACACATATGATGCCACTAAACTGTAATTGATTGCTTCTCTTTCAAATTATGTGTTCTATCCTCTCATTTGATATTGAATTTACTTTAAACGAGCTAAAGTCCTTGAGAACAACTGTTCTAAATAAAGCCTACATGATTACATAGGTGTCAAAAGACTACAAGAAGAATAGAATTAAAATATTAAAATCTGGAGGTAGTATAGCATGGGCAGGGTTAAGGAAGTTGAAATAGGATAATTACAGGAAGAGGACGCTACCAGGGAGCCATGGCAGGAGTTTGTTGTTCATTCCCTAGAGGATACATGTCCACAGCTTTGGTTGTACACACTTATATCTATTTCACACAACCAAGATAAAAATGTATTGCACACTCACTCATTTTCTATTCTATATAAAGGGCATTACAAAATTTATGATAATTGGAATTAGATTTTATTAACACGGAATAAGAATAATGCCCTCCAACCTTGTAATAATCTTAACGCTGAAGACAAGTAGAAAGTACCAAGAAATTCAAGAGGGACCTGTATAATTTCCACTCATCCATTACACAGGTTTTCTTCCTCTCTATATGCCATTTGAAAATGATAGGTTTCATTAAACACCTGCTTTAAAAATAACATAGCCTGGGGCTGGAGTTGTGGCTCAGCAGTAGAGCACTCACCTAGCATTTGAGAGGCGCTGGGTTCGATATTTAGCAGCACATAAAAGTAAATAAATAAAATAAAAGTATTGTATCTGTCTACAACTAAAAAAAATAACATTACCCAAATCCCAGCTTTGGGGGAGACTGAAGTAACAGATTCACAATTTTGAGGCCACCCTCAGCAACTTAGTGAGACCCTATCTCAAAACAAATGGGGCTGGGATGTAGCTCAGTGGTTTCCCTAGGCTCAATTCTCAGTACCATAAATAAATGGAATCAGAAAACTTATAAAAAGAACTTTAAACAGAAGGTTATAAAATAGCAAGTACAACATGCTATCAATTATACTTCATACCTTATGAAGTATATTCATGAAAATATGCGAAAATTTCAGTACTTATATCTAAAATTATAAATGACTTCATTTCCTTCTTTGGCCTTTTCTGATAAATCAATTCTCCACAATAAATTTATATTATATCTAAAATCAGAGAAAATTAATTCAAAGAAGAAAACAATGCTATTTAATGAGGAAGACATGATTAGGTCTTTGAGACATTATCTTTTATATTCTACAATTTGTTACCATTGGGAAGATTTAAATTCAACTTTAAATCACTTGTGGGATTATAGAGTCTCTTAGAAGAAACCAAAGATGGACTTAAATTGGCTGCCAGAAGCACCAATAGGCCCACTGGAAATAGTAGGAACCCAGAGGTTAGAGAGTACCTAGGTGGCAGATTGACTTACTACAAACTCCAATTTATGACATGGGTTTGTATTAGACATAAAAGCTTTACTCTGATCTGCCTCCCACTGACTCCAACTACTACCATTTATCAAGAGCTGAAGGATTGTGATGTATGGGTTCTATGGTATTATTAAACTCAAAGAGAAGATAAATAAGTTTAAAACTAATATGAAGAGGAACAATCATAGCTGCTTAATTCTTCAATTTATACTTCAGCATGAAGCCATGAAGTATCTTCATATTTCAATATATAAATATAAAAATTTAATGATATACTAGAGGAAGTGAATATTAGTGATATCCATGCTTATGTCTACAATGTCGTATTTGTTTTGAAGATTGTAGTCCCAATAAACCCGGTAATTTATTCTATGTGGAGAATTTGAGAATCCTACACTAATATTTAAATGAGGTAAATTACAGCAGAGTTGGGAAGAGCTATTTTCAGAGCAAAAAGGATGTAGCAGTTAAGAATTCTTAATGATTTATCGTATTTGGTAAGTTTTTTATAAAATAGTGAAAAGAATATGGGATATATTTATTTGATGGAGGAAATACCTTGAATATTTATGAACATCATTTTAAATTATTTTCTGCTTACCTTGGAAAATTAAAATATGGCAGTTTAGGAGTTCAGAGTGAACTGACATACTTTCTACTGCGCACTCCCTTTGTGCCAAAATCTTTCAGGTATGTTATGCTAATCATCTTAACACTCCAATGAGGGTATGATTAACCAATTTTTCATGACGCTCATGACACACAAGTTTGTATAGCTGGTAAATCACAGACCCAGACTGAACTCTAGGAATCCTGACTCTAAGTTAACTGCTCTTTCCATTAAAACATGGTCCTTCTCCATAAAGATACATAACTAACAATAAGAACAAAAAAGAAGATCAGACAAAATAGGCTTACATGGCAGAGCCTTAGAAATAATTGAGTGTGTTGCATGTGCTAATCAATCCCAGAGAGCCTATGGCACAAATAGAAGTTCCTATAGGTAAGAGTTTAAAGCTTCCTCTGTATTCCGGTATGGGAGGGATGCATTTTGTACTCACATAATGATGGTAATTTTAAAAAAGAATTAAAAAAAAACAGAATAATTTTTAAGACTGTGTAAAAAAAGAAAAAAGAGGGCTTAATTCTAACTCATCCACTACTGTTTATTAACAACTCCTTTGGGGGCTTCTAGGAAGTAATTTATTTAGATAAGCATTAGAGGCCTCATGCCAGTGAGTGAACTTTCATGCTGTGGAGAACAAAGGCACTTTGTAAACATTAGGAAAACCTGGAGGAAGGGAGATGATTGTTGTCATATACTGCTCAAACATTCCATGGGTTAAAATCAGAGAATTTGGGTGAATAACATACTTTACAACTTAATACTCTTTCTTTTTGATAAACATGCAGAGAAAAAGAGTGAATGCTTCATGATCAGCAGTTTGACTTCTTTCTTTCCACAAGTGATGCACAATGGTGAGGACCAATCTATGACTGAGTATTTGGAGAGATGAATAAAATGTGGAGGACCAGGAATCAAAATTATACAGTTTTCTGACAGAAAAAAAAGAGAGGTAAAGAAGCCCCTGATCTTTCCTCATGCTTCCTTTTGTCTACCAAGTAACTCTGTTTCTGTGTGTGTGTGTGTATATGTGTGTGCGTGTGTGTGTGTGTGAGAGAGAGACAGAGAGATTACAACATGATTTACAATGACTCCTATATACAGTGTCAAACTTGATCACATTCATGTGAGTGTTATTTGTTCTTTTTAGTTATACATGACAATAGACTCCATTTGAACAGCTTTATACAAACATGAAGTATATCTTATTCTAATTAGGATCCCAGTCTTGTGGATGTACACAATGTTGAGATTCTAAATGGTGGATTATGGAATTCTTTTACAATAACTGAGACTGCATCAGGCTGTTTGCTAATAGTGAGTATCTGTGTGAGATGTACTGGATGAAATCAGAACACTAAATGGCATTGTAGTCATCTAAATAATATAAAGCAACAAAAGTTTCCTTCAAATTTCCTGCCCAATGACAGTTTTATTTTCTGCTTGGGTTTGAAAGAAAACTGGTGTGAAAGTTGTAGATGTCCATTCTACTATTCTCTTCCTTTAAAAATTAGGAAATAGTATATTTTATATTTACAATGATAAAATATAGTCCAATTAAAAACTATTTGGAAAATATGGAGAAGATTAAATTGTTAATGCTTCAAGTCTCACATTCCAGGGAAAACCTCAATAAACACAGTGTAATTCCTTTTGGCAGTTTTTTTACAAAACTGCAATCATTTATGTAGTTTTGGGAAACTTCTTTTCTCTGGAAATATGCCATGAGCATTATCCTCCATTGTTTTTAACACTTCTCTAAGACTACAATTTGCACTGGTAATATTACATGTGACTTTATGTCTTTTCACTTGTTACACCATGGCCATCATATGCCAGAATTTCAGTATCTTAGAGGAAATAATATAGCAATTACTAAAGTATAATTTAACTTGAAATAAGAGACTGTGTGCAATGTCATTTATTTTTATATTCTGATCCAGTTGTTGTAACTGTCCATTAAAATGTCAAATAATAATAATGCATTTTAATGGCTTTTAGGAAAATACTTCCAGCATCTCAACACTTGAAATTATATTGATCAACACTTTGAGAGAGATGATTTTATCATCTTAATAATTTATCTTCCTCAGTCTAGTTTCCCAAAAGTTTGTACCAAGAATGAATCCTGTATTCTATCAAATGCTCTTGCACATAGAGTTAGATGGCAGTGAATCTTATTTTTGTAACTAATTCACTTCATATATTATCCTGACAATCTTGCAGGCATTAATGTGGAATTCCAAGCATTAATGAAAAATAAGTAATTTCACTTTATTGTGTAGTTGGATGTACCTTGTATGCTTTGCATATACAGTCATAAATTGGATTGAACAGAACTTTATTGGCACTCACACATTTGGGTAAAAATGATATTTTAATTTCATAAAATAATTTGTAACAATTTTTCACATTAAAGTGTTAGATAGCATATAAATTATTTGTTTCTTAAAATCCCTATAGTTATTCTGCATCCAGTGTCCATTTGGAAAGTCTCACATTGGAGCCCTGCTATATATCACAATATAAATGGCATAGTTTGTGTTGAATAAATAAGTAAATGAAGTATGCTATGAAAGTAGGAAGCACAGGGTTGTGTGACATAGCAGGAGCATCACCCTCCCAATAGAAGGTGACAAAGTTTCCTAGAAAAAAACAACATCTGAATTGAAAGAAGTCCTTCCAGTTTAAGAAAACAGCATGTACAAAGGCAAAAAGAAAAAAGATTTTAGTGTTTCAGGATGACTAAACGACACTCAGCATGGTCATTGCAGAGCATTGGAAGTGTCACTAGTGGTTTTAGAATTTCTACTTCAAAGGGACCAAAGAATGATTGCATGATTGGCTGGAGATCTTTTAAGCTGTGTTGCATAGGCAGCACATAGTTTTTCCTCAGACTATGTTCCTCTGTTGGTGTGACTTTTATGAGGATGCTGATGAGGAATATTCCAGGGCAAGCCCACCCAGTAACTCCTTACTGGACACCAAAATGGGAAGAGAAATATCAGAAATGAGAGGAGGAATGAAAACTGAGGGAGACAAGATAGACTTTTTGTGATGGATTAACTATATTTATGGCAACATGACTTTTTTTCTTTCTCTTAAAATCATCCTTAATTATGAAAAAATATACACCTTGCCTGAAAGTTTTTGAACAGAGTCAAAGGAAACCACGTTTTCTTCGTGCCTATTTTTCCAAGAACCCTACTCTAGAATACAAATGTTTAGTGAACTTTATTTAACTACTTTATTTAACTTTATTTGACTACTTTTCCTTCTTTTCTTCTTCTTCTCTTCCCCGTCCTCCCTCTCTTCTCCACAAATGTCTTACAATAAATTAAAACTGCTATCTTAACTCTTTCCTTTGTAGAATAAGTCCCTGTGGCCAATGTGCCTAGACAGGAAAGGAAAGATAGGAAGAAGGGAATAGTTTTTTCAATATGCTGATACTAGTACTATCACGTTTTTAGCCTTATCAAAAATCACTGTCCAAGGGATACTCTCCAAAAGGAAGACAAATGTAAAGGGGAAAAAATGAAGATTAAATTATTTTTCCCATCCTGTCTTGATCCTGATAGGAAGACAGTCCTGTCATCTTGTGACCCCCCTAAGTAGTAAGTCCTTCATCTATATCTTCAAGCTCTTGGGATACAAACAAGCCAAAGAAATCTATACTTATGTGATATATATGATTCAAAATGAATATTTTCATTCTATCACCACAACTCAGAGAACACAAGCTACAATAGTGAAGAAATAAAAGAATGAAAGATGAGATCCTTTATATAATATGTTTACATTCATGTTTAAGCATCTTAAAAGTAAGTATTAAATAATTGGAACACAACTAAGTTTCTAACTACATAGTTTAAAGTTATAAGTAGACAGAACTTCATAAAATACGAGTTGGGAGGAAAAAGGTAGAAAAGGCCAAAACTTTGGCCAAATTATATTGTTATATTGTGTTCATGTCCAAATATCAACAAATCTCATCATTATGTCTATAATGCACGAATAAAAAATGTGAAAAAAGAAAAAACATTAATTTGTGAAGCATAACTTGAAAGGGTACAAAAATTCAGAGAAGAAAACAAAAGGCCAAAACTAAGGTAACTGAAGTTCCTGAAGTATATACTGATTTTGAGAAGAAAGCCAAATGCTAAGAATTCCAGGTGTGTGTTTGCCAGAGGCAAATAAAATGGTAAGGGTTCTCAGGCCATTATTCCTGATTATGCTAATCCTCATAATTGTGAAATTCCTTCCTACATGTGGAAAATTAAGGATGCTATGATCCAGCCTTCAGAGCTTTCTGTCATAACACTTAAGGTCAGAAATAAAACAAACTGTCTTGATTCCTATGTATGTGTAACATTTTTTAAATAGTTTTCTGCTGCTTAAAATCAGTATAGGAATCTGTGACATAGTCTGTTCTGGTGGTTAAGAGGGCTGACTCTAGAATCACGACTAAAATACTCAATTCTAGTTTGATCATCTATTATATCATGACCTTGTGAAAGTTACTTCAATTTTTGTGTCTTTGTTTGCTCCACATAAAATGGGAGTTTAACATGGTATCTGTATTACAGAGTTGCCCTGAAGTTTAAATCAGTTAACACATTCAGTGAGTTACATTAATCTAATATACTTACAGCATACTCAATATAAAATAGCCAGTATTAGTTTAGTCATTTACAGAAGCTTCATGGCCAAAAATAAAAAAATAAATAGGAAGATCAATGGATGCATTACAAAGCATCAAATATAATAAATGAAATAATAGATATATTAATATTATTTTGTGCAATGATAGGAATATGTGTAGAAAACATAAAATATACACCTAAAGGCAAGTGGTAGAGAAAAAGGAACGGAGAATTTAGATTGACTGGAAATGTATACAAGTAAGGAGGAAAGGTAATGTTTGGTACTTAAATTGAAGAACGGTGAATTACAGGCCCTAGAAAATCTGTGCATGGTTGTGTGTGGTGATTCACACCTGTAATCCCAGCAGCTCAGGAGGCTGAGGCAGAAAAGTCACAAGTTCAAGGCCAGCTTCAGCAATTAGCAAGTCCCTGTCCAAAAAATAAATAAATATATAAATAAATAAAAAGTGCTGGGCATGTGGCTCAGTGGTTAAGTGCCCCTGGGTTCAATCTCTGGTATGTGCACCCCACATAAAGGAAAACAAAATCTCCGCATAATGGCAGCACAGATCCCTTTGTGCCAGCTAGTTGTTAGAAATCAAACTCCAATGAATCTCAGAATATTAACTGATTACATGTCCCACAGATCAGGAAATATTCATTTTCATCAATGACATTTCCCAACTTCAATCCACATTTTTTAAAAAATCAACTTTTCCTTCTAAGCCAATCAAGGAGATTTTAAAATCATAGTTTATTACAGTTACAAATAAAGAATTATATATTTATTTTTGTTATATTTAATTATATATTTTATTATATTGTATTCTCACATAGTTTTAGATGACATGTTGAAGCTGTCTATTGTACTTGCCACCTAATAGATGTTATCTTATTTAATTCTCACAAAAAATACCAAATAATTAATAACATCCTCCATTTTTTCAGGCTGAGGTTAGTAGCTGAGCTAGTTGAAACTCAAAATAGATAGGTAACTTAAAATGGATCATACTGAAGATAAGTAGCATAGGACTAAATCTACATGGTACTTTAATTTTGAATGAGCTTTATTAGAATAGTTTTATTTCAAAACATTCATTAATAAAGATTTTTTAAGGTATATATATTTGAATGCAATTTGTCTTAAATTTATACATAATAAAAGGCCTGGCACTTCTCAGCACAATTCCAAGTCTCCATTGCTATTTGACGCTAGGTAGTATTACCTATCTTTCAGTGTCTCTTTCATCATTAGTAAAATTAATATACTATCCCTGCTATTACTGATTCCAGGACATGGTCTAAAAAATCAAAATAAATAAATAATGGAAGAGAAATGATTAGATATAATACGTCAAAAGTTCAGATTTCCCTGAGTCACATCCTGATATGAACTCTGTAGATGACAAGGGCACATGAAGATGGGGAATTATTCTGCAGTGACTGAATTCTTTCTGGTGGGGCTTTCTCAATACCCAGAACTTCAACATTTTCTCTTTGTGCTCTGCCTCATCATGTACAAGATAATACTACTAGGAAACAGTCTCCTCATTATCATCACCATCCTGGATCCTCGCCTCCATACTCCCATGTACTTCTTTCTTGGAAATCTTTCATTCTTAGACATCTGTTACACATCATCATCCATTCCCTCAGTGCTTATTATATTTATGTCAGAGAGAAAATCCATCTCCTTTCTTAGCTGTACTCTACAGATGTTTTTCACCTTTGGCTTGGGCTCCACAGAATGTGTCCTTCTGGCTGTGATGGCCTATGACAGGTATGTAGCCATCTGCAACCCACTGAGGTACCCCATCATCATGAACAAGGTGTTATACATGCACTTGGCTGCGTGGTCTTGGGCCATAGGCTGCATGAACTCCTTAGTGCAAACAGTAATGACAATGGTGTTGCCTTTCTGTGGTAACAATGTTGTTGATCATCTTACCTGTGAGATCCTGGCTCTTCTAAAACTTGTGTGCTCAGATATATCAATGAATGTGCTTATTATGACAGTGGCAAGTGTTGTTTTATTGGTAATTCCTCTGCTGTTAATTTTTGTATCCTATATTTTCATTCTCTCTTCCATCCTAAAAATTAATTTTGCTGAGGGGAGAAAAAAAGCCTTTTCTACCTGTTCAGCCCACCTGACTGTGGTGATCTTATTCTATGGGTCAGCCCTTTTTATGTACACAAAGCCCAAGTCAAACAACACCAAAGTATCTGATGAAATCATTGTACTGTCTTATGGAGTGATAACCCCAATGTTGAATCCCATCATCTATAGCCTGAGGAATAAGGAAGTAAAAGATGCTGTGAAGAAAATTTTGAACAGATATTTGCATCTAACAAAAATATGAAAGGCCTTGAAACATGTGATTCTCTCAACACAGGATCAGATCAGGTGTTTTATAGTCACAGAAAAAGTCTGCTTGTAAGGCCATGCATGGGACTCCATTCTTTTCAACATGGAATGCTCATATAAAGCTTTTGAATATTGTCTTGTTTGCAGTCTCTGTGTGTGCACAGCTCCTCTAACTAGTCCCTAAGCATCTTTCCATCATATACATCTTATTCTCTCTGCCCTCTGCTATCTCTTCTATTTTTCTTTCTTCCTCATTTTTTACTCCCTCTTCTCCCCTGCCTCCTTCTCTTCTTTGTCCTTCCTCTCAACTCTCCTTCATCTATTTCATCTCTCTTCCTTCCTTTTGTACTCTCAGTCTCATTTCTCTGTCATTTTAAATTGAACATGTATTGATTTATTTTTGTCTGGAATCCACTCTTCTGATAAAAGTATCCTTCTTTTGATGAATCCACAGTCCATCCACTTGAGTTTGTATAGTTCTGAACAGAGCTGATCCAATCCTTTGGAAATAGTATAAGCACTTAACATTGGCCTAAGTGATTAAAAACAAAATCCTTTCTGCCACAGTGATTGATTTAACATTTCAAGTGAGCCAAGTCAGGCTAATCAAACTCAATCTGTACTGTCCCTGTATGAGAAAAAAGGGAACACTTCCTGCTAGAGTTTCTAAGTAGGTAGAGTGTTCATCTGGAGGCAATCTTTGCCCATACATGGAGAAAGTCTAAATAAAAGATAAAACAAGAGTTGTGAGAGGGAGCGGGGGGTGATGTCTGATGCAGTGATTTTAGCTCCTTGATCAAGCTGTGTCTAAAGTCAAATTCCCAAGCATTTTTTGGTTATATGAGTTATATTATTTATATACGCTTATATTAGTCAATTAGTTAATTGAATAATTAGAGTCAATAAAAATAATTTCTTTAAAAAACTAACTTTGAATTGGACTCTTAATTACTTACAATCAAATAGTCTTAACTAATGTATTTCTTTGTCACCTCTCCATTCTTAGTTTTAAGACAAAAAGAATGTGGGGATAGATTATTTAAGTAGCCCCAAGTTCTCCAGAACTCAGGGGTCCTCCTTTTCCTTTCTTTAACTAAATTATAATCATATAATTTCTGTTCTGAATGTAAGTAAATATTCTAGTCAACTCCCCAATAATTTCTTTTATTTATTTATTTATTTTTATTTATATATGACAGCGGAATGCATTATAATTCTTATTACACATATAGAGCACAATTTTTCATATCTCTGATTGTATACAAAGTATATTTACACCAATTCATGTCTTCATACATGTACTTTGGATAATAATGACTATCACATTCTACCATTATTTCTAACCCCATACCCTCTCCCTTCCCCTCCATACCTCTGCCCTATCTAGAGTTTATCTGTACACATAGCCCAAGTTTATCTGTACACACAGTCCTTCTCCCTATTCCACTATGAATCAGCCTCCTTATATCAGAGAAAACATTCAGCATTTGGCTTTTTGGGAATGGCTAACTTAGCATTATCTTTTCTAACTCCATCCATTTTCCTGCAAATGCCATGATTTTATTCTCTTTTTATTGCTGAGTAGTATTCCATTGTGTATATATGCCACATTTTTTAATCCATTCATTTATTAAAGGGCATCTAGGTTGGTTCTACAGTTTATCTATTGTGAATTGTGCTGCTATAAACATTGATATGGCTGTTTCCCTGTAGTCTTCTCAGCAAAAGAAACAAACTGTGAGGTGAACAGAGACCCTACATTTTTGGGAGCAAACCTTTACCCCTCACACATCAGATACAGCACTTATCTCTAGGGTATATAAAGAACTCAAAAAGTTAAACACCAAATAAACAAATAACTCAATCAATAAATGGGCCAAGGACCTGAACAGACACTTTTCAGATGATGATATACAATCAATCAATAAATATATGAAAAAAGTTCATCGTTGCTAGCAACTTGAGAAATGCAAATCAAAACCACTCTAAGATTTCATCTCAGAGTCAGAATGGCAGCTATTATGAATACAAACAACAATAGGTGTTGGCGAGGATGTGGGGGAAAAAGCACACTCATACACTACTGGTGGGACTGCAAATTAATGCAGCCAATATGGAGAGCAGTATGGAGATTTCTCGCCAATAATTTCTAAGAAGCATTTACATTTTCTAAAATTCTGGTTTTCATTTTTGCTCCAGACTATCTTTCTAAACTTTACTACCATTCCTTGGGTAATCTTAAATGCCTCTTTGTTTTAAAATTCAACAGTATATTTTGCCCACAAAGAATGGACATTAGTCTCCTAAATAACCATATTCTACAGGTCACTTATTTAACATCCTTCTGTAGACTGAAAAATAAGATCAGTGAGACAGCAAGAAAAACATCACTGTTTTTGTTATATCTTAGCCATGCCAATGCCCATGGCCCCTCTCAAGTCTATTTTCCTCTTTATCACTTTCCTGCTACCAGGTTGATATTGTCTATTCATTTTTAAAAGAACAGTGCTTACTCACCAGGAAATTGGGCCTTAATGATTTTAAAATATTGAAGTCCAATCCACAAGAACCTTGAATTATGAGTTATGTTTGAAAATGTATCAAGCTGCACACTTAGGATTTGTCCACTCTCAAAAAGATCCAATAAAGAAATATACAACCTATTACCTGCCTCACATTATAACTATTAGAATAATCATCACAACTCTTCTAATAGTAAGGTCCACATGATTAATTCTTCACAATGCAAGAACCATGATTGGAATCCAGCAATCAAAACCAATTTTAACATCCTTTAGTTGAGTTTCTTATAAGTTACAATACTAGAGTAATATTTTTAAAAATCCCATTGTATTTTAAAAATCCCTGCTCACAGCTGCTCTGGAGCATCTCCTTCCACCATTTCCTAAGACCCAGTCTTCTTACAGTTTACATCCTTTCTTTTTCCATTCCAACCTTCCCTGATCAGGATATTCTTTTCATATAAAATAGTGAATACTCTGATGGCAAGGAATCTAGAGCGACATGGATTTTAAAGAAAATGAACATTTGAGCCCTAACTTCAGGGGGGAAAGCTATTAAAATTCTCAAAAAGATTTATCCTACAATATTACTTACCAACACAAATCTAGCTTTTTACACCACACTTCACAGATGATATCTTTCTACCACTTTATCAACTTCTTTAGGAAGAAATTCTTTCTTTCTCTTCTATTCTAATATAGGTTTTATAATGTATCTCTATTACATTTCTTGTTATATGTTTTATATTTATTCAATGTAGCATAATTTGAGGATGGGCTTAGAGGTCAAGAAGAAATGATTATGAACTATGGTTTACTAGAATTAGGAACTTTCATGTATTAGACTCTACATTTCCCATGAACTAAAATGTTGAATTTAGTACCTAGACTGTGGGGAAGTATAGCACCACACAGGAATGCCCATCCAACCCACCAGCACAATTTAGTGTGATCACCTCCATTGCTACCATACTATTCCAAGTCACATGGTCTTACCTATGCTAATACAAAAGCTTCCCAAATCCAGACTTTTTTTCTCCCACAACTCCACTTTTGTTTTCCCACAATTCATTCTTTGCACAGCAAACAGAGTTTTGTTTTTAGAATGGCACATACTTAAGTCATAGAACAGATAAAAACCTGTCAATGGTATTTTTAAAATCAGAATAGTGGCTGTCATTGTGGGTGAGGGGTGATTTCAGGTATCACCTGGGCTGGGGCATGAGGGAATTTTCTGAGCTTATGTTAATGTTCTATAACTTGATAGGTGTTTCAGTGAAACAGGCATGAATTTGTCAGAACTTTCTTATATTGACATTTGTTTATTGAAATTGTTTAAAAGAAAATCTAAATAAATATTAAACTCTAGTTTAAAAAAACACATGCTAAACTATTTAGAGAAAAGTGTAAGTAATACAGTTTGCTTAGAAATGTATCCAAAAAATGACTTGGACTTAATGGAGAGTTACAGAGATAGACACTCAGAATGATATAAGCAAATCTGTAAAATATTAATGGTAGAATCTAGTTGATGGGTATATGATAATTAACAAAATTTTTTTACTTTTTCTTTATGTTTCATATTTCCATAATATGGTATACAAAAAATTATATCATTAATCTGTCAGGAATACACTTCTTGAATGAATTTTGTATCCATGAATGAGACAAGGACAGAATTTGGACACTAAATGATATCATTATAAATACTCTTAAACTTAGTTTAAGAAAAAGTTCTACTATTTTAAAAGAGAAAACTTTTTAATAGGTTATTTATAACTTTTACAAGAGATAAATTTTAATGGTCCCTGTGAAACTTAATTTCCTATACTGAACTCTTGTCAGGGTTTCAGTTGCTAATCCTAGGGGGATGAGCACAAGCGGAGAAGGAAAGTGAAGAAAAGAAATAGATAAGAAGATGTATTAGAATCAAATTCTAAGATAATAAGGAAATGAGAAAACAAGAAACTTCTTTGATATGATATGTTGTTGATTGTGGTCATTCCTGTGTTTTTGGCTATTTCTGACAGAACTAGTGATTCCCCAGGCATATCAGACTGTACAGACTTTAGCATTTGGCTTTAAAGTTGACTCTTCCTACAGCATTTATTTTTAAGTATACTTTTTGAATACAATTAAAGCCAAGAAGTTTTGATGATGCCATTCATATATCCACAAGATATTTGCCTTTAAATCTTATAACACTGCTACCCTTAAAACAATCAAGTTACAATAGATTAACTCTAGATAGGGCAGAGGGGTGGAAGGGGAAGGGAGGGGGCATGTGGTAATTAATGATGGTTAAATGT
Source organism: Marmota marmota marmota (assembly GCF_001458135.2). Lineage (NCBI taxonomy): Eukaryota > Metazoa > Chordata > Mammalia > Rodentia > Sciuridae > Marmota > Marmota marmota. The sequence goes on along the minus strand of NW_026000101.1, from coordinate 8,280,820 downwards.
GATGATCATTATTATCCAAAGTACATGTATGAAGACAGGAATTGGTGTGAGTATACTATGTATACAACCTGGGGTATGAAAAATTGAGCTCTACATATGTAATAGGAATTGTAATGCATTCCACTATTATATATAAATAAATAATAAATAAATAATATGGAAAAAAACATCAAGGAAAGCAAAAAAAATCAGGTTACATAATCACATTTTCTGGAGCCTTTTCTGACCTGGAACCTGAATAAAAAATAAGTTGAATTTAATTCAAAAATCTATAAGTTAGATGAACTAGTACTATTCCATGCTACTCATGTTCTCACACCAGATATGTGACAAACATTTTTATAAATGTGAGTTACTATTGGGTAAGGCTAACATAAATAGACAGTGGCTATATCATAATAATAATTCAGGTGATTACAGAACACAGGTGTTAATATGTAGGCTGTATTACTAATGGTGTTAGTGATGAAAGGCCTACAGAGTATGAATTTTATGCTCCTGATAAAAGTTAAAATTTCCAAGTGTTGAGAGACAGCAAAAATGAAAAAGTCAGTGACTGAATAACAAGTGAAATAAATTACTTAAGACATTAATCAAGACAATTTGATGGCAAAGACTATATAATATAATAATCTAAATTCAGAAGGAATGATGTCTTCGTGAGAAATGCATGAAGATTTAGGAATCTTAATGTCTTTTACTCTCTCATACAGCGGAATGGTATTCAGGAACAAAAACGCAAACATACAATCCCAATGCAAATACCAAAATAATTATATAAGAGTCATAAAACAAAACAGATTTTATTGAACTAACATAGAAAATTTTACCATGTTTTTAAACTAGTTGTCTCACTATAATAGTGAAGTCATAAGAATGATTATGTAGAAATACATGATGTGTACAAAACTACATGCTTCTATATGTATATTATGACATTCGTATTTGCCTTACATCTCTTCTTTAAGATACCAAATTATAAAATAAAGAATTTACTTATTAGCTTTAAAACATAAAGAGTAAAATGATAATACCTAGAATAAGATCCCGTCTAAAGTAGATACCTTTCTGGTTTTTTGTATGTGCAATACAGCCTAGGTTTTGTAGTTAAATTTTGCAGGCTTATTTAGATTTTAAAATCTGAAACTTATGAAAGGTGGTTTTAATTCATCATTTTTATAATATGTAACAATGATTACATAAGGCTTACAACTAAATAATTCACTTTAAAAAAGTAAATACAAGTATAGAAGCATGTTTATAAATAAGCAAAATGTAATGGTAAAAATAAATGCCTAAAAGGAAACCTGGAAATTGGTCTAAGAAAGTCATGATGCTTCCCACATTGAATACTTATTCCAGTTTTTAAAAACTGAAGCTCAGTCTGCTCTTAATAGTAAATGATCTTATTATATATTAATATAATATAATAGCATTTATTTACTCAGATGCTTCAAAATAAAAAAAAGTCAGCAATGAACACAAAACCTCAGGTCAATGGAATAATTTCTTCAAATTATCCAAATAAATAACTAAAAACTGGGAATTCTATATCAAATTAAACTTTCATGAGAGAAGGCAAAATAAAGACATTTTAGGGAAAAAAGAAAAAGATTTTACCATACAGACAGTCCTAGAAAAAAAAGTTCCCTAAGCTAAAAGAATGAAATTAAAATGAAAATACAGTAAACAAGGAAATTGCTAAATACATAGATATATCTAAACTGTCACTAGCTTTGTACAAGAAAGAAAGAATGAATGAATTAGGGACTTAAAAACAAGATCAAAAGAATAGATACAGCATGAAAGATGATAAGAGAGTTTAAATGCAAATATTTTAGGGCCCTTGTATACCCATCTTTAAAAGTTAATGTAATTTTTGGGGGGATGTGCTTGCATAGTAGAAAATGTTTTAAATGCAATAAAATGTTTATAAAACTGAGGATGCATTAGGGGGAAAAAAAGCAAGTTTCAATGAATACCAAAGACATTCAAACCACAACCCATGTTCACAATACAACATACATTATAAATTCATTTCAAAAAGAACCCCTCCCAGAAAAATGACTCTTAAATATAGAAATTTGTGTAAATGATCAGTAGTATTTGAAAGTTAGAAGCAGCTGCAGATTGTAATTTGGTTTGTTGGATGTGATAGATATGCTAAAATGTAAAACCCAACATGATGAATGGGAAAATGAAAATGCATAAATTTGCTGTAAGATATATGGAGATTTATTTTCTTTATTAAAGAATTCTTATAAGAAAACATGCATATTTATAAAAATGGTCTCCTATGTCAAGTATTTGCACAATCAGAACTAACATATAAACTCTTCTTGTAACAGCTGATTATTTTGAAAGATTGACATATTGAATTCTGGAAACACAACCAATAAAAGTGATGAAACAAAAAAAGTGAGAATTTAAAAAAGAACACTGTTAAATAATTCATAGGTTAAAAAGAAGATAATGGAAGCTTTAAAATATTTATAAAGTTAATGATAATAAAATTACTCTCAAAATTTGTGTTTATCAGGAATTACGTGGTCAAATACATACTCTGGAAAACAAAAAGGATGGAAAATTAATGCTCTAAGAATCCAGCTTAAAGATTTCGAAAAATGAGTAAATAAGGAAATCCAATTACAGGTAGACGACTAATAAGTAGTTTAAAAATTTAGTAAGACACAACAAATAAAAAGTGGGCAAAGAAGTTGAATAGGCATTTTTCCAAAGAGGACATGTGAATGGCCAAAATGGGCAGGAAAGATGCTGAGTATCACTGATCATTTAAGAAATGCAAATCAAAACTACAATGAGCTAGTACTTCACAGCCATAAAGATGACTACTATCAAAATAACAAAAGTATCATGTGTGGAGATGTGGAAATATTGGAACCCATGTACTCTATTAGTAGGAATATAAAATGATACAGCCACAATGGAAATAGTGTGAGTGTTCCTCAAAAACTTAAAAATGAAATTACCATACAAAGCAGAAATTCCACGTCTGAGTACACACCAAAAATAAATAAATAAATAAATAAAGGCATGATCCCCAAGATATATATAGATATATATATATATATATATATCCATATTCATAACAGCATTATTACAATATAAAACACTGAAGTAACGCAAGTTTTTTCTCAATGGATACATGAATAGCAAAATGTGGTGTATACATACAACTTAATATCATTCAGCTTAAAAGGAAGGAAATTTTGACAAAGGCTCCATAGAAGAACCTTGAAGACATTATGCTAAGCGAAATAAGACAGTCACAAAAAGTCAAATACTGTATGATTCTACTAGTATGAAGTAGCTATTCCAGAAGTAAAAACCAAAGAGAGGAAGTAGAAAGGTGCTTGCCAGAATCAGAGAAATAAAAGGAGGGAGGTTATTGTTTCATAAGTACAAAGTTTTAGCTTTACATGATGAAAAGAGTTATAGAGATGGATACTGGTGATGGTTGCATCACATTATGAATGCATTTAATATCAGTGCACTGTACACTTAAAAATGATTAGATGGTAAAATTTAGGTTATATGTACTTTTACCTCAGTAAAAAAAAATGATAATTTTTTTCATAGGTCCAATGATTCTAATCCAACCCCTATGACATACAAATTAGTTCATAAAACATTACAAAGCAGTTATGGAAAGCTCCCCTACCTTTTATAAGCCTGATATAAACCTGAAGCAAAAACTGATCAGGGATAATATAAGACAGCAAAACTTATGGAACAATCTCACTTATGAACATAGACAGAAAAATATTAAATAAAATCCTAACAAAATCTATAAAGCTACAAAACAACAATACCTAACAATAAAATAGGGTTTCTTCCAAGATGCAAGGAATTCTTAACATTAAAAAATAATATAGTACAATTCATGATAATAGTAATTGGAGAATGAAAAACAAATTATAATTTCAGTAAATGCAGAAAAATATTTTAATAACATTCCCTATTCATTCATAATTATAAAATGTAAATAACTTAGCAAACTAAAAACAGAAGATTTCCTTAACCTCATAAAACTTATTTATTGAAAACTTACAATTCACAAATTATTTTAAAGTTCCAAAAAAAGAAGAGAATGCCTGTTTTTACAACTTATATTCAACGTTGCAGAGACCCTACAAAGAAAGGTGAAGAGGGGAAGATAGGATAAGGAGAGTAAGCGAAAGAAGGAAAAATGGAAAGAAAAATGAAAAATAGTACGATAGGGAGCACACGAGGAAGACAATAAGGAAAGGCATAAAGGAGAAAGGGAGTGACAGGAAGTGTGAAGACTACAGAGAAAGAAACACAATTGTCAATCCTGACTGAAAAGGTTGTCTATGTAGAAAGTCAGAAAAAAAATTGTAAAAAGAAAAAAATTAAATTCATAAGAGTCTCTGACATGGCTGCCAAGCCCAAGATCAATATGTAAAACTCAGTAGTAGCTTTTGCAACATGTACAAATGGTTAGAGAACATACTTGGAGAGCATATTAGGAAGCTGGTCACAGTGATATATGCCAGTAACTCCAACTACTCAGGAGGTTGAGGCAGCCTCATAAGTTCAAGGTCAGCCTCAGTGAGAAACTGTCTCAAGATAAAAATAAAAGGGCTAGAGATAAGTTTTCAGGGGTAGAGCATCCCTGGGTTCAATATCCAGTACCATGAGGTGGGGTACCATGGGGTGGGAAAGAAAAGGAGAGGAGTGGGGTGGGGGAAAAAGGAGAAGGATATCAACAACAAAAGCTAACAAAAAGTATAAAGTACCCATGAATAAAAACTGCACAAGGAATTTTTGAAGAAAAATATAAATATTCACTAAAACTAACACTGCACAAAACCTCTCATAAGCTGGGCAACTAAATATCATTTATGTGAGGAAACTCAAGAATAAAGATGCAAATTCATCCCAATTCTCTATATGAATGTAATGCAATTTCAATCAAAATATACTTGAGGTTTTTTTTTTAATTTTCTAAGTTTACCCCAAAATTCAGATTAAGTAGTAACAATCAAGAATAGCCAAGACGACGATAGAATAAGAAATGCATATTTACTTAGCCAAATGACAAGATCAATAAAAAACAACAGTAATTCTGATATCTTACCATTGGCATAGTTCAAGACAGATATATCAATGCAGTAGACTATATACAGCAAGCAGAAAAATCTGAGTTTAGGTGGAATTTTGCATCCTAAACTAATGGTATTTAAGATTACATTACAAACAGTAGGGAATGATCAACTAACTATTTAATAATTTTTGCTTTAGTAATGGCCTTCTAATATTGAAATAAAATCAAATTAAAGCTATACATTACTCTGTGACCACAGTGAGTTTAAGACCGATTAAATATTTAAGGTCTGAAAGCAAAACTATATAACATCTGGTAGAAAACATTAAAGTATCTTCATATACAAGGAAAGGAAAAGTATATCATAAATATGGCCAAAAGAAGCAGAAAATTTAAAAAACTACAAAAGTGAAAATAGACAAATGGGATAATAATGCACCAAAAACTTGTGGAATGGTGGAATTCTTTGTATTCTTCTCTTAAGGGCCATGGCATAGCAACAGCTGAAAAAGAAGACAGCTAAAATGTGAACTAGCTTGAGGAAGTACAACCCTATTTCATTTAATATTGAGACATAAAGAAATGGTTAAACTGCTACAGAAAGTAATGATATATAGCAAATTGGGAAGGCAGTCTTTCTCCCATTGGACAGTAACCATCTTATTTTATGGTTTAGCCTTTTTTATGTATGTGAAAACAAAATAAAAGGACACAAATATTTATGGTGAGATTATCAGGCTATTTTATGGAGTGATAACACCAACATCCAAAAAGTCTAAGGAATAAGAAGATTAAAGAAGCTATGAAGAGAGTCCTGTAGCAAACACCTGAAAACTATGAAATAGCTTGAGGCATGATATTCTCAATGGGGAAACAGATCTTGTCTTTGTATTCTGATATTGTGATATTATGAGAGCTTGCATGCTTACACAACCAGATAGCAACTCCCATTTATTTTCAACATAAAATATTCATGTAAACCTTCAGAACAGTGTCTTAGCTGCTGGATTTATAGTTGTAAAGAAGTCTGCCAACTGGTCCCTTAAAGATTCTGATGTTTTTCATCAAGATAATCTCAAGTGCATAAACTCCCTCTCTCACACCACCTCATTCTATGAACATAGCCATCATGTTGTTATGTAGCTACATACAGTTGTTTTAGTTATATCCTAAGACCCCAGCCAACAGCAAGCATACTACTATCAGACCTGTAAGTAAGCCAGCATTCAGATGATTCCACCCCACAGAATTCAAGCTGCCACAACTAATAACAAGAGGAAACCTGTCCAATTAAGCACAGCACAAATCATAAGGTCAATACCAAAATAAACATTGTCCTTGATCTAACCCACTTAAGTAGTTGGTTACCTAGAAACAAATAACCAGAAAAAAATGAAATCCAGAATTTCTACAATGTACCATTCACAATATTCAAGAGATATGACAAAATAACACACAATCAAGCAAAATGAAGTCTGATCATGAGATAATTCAAAGGATGCAATAAATAAGAATTTTCAAGTAGACATTATAACTATTCATTATTTTTTAAATAGCTCATATGAAAAAACAAGCAAGAAATCTTTGCCAAAAAAAAAAAAATACTAACTATAGAAAGAACCAAAAGAAAATTCTGGAAGTGAAAACTACAACACATAATTTTTTTAAAAGCACTGGAAGTTTAACAGCAAACTCAAGATGACATTTAAAAAAAGAAGAAGAGTTGCAAGTAAAGATAACTCAACAGTAGTTACCTAAGTTAAAAAGAGAAATAAAGAGTATATGATCTGGGGTTGGGGTTGTAGCTCACTATTAAAGTGCTTGCCTAGCACATGTGAGGCCCTGGGTTCAATCCTCAGCACCATATAAATAATAAATGAATAAAATAAAGCTTTATAAAAAAGTTACTCCATTAAAAAAAAGATTCTATGATCTGTTTCCTACCAGAATGTTAAGTGACATAATTGCTTAAACAATAGCAATTTCTTTTCTTTCTTGATAACCAAACCTAGGTTTATATTTAACTATCAGCATCATGCTCAGGAATGGTGGGGACATGAAGAAGTATGTTTATTTCAGGCTAAAATGGTAAATCCTATTTCCTTTTGTGACTGATGGTATGTATACCTACCTTTAGATAGGCATATGACCCAGGTCTCGAAAATTAGACTGAGAATGAATGAGATGGACTTTCTGGGAATGCTTCTCGCCTTTAAGAAGAGCAATAACCAGGGACACGTTCTATGTTCCTGACTTTTCTAGTATGAAGATTTGATTTCTGTCACTGCCAGCACTATAGCAATAACCAAAAAATAAAAAATAAAAATAAAAAGAGGAAAACTTATAACCTGATGACATCTCTGAGTCCTGAAACTATTAAACTATAGAGTTCTTGTTAAGTGAGTTAATAAATGCTTTACTTTAGAATATAATTTGAGGTTGCATTTTCCATAACTTGCATCCAAAGGAATCTTTGCTGGCACCAAAAACTTGTCACTGAGCCTATTGTATCTCAAATATTTTCTGATTCTCATGATAAGGTAACAATTTCTTCCTTTAAGTCACCAATTTTTTCTTTGCACATATGCTCTATTTTTTCTTGAATAGTTGTGATGTGATTTTATTAACAGTATAAAATTTATTCTCAGAAGTGCTATGAATAGAGGAACTATTTTGAATCTCAAAATCTACTCTGAATCCTCTAACAGTTTCATTTTAAATTGTCTTCTACTTATTTACGATTCCCTACTAAATTTTGGGGCAAGGACTTGTGTTTATCATTTTTGTATATCCATACAACAATGAGTATTTGGCATCAAAATTAAACAAAGGACCCACCACATACGTTGTAGGCCCATTGAATCTTAAAAGGTTAACAGAAGTGACATAATGAAAATATGAAACACATACCATGCCACTAAACTGATTGCTTCTCTTTCAAATTATTTGTTCTATCCCCACATTTCATATTGAATTTACTATAAATGAGCTAAAATTCTCTAGAGTAACTGTTCTCCTAATTAAGGCCTACATGATTACAGAGGTGCCAAAAGACTATAAGTGGAATAGAATTAAAATATTAAAATCTGAAGGTGGTATTGCATGGTCAGGGTCCAGAAAATTGAAATAAGATAAGCAGAGGAAGATGTTGCTGCCAGTGAGCCATGGCAGGAGTTTGTTGTTCATTCCCTAGAGGTTACATGTCCACATCTTTGGTTGTTACACCCTTGAGTCTATTTCATATCATCAAGATAAAAATGTATAGCACACTTACTCATTTTCCATTCCATAAAAAGGGCATTACAAAAATATCTGATAGTGGGAATTATCTTTTATTCACAGGGAGTAAGAATAATACCCTCAAACATTGTAGTTACTTTAAAAATGCTGAAGACAAGTAGAAAGTGCCAAGAAATTCAATAGGGGGACTATTTAGTTTCCACTCATCCATTACATGTGTTTTCCTCCTCTCTGTATTACATTTTTAAATGATAGGATTCATTAAAACCCTGTTTAAAAATAACATAAGCCACTTCCCAGCTATTTGGGATACTGAAGTAGGATAATCACAAGTTTGAGGCCAGCCTCAGCAACTTAGTGAGACCCTGTATCAAAATCAAAACATAAAAGGGACTGGGAGTAGCTCAGTAGTAGGGTGCCCCTAAGTTCAATCCTCAGTTCCATAAATAAATAAAATCAGAAAATTTATAAAATACATGAACTTTAAACAGAAGGTTATAAAATAGCAAGTACAACATGCTATCAATTATACTTCATACTATATGAAGTATATTCATGAAAATATGCTAAAATTTCAATACTTATATCTAAAATTATGAATGACTTTCAATTCCATATTTGGACTTTTCTGAATAATACAATTTTCCACAATGAATTTCTACTATTTCTAAAATCAGAAAAAAAAATTCAAAGAAGAAAACAATGCTATCAATGAGTAAGACATGATCAGGTCTTTGAGACATTACCCTTAGTATTCTACAATTTGTTACCATAAAGAAGATTTAAAATTTCAACTTTAAATCACTTATGGGATTACAGAGTCTCTTAGAAGAAAAAAAGATGGACTTAAATTGGCTGCCAGAGGCACCAGTAGGCCCCCTGGAAATACTTATAACCTAGAGGTTAGAGAGTACCTAGGTGGCAGATTGACTTACTACAAACTCCAATTTATGACATGGGTTTGTATTAGACATAAAAGCTTTACTCTGATCTGCCTCCCACTGACTCCAACTACTAGCATTCATCTGGAGCTGTAGGATTCGTATGTATGGATTCTATGCCATGATTATACCTCAAAGAGAAGATAGCTAGGGTTAAAACAATATGAAGAAGAACAGTCAAGTTACTTCATTCTTGCCTTCATATTTCAGCATGAAACCATGAAATATCTTCATGAAGAACAAAGAAGAGGATCAGATCACAGTAGGCTTCCACGGAAGAGCCTTGGAAATAATTGAATGGTTTGCATGTTCTAATCAATCCCAGAGTGAGCCTATTGCACAGATAGAAGTTCCTACAAGTAAGAGTTTAAAGCTTCCTCTGTATTCCTAATGGGAAAGTGATGCATTTTGTATTCACATGATGATGTTAAAGAAAAAAGAAAGAGAATAATTTTTAAGACTACGTAAAAAAAAAAAAAAGAAAGAAAAGAGAGCTTAATTCTAACTCACCCAGTACTGTTTATTATCAGCCTTTTTTAGGGCTCCTAGGAAGTCATTTATTTAGATAAGCACTAGGGGCCTCCTGCCAGTGATCTTTCATATTGTGAAGAACAAAGGCACTTTCTGAACATTAGGAAAACCAGGATTAAGCAAGATGACTGTTGTCATATACTGTTCAAACATTCTATGGGTTAAAATCAGAGAATCTGGGTGAGTTTGTATCCTTTACCAACTACTAATCTTTCTTGTTGATAACATGCAGAGAAAAAGAGTGAATGCTTCATAATCATCAGTTTGCTTTCTTTCCACAAGTGATGCACAATGGTGAGGACCAATCTATGACTGAGATGAATAAAACATGGAGGACAAAGAACCAAATTTTTACTGCTTTCTGACAGAAAGAAAAAAGAGGTAACAGAAGCCCGAGATCTTTCCACATGCTTCCTTTTGTCCAACAAGTATCTCTGTGTTTTCTTTGTGTGAGTGTGATACTACAGGATGATTCACAGTACCTCCTATATACACTGCCAAACTTGATCACATTCATGTGTGTGTGTGTGTGTGTGTGTTATCTTCTCTTTTTAGTTATACATGACAGTATACTCTATTTTGACAGCTTTATACAAACATGAAGTATATCTTATTCTAATTTGGATCCCAATCTTGTGGATGTATACAATATTGAGATTCTAAATGGTGGGTTATGGAATCCTTTTACAATAATTGAGGCTGTGTGAGGCTGTATGCTAATAGTGGGTATCTGTGTGAGATTTACTGGTTGAAATCCTAACACTAAATGGCATCGTTCACCTATATGATACAAAGCAACAAAAAGTTTCTCTCCAATTTCCTGTCCATTGACTGTTTTATTTCCTGCGGGGGTTTTAAAGAAAACTGCTGTGAGAGTTCTGAATGTTCATTCCATTACTCCCTTGCAAGAAAAATTTGGAAACAGTATATTTTTTATTTATAATAATAAAGCACAGGCCAATGAAGAATTATTTGGAAAATATGGAGATTTAAATTGTTAATGCTCCAAGTCCCACTTTCCAGAGAAAACCTAGATAAACACAGTGTAATTTCTTCAGGCAGGTTTTTTTTTTTTTTTTTGGTACATAACTTCAATCATTTATATAATTTTGGGAAACTTCCTTTCTCAGGCAATATGTCATGAGCATTGCCCTCCATTGTTTTTAACACTTCTCCAAGACTACAGTTTGCATTGATGATATTACACGACTTTATGTCTTTACACTTGTTATACCATGGCCATCAGATGCCAGAATTTCAGTATCTTAGAAGAAAATAAATAGCAACTACTAAAGCTTAATTTAATTTGAAATATGTTAGTATGTACAATGTCATTTATTTTTATTTTCTGACCCAATTGTTGGAAATTTTAGGTAAGAAGTCTGATAATAATAATACATTTTAATGACTTTTAGGAATATACATGCAGCATCTCAACACTTGGAATTTTTAAAATTTATTTTATTTAGTTATATATGATAGCAATAGGATGCAATTCAATTCATATTATACAAACAGAGCTAAAGTTTTCATGTCTCTGATTTAACACAAGAGTAGAGTCACACCATTCATGTTTTCATACATATACTTAGGTAATGATGTCCATCTCATTACTTGGAATTTTATTAATCAACAGTTTCAGAGATAATTTTTATCATCTTAATTATTTATTTTCCTAAATCTAGATTACCAAAATGCTGTGTCATGAATGAATGCTGTTGTATTCTGTATATGTATTCTGTTGGACTAATAGTTAGATGAAAATGTATTTTATTTTTGTAACCATTTCATATATTATATTGACAAATTTTCAGAAATTAATGTGGAATTCCAAGCATTAATAAAAATAATTAACATCACTTTATTGTATAACTGGATGTGCCCTGTATTCTTTGCATATAGAGTCATAAATTGGATTGACCAAAGCTTTATTGGCTCTGACATGTTTGGGTAAAAATGGTATTTTAATTTGATAAAATAATTTGCAATAATTTTTCACATTAAAGTGTTAGATAGCATATAAATTATTTGTTTCTTAAAATCCCAATAGTTATTCTCCATCCAATGTCTGTTTTGAAAGTCTCATATTGGAGCCCTAATATATGTCACAGTATATATGTACAGTTTGTGTTGAACAAATAAGTAAATGAAGTACGCTATGAGAGCAGGAAGCACAGGGTTGTAAGATAGCACATAGTGGGAGCATTCACCCTAATAACAGGAGGTGAGAAAGTTTCCTAGAAAAGATAAAATCTGAAATGAAAGAAGTCTTTCCAGTTTAAGAAAACAGCAAGTACAAAGGCATAAAAAAAAAAAAAAAACATTACTGTTTGAGGATGACTAAGAGACATTCAGCATGGTCATTGCAGAGCACTGGAAATGTCACTAGTAGTTTCAGAATTTCTACCTCAAAGGGACCAAAGAATGATTGGAGGTTGGGCCTGAGGTCTTTTAAGCTGTGTTGCATAGGCAGCACATTGTTTTCTTTAGACTGTATTCCTCTGTTGGTGTGACATTTATAGGGGTCCTGATGAAGATTATTCCAGGGCAAACCCACCCAGTAACTCCTTCCTTGACACCATCATGGGAGAAGTAATATCAGAAGTGAGAAGAGGAAGGAAAATTCAGGGAGTCAAGATAGACATTTTGTGATGGGTTAACTGTTTTTGGCAACATGACTGGTTTTTTTCTCTTATTAATTCTTGATTATTAAAAAATATGCACCTTTACCTGCAAGTTTTTTGAACAGAGCAAAAAGAAACCACTTTTTCTGCATTCCTTTCTTTCCAAGAACCCCACTCCAGAATACAAATGTTTAGTGCACTTTATTTAACAGTAAATATTGACTACTTTCCCTTCTTTTCTTCTTCTTTCCTCTCTGTCTTCCCTCTCTTCTTCCACAAATGTCTTACAACAAATTAAAACTGCTGTCTTAACTCTTTCCTTTGTGGAATAAGTTCATGTGGATAATGTTCATAGAAGGAAAGGAAAGATATAGGAAGAAGAGAATTTTCCAATATACTGATATTGACAGTATCATTTTTTTTTTAGCCTTACCAAAAAATCACTGTTCAAGTGATACTCTCTAAAAGGAAGATAAATATGAACGGGGAAAAAAATGAAGATGAAATTATTTTTCCGGTCCTGTGTACCCTTGTAGGAAAACAGCTCTGTCATCTGTGACAAGCCAAGCAGTAAGTCTTTCATCTACATCTTCAAGCTTTTAGGATACAAACAAGCCAAAAGATATGTGTAGTTATCAGTGAGACTGATCAACAATTAGTGTTTTCATTCTATCATGACAACCCAGAGAACACAAGCAGTAATAGTGATGAGATAAAAGAATAAAAGATGAAATCCTTTATATAATAGTTACACATGTTTGAGCATCTTTAAAAAATAAGTATAAAACTAGTGGAACACAATTAAGTTTTTAATGATATAGGTTAAAGTTATAAGTAGATAAAACTCGGGGCTAGGAATATAGCTCAGTTGGTACAGTGCTTACCTTGAATGCACAAGGCCCTTGGTTCAATCCCCAGCACCCCCAAAAAATAAAAAATAAAAATAAAAAAATAAGTAGTCAGAACTTCAGAAATTATGAGTTGGGAGGGAAAAGGTAGAAAAGGTCAATCTTTGGCCAAATTATATTGCTATATTGTGCACATGTACAAATGTAACAAATCTCATCATTATGTATGACTATAATGCACCAATAAAAAATGTGAAAAAAGAAAAGAAAAGAAAGTTAATTTGTACCAGATAACTCGAAAGGATTCAAAATCCAAAGATGTTAAAAAAAAAAAAAAGGCCAAAACTGAAGTATATTTGTTTTTGAGAGGAAAGTCAAAGGCAAAAGATTCCAGGTGTGTGATTGCTAGAGGCAAATAAAGTGGTAAAGGTTCTCAGGCCATTATACCTGATTATGCTAATCTTCATAATTGTGAAATTCCTTCCTACATGTGGAAAATTAAGGAGGCTATGATCCATCCTTCAGAGCTTTCTGTCATAACACTTAAGGTCAGAAATAAAACAAACTGCCTTGATTCCTATATAAGTGTAACGCATTTTTCTAATAGTTTTCTGTTGCTTAAAATCAGTATAGGAATCTGTGACATATAGTCTGCTCTGGTGGTTAAGAGGGCTGACTCTAGAACCATGACTAAAATACTCAATTCTAGTTTGATCTTCTATTATATCTGTGGTCTTATGAAAGTTACTTCAATTTTTGTCTTTGATTGCTCCACATAAAATGGGAGTTTAAAATGGTATCTGTATTACAGAGTTTCCCTGTAATTTAAATCAGTAAACATATTGAGTTACATCAGTGTAATGTGGTTACAACAAAGTGCTCAATAAAAATTGGCCAGTATTAGTTTAGTCACTTACAGAAGCTTCATGGCCCAAAATAAAAGTAATTAGGAAGGTCCAGGTATGCATTCCAAAGCATCAAATATTAAAAAATGAAATAATATATATTAATATTAATTTATGAAATGATATGAATATGCCTGGAAAACATGAGGTATGCAAATAAATGGTAGAGAATAGAATGGAGAATTTAGATTGACCGTAATGTGTAAAAGTTAGGAGGAAAGGTAATGTTTGGTGACTTAAACTGAAGGAGGATGAATTATAGGCACTAGAAAAATCTGCGTATAGTTTGGTGTGGTGGTGCACACCCGTAGTCCTAGCAGTTCAGGAGGCTGAGGCAGGAGAGTCACAAGTTCAAAGCCAATCTCAGCATTCAGCAAGGCCCTGTGCAAAATAAAAAATAATAAGGGCTGGGGATGTGGCTCAGTGGTTAAGTGCCCCTAGGTTCAATCTCTTGTTACCACCCCTCCAAAAAAAGAAAGGAAAACATGTGCATAATGACAGCCAGGTCTACTTAGTGACTACAAGTTCCTAGAGACCAAACTCCAATGAGTCTTAGAATCTTAAATGATTACATGTCCCACAGATCAGAAAGTATTCATGTTCATCAGTTATGACTCCCAACATCAATCCTCAGTTCTTAAATCAACTTTCTCCTTCTGAACCAATTGAGTAGACTTAAAAATGGTAGTTTGTGACACTTACGAATATAGAAATACATATTTAATATTGTTATATTTTATTCTATATTTTATTATGCTGTATTCTCACATAGTTTTAGAATGGCATGTTGAAACTGTCTACTGTTTCTGCCACCTAATAGATGTTATCTAATTTAATTCTCACAAAAACCTACCAAAGAATTAATAACATCCCCCACTTTTCTAGCTGAGACGAGGAGCTTAGTTAGTTAAAACACAAAATAGTTAGGTAACTTAAAATGGATCATACTGAAGGTAAGTGGCATGACACAAAAATTTACATGGAACTTTAAATTAGAATGACCTTTATTAGAATGGTTTCATTTCAAAACATTTGATAATATGAAGATTTTTATGTGTCCAGATTTGAATGTAGTTTGTCCTAAGATTATATGTAATCAGAAGCCTGGCATTTCTCAGCACAATTTCAAATCTATGCCGCTGTTTGATGCTAGGTAGTATTACCTGTCTTTCAGTGCCTCTTTCTTCATTAGCAAAATTAATACACTATCCCTGCTGTTACTGATTCCAGGACATGTTCTAAAAATTTAAAAAATAATAATAATTGAAGAGAAATGAATAGATATAATACAACAAAAATTCAGAATTCCCCAAGTCATGTCCTCATATGAACTTTGTAGATGACAAGGACACATGAAGATGGGGAATTATTCTGCAGTGACTGAATTCCTCCTAGTGGGGCTTTCTCAATACCCAGAACTCCAGAATCTTCTCTTTGTGCTCTGCCTCATCATGTACAAGATTATCCTACTAGGAAACAGTCTCCTCATTATCATCAGCATCCTGGATCCTCGCCTCCATACCCCTATGTACTTCTTTCTTGGAAATCTCTCATTCTTAGACATCTGCTACACATCATCAACTATTCCCCCAATGCTTATTATATTTATGTCAGAGAGAAAATCCATCTCCTTTCTTGGATGTGCTCTGCAGATGGTTATCTCCCTTGGCTTGGGCTCCACAGAATGTATCCTCCTGGCTGTGATGGCCTATGACAGGTATGTAGCCATCTGCAACCCACTGAGGTACCCCATCATCATGAACAAGGTGTTATATATACACTTGGCTGCGTGGTCCTGGACTATAGGCTACATGACCTCCTTAGTGCAAACAGCCATGGCAATGGTGTTGCCTTTCTGTGGTAACAATGTTATTGATCATCTCACCTGTGAGATCCTGGCTCTTCTAAAACTTGTGTGCTCAGATATATCAATGAATGTGCTTATTATGACAGTGGCAAGTGTTGTTTTATTGGTGATTCCTCTGCTGTTAATTTTTGTATCCTATATTTTCATTCTCTCTTCCATCCTAAGAATTAATTCTGCTGAGGGGAGAAAAAAAGCCTTTTCTACCTGTTCAGCCCACCTGACTGTGGTGATCTTATTCTATGGGTCAGCCCTTTTTATGTACATGAAACCCAAGTCAAACAACACCAAAGTATCTGATGAAATCATTGGACTGTCCTATGGAGTGATAACCCCAATGTTGAATCCCATCATCTATAGCCTGAGGAATAAGGAAGTAAAAGAGGCTGTGAAGAAAGTTTTGAAAAGACACTTGCATCTAACAAAAATATGAAAGGCCTTGAAACATGTGATTCTCTCAACACAGGATCAGATTAGGTGTTTTATAGTCACAGAAAAAGTCTGCTTATAAGGCCATACATGGGACTCTGTTCTTTTCAACATGGAATGCTCATATAAAGCTTCTGAATATTGTCTTATCTGCATTCCCTGTATGTGCACAGCTCCTCTAATTAGTCCCTATACACCTTTCTAGCATATAAATCTTATCCTCTCTGCCCTCTGCTATTTTTCAGCCTCATTTTTTACTCTCTCCTATTTATCCTTTTTGTCCATCCTCTCCTCTCTCCATCACCTATTTCATTTCTCTTCCTCCCTTTTGTCCTCTTAGTCTCCTTTCTCAGTCATTTTTAAATGGAACATGTATTGTTTGGAGTATTTATCTATTTATCTATTTATTTATTTATTTATTTTGTCTTGCACAGTCTCTTCCGGTGAAAGTATTCTTCTTTGGTGAGCCAACAATCCCTCCATTTAAGTTTGTGTGGTTCTAGATAGGGTTGATCCAATCTTTTGCAAATAGTGGTAAGCCATGAACATTGGCCTAGTCAATTAAAAATAAAATTCTTCTTGTCAAAGTCAGCATGGTAAGTGAGAAAATCCAAGAAAATCGAATTCAATCCAAGATTCCTGTCTCTTAATGAGAAAAAAGGGGAACACTTCCTGCTAGAGTTGCTAAATAGGTAGAGTATGTGTCTGGAGCCAGTCTTTGCCTTTACATGGAGAAATCCTAAATGAAAGATAAAAGATGTGAGAAGGAGGGGGAGAGGATGTCTGATGCAGTTATTTTTAACTTCTTGATTAACCTGTATAGAAAATCAAATTCACAAATATTCTTTAGGTTATATGAGTAAATAAATTATATTTCTATTAAAAAGTAACTTTCAATTGGATTCTTAATTACTTACAATCATATAGTCATAATTAATGTATTCCTTCTCCCCCTCTCCATTCTTATTTTTGAAGCAGAAATTACAAAGATAGATAATTTAATAGTCCAGTGTTCTATAGCACTCAGGGGTCCTCCTTTTTCTTTCATTAACCTAAATTATGATCATATGATTTTCTGTTCTGTATGCAAGTAAATACTCTAGTCACATCCCTGATAATTCCTAAGCAGTGTTTACATTTTCCTACATTCTGGTTTTCATTTTTGCCCCAGATTAATATTCTAAACTTTACCACTATTCCTCTGGTAATCTTATATGCCTCTTTGTTTTAAAACTCTCAACAGTACATTTTACCCAGAAAGAATAGGCATAACTCTCCTAAATACCCACATCTAAA
Source organism: Marmota marmota marmota (assembly GCF_001458135.2). Lineage (NCBI taxonomy): Eukaryota > Metazoa > Chordata > Mammalia > Rodentia > Sciuridae > Marmota > Marmota marmota. Next base: position 8,263,053 of record NW_026000101.1, on the reverse strand, counting down.
GATCACTATATTTAACATCTCTCTTTAGGTTGAAAAATGAGATCAATGACACAGCAAGCAAAAGTAGAAATATTAAATATCACTATTTTTTAAAAATTTCTTAGCCAAGCCAATGCCCATGGCCCCTCTCGAGTCTATTTTCCTCTTTATCGTCTTTCCTGCTACCAGATGGATAGTGTCTATTCATTTTTAAAAGAACAATACGTACTCACCAGGAAATTGGGCCTTAATGATTTTAAAATATTGAAGTCCAATCTACAAGAACCTTGAATGATGAGTTCTGTTTAAAAATGTATCAAGCTGCACACTTAGGATTTGTCCACTCTCAAAAAAGATCCAATAAAGAAATATATAACCCATTGCCTGCCTCACATTATGAATATTAGGATAATCATCACAGCCCTTCTAAAACTAGGATCTACATGATTCATTCTTAAAAAAGGAAGAACCATGATTGGAATATAGCAATCCAAAGCACTTCTAACATCCTTTATTTGAGTTTCTTTAAGCTCCAATACTACAGCAATATTTTTAAAAATCCCATTGTATTTCAGCTCACAGTTGCTCTGGAGCATCTCCTTCCATCATTTCCTAAGACCCAGCCTTCTTACAGTTTCTACCCTTTCTTTTCCCATCCCACACTTCCTTGATCAGGATATTCTTTTTATGTAAAACAGTGTGGGCTCTGAGGGCAAGGGATTTAAAGCAACATGGATTTTAAAGGAATTGAGCCGTAAATTGTGGGGAGGGAAGCTATTAAAATTCTCAAGAAGTTTTACCTTCCTATATTTACTTATCAACACAAATCTAGCTTTTTTCACCACACTACACAGATGTTATCTTTTACCACTCTATCAACTTTTTCAAGAAGAAATTATTTCTGTCTCTTCTTTTCTAACATAGGTTTTTAGTGTGCCTCTATTACATTTCTTGTTATATGTTGTAATTTATTCAATGTAGCATAGTTGGAGAAGGGCTTACAAGTCAAGAAGAAATGATTATGAACTACAGTTTACTAGAATTATGAACTGTCATGTATTAGACTCTACCTTTCCCATGAACTAAATGTTGAATTTAGTACCTAGCTGGGGGCAGGGAGGGAGTTGTGAGGACTAAATTTAAAAATGCAAAATGTTTTATTCAATGCTTTTCTAATGTCATGCAAGAAAAATACACATTCCACATACGTTTGCCCATATACACCTAACTCTTCTAATAAACTGAATTTCCTGAAGGCACGATATAAAAGTAATTTTGTTTAAAAGACCTTTGGTGTCCGGAAAAGAAATACATGCATTTATTGTGAATGTGTATTGAATAAATGAATGAATGTATGACTATCTTTCTTATGCTAGAGGTAAATAAGGAAATTTGCAATTGCCCAAATAATCCCTACAAGTGTAATCAGCCTATAACACCTCTAATTGCCACGCTAGGGTTGTGGCTCAGTGGTAGAGCACTTGCCTAGCATGTGTGAGCCACTGGGTTCAATTCTCAGCACCACATATAAATAAATGAATAAAATAACAGTCCATTAACATCTTAAAAAAACTCCATCTGCCTCTCAAAACTGTCTCCTCTGACTTAAAGACTTTTTAAAAATCCTAGCACAACTCTCATCTCTTTCCACTAAGTTAAATTTCTATAGCAAACTATTTAGGCTTTGCAATATTTATTATGTTAAGATTTATAGTCTCTTCACAATAAACCTGCTAATTTTTGAAATTTTACTAGGGGAAAAGTCTCTGACTTGTTTGATCTTATAATCCCACAATTATTAACAAAGTGGGCTTCGATGAACACATTAACTGTATCATTTTATACTGCCTTTTTAAAAAAAATTTTTTAGTTATAGTTGGACACAATACCTTTATTTTATTTATTTATTTTTATGTGGTGCTGAGGATCAAACTTAGCACCTCGCTCATGCTACTTGAGCACTCTACCGCTGAGTCACGACCTAAACCCCTTTATAGTGACTTTTTGTATTAAGTTTATTTACTTGGGAGAATTTCATTTTCATAGAATATGGGAAGTATGACTATGATATATGTAATACATACAACGACTATAGCAAAAATCCTGGTTAAACTAACATGCCTTGTTTTATATATAGTTTTGTTTTTTGTTTGTTTTTTAATTCTGAGCATCAGAAGATTGACTGTTAACAGATTGGTACAGTCTACCTAATCCATTTACACATACATATAATCACTGAACTCATTACAGAGCATTACACATACATAACTTGACAATAACCAAAATAAAAAGACATTAATATGAAGAACAATGAGTCCTATATGTGTACCTCAGCCCTAAGATCTAGCATTATAGGCATTTTAAATATAACCAGTCCAAAACAGACCATTGATTTTCCTATCCTCAAACTATTTCTCAAGTCTTGCTCATCTCAGGAAGTACAGCATCACACAGGAATGCCCATAACCCACCAGCACAATTTAGTGTGATCACCTCCATTGCTACCATAGTATTCTAAGCCACATGGTCTTACCTATGCTAATACAAAGGCTTCCCAAATCCCATTACAGACTTTTGTTCTTCCACAATTCCACTTTTGTTTTCCCACAATTTATTCTTTACACAGTAAATAGAGTTTTGTTTTTAGAATGGCACATACTTAAGTCATAGAACAGATACAAACCTAACAATGCTATTTTTAAAATCAAAAGGCATAGGTAGAATTCAAAAGAAGATGTTTTTGAATAGCTAACCTAACTAAAATAAACATAACATATAAAACATCAGTTAAAACTAAATATGGATTATATATTAATAAAGAAAATGCTCTTTCAGTCTGGAATGTGACTTTACAGTCCAGAGACTCAATGCAGAGATTGTACATATGTTAGAGAATTACATTACTAAAGATGATAGCAGGATCCTAGAATCCCTGTTTGAGCAATTCTTAAGAGAGATAAAATTACTGAAAAGGTATGTAGATATAAAGAAAAAATAAAGTATATAAGTACAATATTCAAAAAAAAACCTAGTTAATAATAAACATGCTGAACTAATTAGATAAAAGTGCAATGATATCTATAGTTTGCTTAGAAATGCACCCAAAATATAACTGGGAAATAATGGAAGGATACAGAGATAGATAATATATAGAATGATATAATTAAATTTAGTGAAATATTCATGGTGGAATCTAGTTGATGGGTATATGATGCTTAAAAAAATTTTCACTTTTTCTTTATGTTTCAAATTTTCATAATATGGTATCCAAAAAATATATCATTAATTTGTCAAGAATATACCTCTTGAAAGAATTTTGTATCCATAAATGAGACAAGGACAGAATTTGGATACTAAATGATATCATTATAAATTCTCTTAAACTTAGTTTAAGAAAAAGTTCTACTATTTTAAAAGGGAAAACTTTTTAATAGGTTATTTACAACTCTTACAAGAGTGAAATTAAAAATAAATTTTATTGGTCCCTTTGAAACTTAATTTCCTATACTGAACTCTTGTCAGAGTTTCAGTTGCTAATCCTTAGGGAATGAGCACAAGGGGAGAAGGAAAGTGAAGAAAAGAAATAGATAAGAAGATTTACTAGAATCAAGTTCTAAGATAATAAGGAAAAGTAAAAACAACAAATTTCTTTGATATGATATGTTGTTGATGGTGGTCATTCCTGTGTCTTTGGCTATTTCTGACAGAACGAGTGATTCCCCAGGCATATCAGACTGTGTAGATACTAGCATTTGGCTTTAAAGTTGGCTCTTCCTACAGCATTTATTTTTTAAATACACTTTTTGAATACAATTAAAGCCAAGAAGTTTTGATGGTACCATTCATATATCAACAAGATATTTGTCTGTAACCTTGTAACACTGCTACCTTAAAATAATCAAGTTACAATAGATGAACCCTAGATAGGGCAGAGGGGTGGGAGGGAAAGAGAGGGGGCATGGGGTAATTAATGATGGTTGAATGTGATTATCATTATTATCCAAAGTACATGTATGAAGACACGAATTGGTATGACTATAATATGTATACAACCAGAGGTATGAAAATTTGAGCTCTACATATGTAATAAGAATTGTAATGCATTCCACTGTTATAAATAAATAAATAAATAATATGAAAAAAAAAAACATTAAGGAAACCCCCCAAAAAAAATCAAGTTACATAATCACATTTCCTGGAGACTTCTCTGACCTGGAACCTTAATAAAATATAAGTTGAATTTAATTCAAACAAACTATAAGTTAGATGAACTGTTACTATTCCATGCTACTCATATTCTCACATTTGTATAAATGTGAGTTACTATTGGGTAAGGCTAACATAAATGAACACTAGTTATATTATAATAATAATTCAGGTGATTACAGAACACAGGTGTTAATATGTAGGCTGTATTACGCATCATTATTTAAAATGGGAAATGAGACTACTCAACGTATTGAACACTAATAGTGTTAGTGATGAAAGGCCTACCGAGTATGAATTTTATGCTCCTGATAAAAGTTAAAATTTCCAAGTGTTGAGAGACAGCAAAAATGAAAAAGTCAGTGATTGAATAACAAGTGAAATAAATTACTTAAGACATTAATCAAGACAATTAGGATTCATAACCCACTTGAATCAAAGTGTGAAATATGATATATCAAGAACTATGTAATGTTTTGAACAACCAACAATAAAAAATTTTAAAAAAAGACAATTAGATGGCAAAGACTATATAGTATAATTATCTAAATTCAGAAGGAATGATGTCTTCGTGAGAAATGCATGAAGATTTAGGTATCTTAATGTCTTTTACTCTCTCATACAGTGGAATGGTATTCAGGAACAAAAATGCAAACATAAAACCCCAATGTAAATACCACAATAATTATATAAGAGTCATAAAGCAAAACAGATTTTATTGAACTAAGATAGAAAATTTTACCATGTTTTTAAACTAGTTGTCTCACTATAATAGTGAAGTCATAAGAATGATTATGTAGAAATACATGATGTGTACAAAACTACATGTATATGTATATTATGACATTGGTATTTGCCTTACATCTATCTCTTCTTTAAGATACCAATTTATGAAATACAGAATTTAATTATTAGCTTTACAACATAAAAAGTAAAATGATAACACCTAGAATAAGACCCCGTCTGAAGAAGATATCTGTCTGTTTTTTTGTATGTGCAATACAGCCTAGGTTTTGTAGTTAAATTTTGTAGGTTCATTTAAATTTTAAAATCTAAAACTTATGAAAGGTGGTTTCAATTCATCATTTTTATAATATGTAACAATGATTACATAATGCTTACAACTAAGTAATTCACTTTTAAAAAGTAAATACAAGTATATAAGCATGTTTATAAATAAGCAATATGTAATGGTAAAAATAAATGCCTAAAAGGAAACTTGGAAATTGATCTAAGAATGTCATGATGCTTCCCACATAGAATAGTTATTCCAGTTTTTTAAAACTGAAGCTCAGTCTGCTCTTAATAGTGAATGATCTTATTATATTATTATAATATATATTATATATATTAATATCATATAATAGCATTTATTTTCTCAGATGCTACAAAATAATAAAAAATGTCAGCAATGAACACAAAGCCTCAAGTCAATGGAATAATTTTTTCAAATTATCCAAATAAAATAACTGAAAACTGGGATTTCTATATCAAATTAAACTTTCATGAGAGAAGGCAAAATAAAGACATTTTTAGGGAAAAAAGAAAAAGATTTTTACCATACAGACAGTACTAGAAAAAAAATTCCCTAAGTTAAAAGAATGAAATTAAAATGAAAATACAGTAAACAAGGAAATTGCTAAATACGTAGGTGTATCTAAACTGTCACTGGCTTTGTGAAAGAAAGAAAGAGAGAGAGAGAGAAAGAAAGAAAGAAAAAAAGAATGAATGAATGAGGGACTTAAAAACAAGGTCAAAAGAATAGATACAACATGAATGATGATAAGAAAGTTTAAATGTAAACATTTTAGGGCCTTTGTAGTCCCATCTTTAAAAGTTAATGTAATCTTGTGGGGGACGTGCTTGCATAGTAGAAAATGCTTTAAATGCAATAAAATGTTTATAAAACTGAGGATACATTAGGGGGGAAAAAAGCAAGTTTCAATGAATACCAAAGACATTCAAACCACAACCCATGTTCACAATACAACATACATAATAAATTCATTTCAAAAAGAACCCCTCCCACAAAAATGACTTTTAAATATAGAAATTTATGTGAATTATCAGTAGTATTTGAAAGTTAGAAGCAGCTGCAGATTGTAATTTGGTTTGTTGGATGTGATAGACATGCTAAAATGTAAAACCCAACATGATGAATGGGAAAATGAAAATGCATAAAATTTGCTGTAAGATATATGGAGATTTATTTTATTTATTAAAAATTCTTATAAGAAAACATGCATATTTATAAAAATGGTCTCCTATGTCAAGTATTTGCACAATAAGAGCTATCATATAAACTCTTCTTTTAATAGCTCATTATTTTGAAAGATTGACATATTGAATTCTGGAGACACGACTAATAAAAGTGTTAAAACAAAAAAAGTGATAATTGAAAAAAGAACATTGTTAAATAATTCATAGGTTAAAAAGAGGATAATGGAAACATTAAGATATTTATAAAGTTAATAATAATAAAATTACTCTCAAAATTTGTGTTTATCAGGAATTACGTGGTCAAATACATACACTGGAAAACAAGAAGGATGGAAAATTAATGCTCTAAGAATCCAGCTTAAAGATTTCGAAAAATGAGTAAATAAGGAAATCCAATTACAGGTAGAAGACTAATAAGTAGTTGAAAAATTTAGTAAGACACAACAGAAATACAAAAACAAATAAAAAGTGGGCAAAGAAGTTTAATAGGCAAATTTTCCAAAGAGGACATGTGAATGACCAAAATGGGCAGGAAAGATGCTGAGTATCACTGATCATTAAAGAAATGCAAATCAAAACTACAATGAGCTACTACTTCACAGCCATAAAGATGACTACTATCAAAATAACAAAAGTATCATATGTCAGAGAGGATGTGGAGATATTGGAACCCATGTACTTTATTAGTAGAATGTAAAATGACATAGCCACAATGGAAACAGTGTGAGTGTTCCTCAAAAACTTAAAAATGAAATTACCATATAAAGCAGAAATTCCACATCTGAGTACACAAAATAAATAAATAAATAAAGGCATGATCCCCAAGAGATATGTATATATCCATGTTCATAACAGCATTATTACAATAGCTAAAACATGGAAGTAACCCAAGTTCTCTCTAAATGGATACATGAATAGCAAAATGTGGTGTATACCTACAACTTAATATCATTCAGTCTTAAAAGGAAAGAAGTTTTCACAAAGGCTCCATAGATGAACCTTGAAGTTATGCTAGGTGAAGTAAGCTAGTCACAAAAAGTCAAATACTGTATGATTCTACTAATATGAAGTAGCTATTCCAGAAGTAAAAAACCATAGAGAGGAAGTAGAAAGGTGCTTGCCAGAATCAGAGAAATAAAAGGAGGGAGGTTACTGTTTCATAAGTACAAAGTTTTAGCTTTACATGATGAAAAGAGTTATAGAGATGGATACTGGTGATGGTTGCATCACATTATGAATGCATTTAATATCAGTGCACTGTATACTTAAAAATGGTTAGATGGTAAATTTTAGGTTATATGTACTTTTACCTCAGTAAAAAAAATTGATATTTTTTTTCATTATCCAATGATTCTAATCCAACACCTATGATATACAAATTAGTTCATAAAAGATTGCAAAGCAGTTATGGAAAGCTCTCCTACCTTTTATAAGCCTGATATAAACCTGAAGCAAAAACTGATCAGGGATAATATAAGACAGGAAAACTTATGGAACAATCTCACTTATGAACATAGACAGAAAAATACTAAATAAAATCCTAACAAAATCTATAAAGCTACAAAACAACAATACCTAACAATAAAATAGGGTTTCTTCCAAGATGCAAGGATTTCTTAACACTAAAAAATAATATAATGCAATTCATGATAATATTAATTGGAGAATTAAAAACAAATTATAATTTCAGTAAATGCAGAAAAATATTTTAATAACATTCCCTATTCATTCATAATTATAAAATGTAAATAACTTAGCAAACTAAAAACAGAAGATTTCCTTAACCTCACAAAACTTACTTATTGAAAACTTACAATTCACAAATTATTTTAAAGTTCAAAAAAAAGAAGAGAATGCCTGTTTTTACATCCTATATTCAGTGTTACAGAGATCCTACAAAGAAAGGTGAAGAGGGGAAGATAGGATAAGGAGAGTAAGTAAAAGAAGGAAAAATGGAAAGAAAATGAAAAATAGATGATAGAGAGCACACAAGGAAGACAATAAGGAAAGGTATAAAGGAGAAAGGGAGTGACAGGAAGTGTGAAGACTATACAGAGAGAACCACAATTCTCAGTCCTGACTGAAAAGGTTGTCTATGTAGAAAGAAAAAAAAATCTGTAAAAACAAAAAATTTAAACTCAAAAGAGTCTCTGACATGACTGCCAAGCACAAGATCAATATGCAAAACTCAGTAGTAGTTTTTGCAATATGTACAAATGGTTAGAGAACATACTTGGAGAGCATATTAGGAAGCTGGTCACAGTGATATATGCTTGTAACTCCAACTACTCAGGAGGTTGAGGCAGCCTCATAAGTTCAAGGTCAGCCTCAGTGAGAAACTGTCTCAAGATAAAAATAAAAAGGGCTAGGGATAAAGTTCAGGGGTAGAGCATCCCAGGGTTCAATATCCAGTATCATGGGGTAGGATGGGGTGGGAAAGAAAAGGAGAGAAGAATGGGGTGGGGGAGAAGGAGAAGGATATCAACAACAAAATCCAACAAAAAGTATAAAGTACCCATGAATAAAAACTGCACAAGGAATTTTTGAAGAAAAATATAAATATTCACTAAAACTAACACTGCACAAAACCTCTCATAAGCTGGGCAAATAAACTTCATTTATGTGAGGAAACTCATATTGTATATTTACTTTGCCAAATGACAAGATCAATAAAAACGCAACACTAATTCTGATATCTTACCATTGGCATAGTTCAAGACAGATATATCAATGCAGTAGACTACATACAGCAAGCAGGAATAATCTGGCTTTAGGTGGAATTTTGTATTCTAAACTAATGGTATTTGATTTAAGATTGCATTACAAATCAGTAGAGAATGGTCAACTAACTATTTAATAATTTTTGCTTTAGTAATGGCCTTCTAATATTGAAATAAAATCAAATTAAAGCTATACATTACTCTGTGGCCACAGTAAGTTTAAGACAGATTAAATATATAAGGACTGAAAGCAAAACTGTACAATATCTGGTAGAAAATATTAAAGTATCTTCATACCCAAAGAAAGGAAAAGTATACCATAAATATGGCCAAAAGAAGCAGAAAATATAAAAGACTACAAAAGTGAAAATAGACAAATGGGATAATAATGCACCAAAAACTTGTGGAATGGTGGAATTCTCTGCATTCTTCTCTTAGGGGCCATGGCATAGCAACAGCTGAAAAAGAAGACAGGTAAGATGTGAACTAGCTTGAGGAAGTGCAACCCTATTTCATTTAATATTGAGACAGAAAGAAATGGTTAAACTGCTACAGGAAGTAATGATATATAGCAATGAGTACCCTTGTGTCCTAAAACTCTTAGAAACTGAAGTCCCAACATCTCTCTTTAAGAGTGAAATAAAGAGGGAAGGCAGTCTTTCTCCCATTGGACAGTAATCACCTTATTTTATGGTTTAGCTTTTTTATGTATGTGAAAACCAAATAAAAGGACACAAATACATCTGATGAGATCATCAGGCTATTTTGTGGAATCATAACCACAACATCAAAAAAGCCTAAGGAATAAGAAGATTAAATAAACTATGAAAAGAGTCCTGTAGCAAACACCTGTATTTACTGAAAACTATTAAATAGCTAGCTTGAGGCATGTAATATTCTCTATGGGGAAACAGATCTTGTCTTTTTATACTGATATTATGATATTATGAGAGTTTGCATGCTTACACAACCAGATAGCAACTCCCATTTATTTTCAACATAAAATGTTCATATAAACCTTCAGAACAGTGTCTTATCTGCTGGATTTACAGTTGTAAAGAAGTCTGCCAACTGGTCCCTTAAAGATTCTGATGCTCTTCATCAAGATAATCTCAAGTTCACACACTCCCTCTCTCTCTCACCACCTCATTCTATGAACATAGCCATCATGTTGTTATGTAGCTACATACAGTTGTTTTAGTTATATCCTAAGACCCCAGCCAATAGCAAACATGCTACTATCAGACCTGTAAGTAAGCCAGCATTCAGATGATTCCAACCTATACAATTCAAGCTGCCACAACTAATACCAAAAGGAAACCTGTCCAACTAAGCCCAGCACAAATTATAAGGTCAATACCAAAATAAATGTTTTCCTTGATCTAACCCACTAAGTTTTGCTGTAGTTGGTTACCTAGAAAAATAACAAAAAAGAAAGAAAAAAATGAAATCCAGAATTTCTACAATGTTCCATTATAGAAATTTCTACAATGTACCATTCACAATATTCAAGATATATCACAAAATTACTATACACACTCAAGCAAAATGAAGTCTGATTATGAGATAATTCAAAGGATGCAATAAATAAGAATTTTCAAGTAGACATTATAACTATTTTTAAAATAGATCATATGAATAAATAAGAAGTCTTTGCACAAATAATACTAACTATAAAAAGGACCAAAAGAAAATTCTGGAAGTGAAAACTGAAACATATAATTTTTTAAAAGCACTGGAAGTTTAACAGCAAACTCAAGATGACATTTAAATAGTAGTTACCTAATTTAAAAAGAGAGGTGAAGAGTATATGATCTGTTTCCTACCAGAATGCTAAGTGACATAATTGCCTACACAATAGCAATTTTTTTCTTTCTTGATAACAAAACCTTTTAGTTTATATTTAATTATCAATCATGCTCAGGAATGGTGGGGACAGAAGAACCATGATTATTTCAGGCTAATACGGTAAATCCTACTTCCTTTTGTGACTAATGATATGTATGCCTACCTTTAGATAGGCGTATGACCCAGTTCTGGAAAGTTAGGATGATAATGAACGAGATGGAGCTTCTGAGAATGCTTCTTGCCCTTCAGAAGAGCAATAAGCAGGGACATGCTCTATGTTCCTGATTCTTGGAATATGATTATTTGATTTCTGTCACTTCCAGCACAATAGCAATAACCAAGTCTCTTCCTCTTTTTGTTAAAAAACAAAAAGAGGAAAAGACTTGTGTCCTTGATGACCTCTCTGGATCTTGAAACTATTAAGCTATGGATTTCTTGTTTATTCAGCATTAATAAATGCTCTACTTTATAATACACTTTGAGGTTGCATTTTCCCTAAGTGGCATCTAAAGGAATCTTTGTTGACAGCAAAAACTTTGTACTGAGCCTATTGTATCTCAAATATTTCCTGTTTCTCATTACCAGATAACAATTTCTTCCTGTAAGTCACTACATTTTTCTTTGCACATATGCTGTATTTTATCTTGATTAGTTATGATGTGATTTTATTAACAATATATACTTTTATTCTCAGAAGTGCTACAGATAGAGGTAATATTTAAATCTCCATGTGTACTATGAATCTTCTCATAGGTTCATTTTTTATTATCTTCTGCTTTTTATGATTCCCTACTAAATTTTATGGCAAGAACTTGTGTTTATCATTTTGTATATCCATACAACAATGAGTATTTGGCATCAAAACTGAGAAAAGGACCTATACATAGGTAGTAGACCCATGAATCTTAAAAGGTGAATAGAAGTGAAATAACAGAAATACACATACCATGCCACTAAACTGTAATTGATTGCTTCTCTTTCAAATTATTTGTTCTAGCCCCGCATTTCATATTGAATTTACTGTAAATGAGCTAAAGTCCTCTAGAGTAACTGTTCTCCTAATTAAGGACTACATGATTGCAGAGGTACAAAAAGACTATAACTGGAATAGAATTAAAATATTAAAGTCTGGAGGTGGCGTAGCATGGGCAGGGTCCAGAAATTTGAAATACGATAAGTAGTAGATGAGGATGCTGCCAGGGAGCCATGACAGGAGTTTGTTGTTCATTCCCTAGAGGTTACATATCCACAGCTTTGGTTAATACACCCTTATGGCTATTTCACACCACCAAGATAAAAATGTATAGCACCCTCACTCATTTTACATTCTATAAAAAGGGCATTACAAAAATTTCTGATTGTGGGAATTAGTTTTTATTCACAGAGAGTAAGAATAATACCCTCCAATGTTGCAATTACTTTTAAAATGCTATAGACAAGTAGAAAATACCAAGAAATTCAACAGGAAACTATTTAATTTCTACTCATCCATTACATGTGTTTTCCTCCTCTCTATATTCCATTTTAAAATGATAAGATTCATTAAAACCCTGTTTTAAAATAACATGAGACATATCCCAGCTATTTCAGAGAATAAAGTAGGAGAATCACAAGTTTGACGCCAGCCTTAGCAACTCAGTGAGACCCTATCTCAAAATAAAAAGTAAAAGGGGCTGAGAGAGAGCTCAGTAGTAGGGTGCCCTTATGTTCAATCCTCAGTATCAGAAAATATATAAAATACATGAACTTTAAACAGAAAGTTATAAAATAGCAAGTACAACATACTATCAATTATACTTTATGCTATATAAAGTATATTCATGAAAATATGCAAAAATATCAATATTTACATCTAAAATTATGGATGACTTTCCTTATTTGGGCTTTTCTGAATAAACCAATTTCCACAATGAATTTATATTATTTCTAAAATCAGAGAAAATTAATTCAAAGAAGAAAACAATGTTATTTAATGAATAAGACATGATTAAGTCTTGAGACATTATCCTTAGTGTTTTAAAATTTGTTACCATTAGGAAGATTTAAAGATTCAACTTTAAATCACTTGTGGGATTATAGAGACTCCTAGAAGAAAACAAAGATGGGCTTAAATTAGCTGCCAGAGGCACCAATAGGCCTGCTGGAAATACTAGGAACCCAGAAGTGAGAGAGTACTTAGGTGGCACATTGACTTACTACAAACTGAAATTCATGACATGGGTTTTTATTGGTGATGAAAGCTTTATTTTGATCTGTCTCCCACTGACTCCAACTACTAGCATTCATCCGGAGCTGCAGGATCCTGATATATGGATTCTATGGCACGATTACAACACAAAGAGAAGATTGCTAAGTTTATGAAGAGGAACAGTCAAGGTACTTCAATCTTGTCTTTATACTTCACCATGAAGCCATGAAGTATTTTCATACTACAACATGTAAATAGAAAAATTTAGTGATATACTAGAGGAAGTGAATATTAGCAACATCCGTGCTTATGTCTACAATGTCTTACTTGTTTTGAAGACTGTAGTCCCAATAAACCAGGTAATTTATTGTATGTGGAGAATTTGAGAACCCTACATGAATATTTAAATGAGATAGATTAAAACAGAGTTGGGAAGAGCTATTTTCAGAAAGCAAAGAGGATATAGGATTTAAGAATTCGGAATGACTTATTGTATTTGGTCAGTTTTGAATTAAATAGTGAAAAGAACATGGGAAATAATAGTTCAATAAGGAAATATCTTTAATATTTATGAACATCATTATAAATTAGTTTTTGCTTACCTTGGAAAATTAAAAAATGGCAGTTTAGTGGTTCAGATTAAATTGACATACTATGTATGGTATATTCCGTTTGTGCCAAGATCTTCCAGGTATGTTAATCATCTAAACATTACAATGAGGTTACTATTACCCTATTTTACATGACACTCATGACACGCAAGATTTTTGCAGCTGGTAAATCACAAACCCAGACGGAACTCTAGTTAGGCTGACACTAAGTCAATTGCTTTTTCTATTAAAATAAAGTACTTCTCCATAAAGATATATTACTAACAAAAAGAACAAAGAAGAGGATCAGATCACAGTAGGCTTCCATGGCAGAGCCTTAGAAATAATTGAATGGTTTGCATGTTCTAATCAATCCCAGAGTGAGTTATTGCACAGATAGAAGTTCCTACAAGTAACAGTTTAAAGCTTCCTCTGTATTCCTAATGGGAAAGTGATGCATTTTGTATTCACATGATGATGTTAAAGAAAAAAGAAAGAGAATAATTTTTAAGACTATGTTAAAAAAAAAGGAAAAGAGCTTAATTCTAACTCACCCATTACTATTTATTATCAACCTCTTTTAGGGCTCCTAGGAAGTCATTTATTTAGATAAGTACTAGAGGCCTCTTGCCAGTGATCTTTCATACTGTGAAGAACAAAGGCACTTTGTAAACATTAGGAAAAACTGGATTAAGCAAGATGACTATTGTCATATACTGTTCAAACATTCCTTGGGGTAAGATCAGAAAATCTGGGTGAGTATGTATCCTTTACCAACTATTTCTCTTTCTTTTTGATAAACTTACAAAGAAAAAGAGTGAATGCTTCATGATCAACAGTTTGCTTTCTTTCCACAAATGATGCACAATGGTGAGGACAATGACTGGGTATTTGAAGAGATGAATAAAATATGGAGGGCAAAGAGCCAAATTTTTACTGTTTTCTGACAGAAAGATAAAAGAGGTAACAGAAGCCCCAGATCTTTCCACATGCTTCCTTTTGTCCAACAAGTGTCTCTGCGTTTGGTGTGTGAGTGTGTGTGATGCTACAGGATGATTTACAGTGCCTCCTATATATACTGCCAAACTTGATCACATTCATGTGTGTGTATATTATTTGTTCTTTTTAGATACATAACGGTAGACTCTATTTTGACATATTTATGCAAACATGGAGTATATCTTATTCTAATTAGGATCCCAGTCTCCTGGAGGTACATGATGTTAAGATTCTAAATGGTGGATTATGGAATCTTTTTACAATAATTGAGTCTGCATCAGGCTGTATGCTAATAGTGGGTATCTGTGTGAGATTTACTGTTTGTAACCAGAATGCTAAATGGCATTGATTTCATCTTTATAATATAAAGCAACAAAAAATTTCTCTCCAATTTCCTGTTTAATGACTGTTTTATTTCCTTCTTGGGTTTTAAAGAAAACTGGTGTGAAAGTTCTGTATGTCCATTCCATTATTCCCTTGCAAGAAAAATTTGGAAATAGCATTTTTTATATTTATAATAATAAAACATGAGCCAATAAAGAGTTATTTGGAAAATATGGAGATTACATTGTTAACGCTCCAAGTCCATGTTCCAGAGAAAACATCAAAACACACTGTAATTTCTTTATGCAGTTGTTTTGTAAAAAAAACTGCATTCATTTAGGTAGTTTTGGGAAACTTCCTTTCTCAGGAAACACGTTATGAGCATTGTCTTCCATTGTTTTAACACTTCACTAAGATTACAGTTTGCACTAAGATTACAGTTTTAATTGGTGATATTACATGTGACTTTATGTCTTTACATTTGTTATACCATGGCCATCATATGCGAGAATTTTAGATAAAAAAAATATAGTGGCTACTAAAGCATAATATAATTTGAAATATGATAGTATGTGCAATGTCATTTACTTTTATTTTCTGATCTGATTGCTGGACCTTTATTTAAAAAGTCAAATAATAATAATAATAATAAATTTTAGTGGCTTTTAGGAAAATACTTCCAGCATCTCAACACTTGAAATTATATTGACCAACACTTTGAGAGAGATGATTTTATCATCTTAATGATTTATCTTCCTCAGTCTAAATTACCAAAAGTTTGTACCAAGAATGAATACTGTATTCTATCAAATGCTCTTACACATAGAGTTAGATGGCAATGAATCTTATTTTTGTAACCGATTCATTTCATATATTATATTGACAAATTTTCAGACATTAATGTGGAATTCCAAGCATTAATAAAAATAAGTAACTTCACTTAATTGTATAATTGGATGTAACTGTATGCTTCGCATACCCAGTCATAAGTCATAAATTGGATTTATGAAACCTTTATTGGCTGACACATTTGGGTAAAATTGATATTTTAATTTGATAAAATAATTTCCAATAATTTTTCACATTAAAGTGTTAGATAGCATATAAATTATTTGTTTCTTAAAATCCCATTAGTTATTCTGCATCCAATGTCCGTTTGGAAAGTCTCATACTGGACCCTTACTATAAATCACAGTGTATATGGCATAGTTTGTGTCAAATGAATAAGTATGAGAGCAAGAAGCACAGGGTTGTGTGACAGCACATAGAAGGGGCATCAACCTCCCAACAGGAGGTGAGAAAGTTTTCTAGAAAAGATAATATCTGAATTGAAAGAAGTCCTTCTTCCAGTTTAAGAAAACAGCATGTACAAAGGCAGAAAGAAGAAAGACTATAGTGTTTGGCGATGACTAATCAAATTATTGCAAATTATCTTATCAAATTAAGGTATCATTTTTATGCAAATGTGTCAGAGCTAATAAAGCTCTGGTCAATCAATTTTATGACTATATATGCAAAGAATACAAGGTACATCCAAGTATACTATTAAGTAATATAAAATTTTTTAATTAATCGTCATTGCAGAGAACTGGAAGTGTCACCAGTGGTTTCAGAATTTCTACCTCAAAGGGACCAAAGAATGACTGGAGGATGGGCCGGAGGTCTTTTAAGCTGTGTTGCATAGGCAGCACATTGTTTCCTTAGACTGTATTCCTCTGTTGGTGTGACTTTTATCAGGGTCCTGATGAAGATTATTCCAGGGCAAACCCACCCAGTAACTCCTTCCTTGATATCATCATGGGAGGAGAAATATTAAAAGTGAGAAGAGGATAGAAAACTGAGGGAGTTAAGATAGACTTTTCATGATGGGTTAACTATGTTTTTGGCAACATGACTGGGTTTTCTTTCTCTTATTCATCCTTGATTTCCAAAAAATAATGCAACTTTACCTGCAAGTTTTTTGGACAGAGCAAAAGGAAACCACTTTTCACTCCTTTCTTTCCAAGAACTCCACCCAGAAAACAAATCTTTAGTGCACTTTATTTAACAGTAAATGTTGACTACTTTTCCTTCTTTTCTTCTTCTTTTCTTCTCTGTCCTCCCTCTCTTCTTCCACAAATGTCTTACAACAAATTAAAACTGCTGTCTTAACTCTTTCCTTTGTGGAATAAGTCCATGTGGCCAAAGTGAATAGACAGGAAATGAAAGATAGGAAGAAGGAAATATTTTTCAATATTACTAATACTGGTAGTATCTTTTTTTTTTTTTTTTTTTTTTTTTT
>NW_026000101.1:8223909-8245432 GCF_001458135.2 Marmota marmota marmota | reverse complement strand
TTGGCTTGGGCTCCACAGAATGTATCCTCCTGGCTGTGATGGCCTATGACAGGTATGTAGCCATCTGCAACCCACTGAGGTACCCCATCATCATGAACAAGGTGTTATATATACACTTGGCTGCGTGGTCCTGGACTATAGGCTACATGACCTCCTTAGTGCAAACAGCCATGGCAATGGTGTTGCCTTTCTGTGGTAACAATGTTATTGATCATCTCACCTGTGAGATCCTGGCTCTTCTAAAACTTGTGTGCTCAGATATATCAATGAATGTGCTTATTATGACAGTGGCAAGTGTTGTTTTATTGGTGATTCCTCTGCTGTTAATTTTTGTATCCTATATTTTCATTCTCTCTTCCATCCTAAGAATTAATTCTGCTGAGGGGAGAAAAAAAGCCTTTTCTACCTGTTCAGCCCACCTGACTGTGGTGATCTTATTCTATGGGTCAGCCCTTTATATGTACATGAAACCCAAGTCAAACAACACCAAAGTATCTGATGAAATCATTGGACTGTCCTATGGAGTGATAACCCCAATGTTGAATCCCATCATCTATAGCCTGAGGAATAAGGAAGTAAAAGAGGCTGTGAAGAAAGTTTTGAAAAGACACTTGCATCTAACAAAAATATGAAAGGCCTTGAAACATGTGATTCTCTCAACACAGGATCAGATTAGGTGTTTTATAGTCACAGAAAAAGTCTGCTTATAAGGCCATACATGGGACTCTGTTCTTTTCAACATGGAATGCTCATATAAAGCTTCTGAATATTGTCTTATCTGCATTCCCTGTATGTGCACAGCTCCTCTAATTAGTCCCTATACACCTTTCTATCATATGAATCTTATCCTCTCTGCCTTCTGGTATCTCATCTCTCCTATTTTTCTTTCTTCCTTATTTTTCAATCTCTCTGCTCCTTTTCCTTCTCCCTTTTGTCCTTCCTCTCCTCCCTCTGTCACCTATTTACTTTTCCTTCGTCCTCTTAAATCTCCTTTCTCAATGATTTTAAATTGAACATATGTGTGTGTGTGTGTGTGTGTGTGTGTATTTTTTTTTGTCTTGCACAGTCTCTTCTGGTAAAAGTATCCTTCTTTTGATGAGTCAACGGTCCATCCATTTAAGTTTATGTGCTTCTAGACAGGGCTGATCCAATCTTTTGTAAATAGTGGAAAGAACCGAACATTGGCCTAATCAATTAAAAACAAAATCCTTCTTGCCACAGTGATTCATTCAGCATTTCAAGTGAGCCAAGTCAGGCTAACCAAACTCAATCCAAGGTTATTGTCCCTGTAGGAGAAAAAGAAAGGGAACACTTCCAGCTAGAGTTGTTAAACATAGAGAGAATGCTTCTGGAGCCAATCTTTGCCCATACATGGAGAAAGTCTAAATGAAAAATCAGAGTTGTGAGAAGGAGGGGGAGAGGATGTCCGATGCAGTTACTTTAACTCCTTGATCAAGCTGTGTCTACAATCAAATTCACAAATGTTCTTTTGGTTATATGAGTAACTAAATCACCTTTCTATTAAAAACTAACTTTAAATTAGATTATTAATTACTTAGAATCAAACAGTTGTAACTAATGTATTATTTTCCCGCCTCTCCATATATATTTTTGAAGCAAAAAATTATGGGTATATATAATTTAAGTAGTCCTAAATTCTCCAGCACTCAGCGATCTTCCTTTTTCTTTCATTAACTAATTGATAATCATATAATTTTGATTCTTCATGCAGATAAATACTCTAGTCACCTCCCCAATAATTTCTAAGCAGTGTTTACTTTTTCCTACATTCTGATTTTCATTTGTATCCCAGATTATTATTCTAAACTTTACTACCATTCCTGTGAGTAATCCGATATGCCTCTTTGTTTTTAAACTCTCAAGAGTATATTTTGCCCACAAATAATAGACATAACTATCCTAAATATCCAATTCTAAAGATCACAATATTTAACATCTTTCTTTAGACTGAAAAATAAGATTGATGATACAGCAAGAAAAAGAAAAATATTAAACATCACTGGTTTTGTTATCTCTTAGCCATGCCCAGGGCCCCTCTCAAGTCTATTTTCCTCTTTATCACTTTCCTGCTACCAGGTTGATAGTGTCTATTCATTTTTAAAAGAACACTGCTTAATCACCAGGAAATTGGGCCTTAATGATTTTAAAATATTGAAGTCCAATCTATAAGAACCTGAATGATGAGTTCTGTTTGAAAAATGTATCAAGCTGCACACTTAGGATTTGTCCACTCTCAAAAAAGATCCAATAAAGAAATATACAACCCATTGCCTGCCTCACATTATGAATATTTGGATAATCATCAAAGCCCTTCTAAAACTAGGATCTACATGATTCATTCTTAACAAAGGAAGAACCATGATTGGAATCCAGCAATCCAAAGTACTTTTAACATCCTTTATTTGAGTCTCTTAGAAGCTCCAATACTACAGCAATATTTTTAAAAATTCCCTTGTATTTCAGCTCACAGCTGCTCTGGAGCATCTATTTCCACCATTTACTAAGACCAGTCTTCTTACAGTTTCCACCTTTTCTTTTTCCATTCCATCCTTCCTTAATAAGAATAGAGCAAAAAAAAAAATAGAGAATCATGGATTTTAAAAGAATTGAGCAATTTAACCCTTAAATTCTGGGGTGAAAGATGTTAAAATTCTTGAGAAGTTTTATTTTACTATATTATTTATCATCATAAACTTAGCTTTTTTTGCCACACTTCACAGATGTTATATTTTTACAACTCTATCAACTTTTTCAAGAACAAATTATTTCTTTCTCTTCTATTCTAACACAGGTTTTATAATTTGCCTCCATTACATTTATTGTTACATGTTTTATAGGTATTCAGTGTAGCACAGTTGGAGGAAGGGCTTAGAAGTCAAGAAGAAATGATTATGAACTATAGTTAACGAGAATTATGAACTTTTATTTATTAGATTCTATATTTCCCATAAACTAAAATGTTGAATTTAATACCTAGCTCGGGGTGGTAGGGAGTGTTATGATTGAATAAAAAAATGCAAAATATTTTATTCAGTACTTTTTAATGTCATGCAATGAAACATGCACATTCCTTATACTTGTACGCATATACAACTATCTCTTCTAATAGCCTCTGAATTTCTTAAAGGCAAGATATGAAAGTAATATTTATTTAAAAGACCTTGTTATCCAGAAAAAAAACAGGCATTTATTGTGAATGCGTGTTGAATAAATGTGACTGCCTTTCTTATGCTATAGGTAAATAAGGATATTTGCCATTGCTTAAATAATCCCTACAATTGCCATTCACTTACACTAAAATTGCCCTCCCTGTAATCTACCTATAAAAACTCAAACTGCCTCTCAAAACTATCTCCTCTAACTTAAAAGACTTCTTAAAAACCCTAGCACAACTCTTATTTCTTCTTCCACTATTAAATTTCTATAGCAAACTATTTAGTTTTTGGTATATTTATCTGGTTAAGATTTATATTCTCTTCATGATAAACTGCTATTCATTGAAATTTTACTAGGAGAAAAGCCTCCAACTTGTCTGGTCTTGAAATCCCACAATTATTAACAAAGTGGGCTTCGATGAATACATTAACTGTATCATTATATAGTGTCTTTTTTATGAAATTTATTCACTTAAGGGAATTTCATTAACACAGAATATGGGAAGTATGACTGTGATAAATGTAATACAACTACTATAGCAAAAATCCTGGTTAAACTAACATGTCCTATTTTACATATATTGTTTTTGTTTTTGTTTTTAATTCTGGTCATCATAAAATTGATAACAGGTTGGCTTAGTCTACCTAATCCATTTACAAGTACATATAATCACTGAGCTAGTTATAGAGTGTATTATAACTGACAATTCCAAAACAAAAAGACATTAATATGAAGAACAATGTGTGCCTCAGCCCTGAGATCTAGCATAATAGGTATTTTAAATATAACCAGTCCAAAACAGAACGTTGATTCTCCTATCCTCAAACTATTCCTCAAGTCTTGCTCATCTCAGGAAGTATAACACCACACAGGAATGCCCATCCAACCCACTACCACAATATTCTGTGATCACCTCCATTGCTACCATACTATTCCAAGCTACATGGTCTCACCTATGCTAATGCAAAGGCTTCCCAAATCCCTTTACAGACTTTTGTTGTCCACAACTCCACTTTTGTTCTCCCACAATTCATTCTTTGCACAGCAGACAGAGTGTTGTTTTTAGAATAGTACATATTTAGCCCATAGAACAAATAAAAACCTATCAATGGTATTTTTAAAATCAGAATAGTGGCTGTCATTGTGGGGGAGGGATGATTTCAGGTATCAACTGGGCTGGGGCATGAGGGAACTTTTCTGAGGTTATGTTAATATTCTATAACTTGATATGCATTTCAGTGAAACAGGCATGCATTTGTCAGAATGTTGTTACATTCACATTTGTTGAATACAATTGATTAAATGAAAAACTAATATTAAACTCTAGTTAATAATAAACATGCTAAACTATTTAAAGAAAAGTACAATGATATCTATAGTTAGAAATACACTCAAAAAATTACTTGAATTAATGGAGGGATACAGAGATGGATAAATACACAGAATGATATAAGAAAATCTGGTAAAATATTGATGGTAGATGTAAGTTGATGGGTATATAATGTTTAACAAATATTTTTTCAGTTTTTCTTTATGTTTCAAATTTTCATAATATGGTAACCAAAAAAATATATCATTAATCTGTCAGGAATACACCTCTTGAATGAATTTGGTATCCATGATGACACAAGGACAGAATTTGGATCCTAAATGATATCATTATAAATTCTTTTAAACTTAGTTTAAGAAAAATTTCTACTATTTTAAAAGGGAAAACTTTTTAATGGATTATTTACAACTTTTACAAGAGAGAAATTAAAAATAAATTTTAGTGGTCCCTGTGAAACTTAATTTCCTATACTGAACTCTTGTCAGGGTTTTAGTCACTAATCCTAGGGGAATGAGCACAAGGGGAGAAGAAAAGTGAAGAAAAGAAGATCAGATGATTTACCAGAATCAAATTGTAAGAACATAAGAAAAAGAGAAAACAATAAATTTCTTTGAAATGATGGAAGTTTGATGGTGGTCATTCATGTGTCTTTGGCTATTTCTGATGGAACTAATGATTCCCCGGGCATATCAGACTGTATAGACTTTAGCAGTTGGCTTTAAAGTTGGCTCTTCCTACAGTATTTACTTTTTAAGTATACATTTTCAATACAATTAAAGCCAAGAAATTTTGATGATGCCATTCATGTTTACACAAGATATTTGCCTATACATCTTGTAACACTGCTACCCTTAAAACAATCAAGTTACAAGATCACATTTCCCAGAGTTTTTTCTGACTTGGAATCTCTATAAAAAATAAGTTGAAGTTTATTTCAAGCAATTAATGTATAAGCTGGCTGAATTATTTCTATCCCATGCTACTCACATTCTCACACAAGATAGGTGACAAAAATTATTATATATATGAGTTACTATTGGGTGAGGCTAACATAAATGGACAGTGGTTATATTATAATAATAATTCGGGTGATTACAGAACACAGGTGTTAATATATAGGCTGTACTCTATATCATTATATAAAATGGGAGATGAGACCACTCTACATAATGAATACTAATGATATTGGTGATGAAAGGCCTACCGAGTATAAATTTTATGCTCTGGGTTCAGAAGGAATGATGTCTTTGTGAGAAATTCATGAAGATTTAGGTATCTTAATGTCTTATACTCTCTCATATAGTGGAATGATATTCAGGAACAAAAAAGCAAACAACCAACCCCTGGCAAATACCAAATTAATTATGTAAGATTCATAAAGCAAAACAGATCTCAAGAGAGTGACCTACATTTTCTAGCTTTGAACAAGGCTAGGAAATTTTATTATGTTTTTAAACAGCTGTCTTATTACAATAGTGAAGTCATAGAATGATTATGTATAAGTATATAATGTGTACAAAACTACATAATGTTTTGATATGTACATTATGACATTGGTATTTGCCTTACATCTCTTCTTTAAGATGTTTAAGATGCCAAGTTATGAAATATAGAATTGACTTTTTAGCTTTGCAACATAAAGAGTAAAATGATAACACCTAGAATAAGATTCTGTCTGAAGAAGACACCTTTCTGGTTTTTTGTATGTGCAATGCACTCTAGATTTGTAGTAAAATTTTGCAGGCTCGTTTAAATTTTAAAATCTAAACTTATGAAAGGTGGTTTCAATTCATCATTTTTATAATATGTAACAATGATTACATAATGCTTACAACTAAGTAATTCACTTTTAAAAAGTAAATACAAGTGTATAAGCATGTTTATAAATAAGCAAAATGTAATGGTAAAAATAAATGCCTAAAAGGAAACCTGGAAATTGGTCTAAGAAAGTCATGATGCTTCCCACATAGAATACTATTCCAGCTTCTTGATAACTGAAACTCAGTTTGCTCTTAATAATGAATGATATTATCATATCTTAATATCATATAGCAGCATTTATTTTCTGAGATGCTTCAAAATAGGGCCTCAGGTCAATGGAATAATTTCTTTAGATTATCCAAATAAATAACTGAAAACTGGGAATTCTATATCAAATTAAACTTTCATGAGAGAAGGCAAAATAAAGACATTTTTAGGGAAAAAATAAAAAAGATTTTTACCACCCAGACAATACTAGCAACAAGAATTTCCTTAACTTAAAGAAATGAAAATACAGTATATCTAAACTGTCACTAGTTTTGTAAGAGAAAGAAAGAAATGAAAGATGTACTTAAAAACAAGGTAAAAAAGAATAGACACAATATGAAAGATGATAAGAGAGGTTAAATGTGAACATTTTAAGGCCCTGTATACCCATCTTTAAAAGTTAGGGCAATTGTGTGTGGGAGGTGGGGGTGGAGAATGTGCTTGCATAGTAGAAAATGTTTTAAAATGCAATAAAATGTTTATGAAATTGAGGATACATTAGGAAAGAAAGCAAGTTTCAATGATTACCAAAGACATTCAAACCACAATCCATGGTTACAATGTAACACACATTATAAATTCACATCAACAATACCTAACAATAAAACAGGGTTTCTCCCAAGATGCAGGGAAATCTTTACTTTAAAAAATACAATAGCACAATTCACCATAATATTAATTGAAGAATTAAAAACAAATTATAATTTCAGTAAACGCAGAAAAATATTTTGATAACATTCCCTATTCATTCATAATTGTAAAAGGTAAATAACTTAGCAAACTAGAAAGAGAAGATTTCCTTAATAACCTCATAAAAGATATTTAACGAAAACTTACAATTAACAAAATTTTTTAAAGTTCCAAACAAGATGAGGATGCCTGTTTTTACATCCCATATTCAACGTTGCAGAGGTCCTACAGCACCATAGAGAAAGGGGGATGAGGAGGGTAAAATAGGAAGAGGAGAGTAAGTTAAAGAAGGAAAAATGGAGAGAAAAATGAAAAAGAGAATGATAGGGAGGACACAAGGAAGAAAATAAGGAAAGGCAAGAAGAAGAAAGGAAGTGACAAGAAGTGTGAAGACTGGAAAGACAGAAACAAAACTGTCATTACTGCCTGAAAATAAGTCTGTCTACATAGAAAGTCAGAAAATAAAAATCTGTAAAAAGAAAAAATTTAAACTCATAAGAGTCTCTGGCATGGCTGCCAAGCACAAGATCAATGTATAAAATTCAGTAGTACTTATGCAACACTTACAAATGGTTAGAAAACATACTTGGAGAGCATATTAGGAAACTGAGCACAGTGGTAAATTCCTATAATCCCAACTACTCAGGAGGCTAAGGCAGCTTCACAAGTTTAAGGTCTGCCTCAGTGTCTCAAGGTAAAAAATAAAAGGGCTGGGGATAAAGCTCAGGGGTAGAGCACTCCTGGTTTCAATATCCAGTACCATGGGGTAGGATGGGGTGCGAAAGAAAAGATGAGGGGAGGGGTGGAGGAGAAAGAAAGGATATCAAAACCAAAAACTTACAAAAAGTATAAAGTGCCCCTGAACAAAACTGCACAAAGAATTTTTTAAGAAAAATATTAATTTTCATTAAAAAACACTACACAAAACCTCTCGTAAGCTGGGTGAAGAAACTCAAAAATAAATTTGCAAATTCATCCCAATTTTCTCTATATTCAATTAACACAATTTCAATCAAAATACACTTGAGAGATTTTTAATTTCTTAAGTTTAACAAGTAATTGTTTACAAATAATTGATTGTGAAGTAGGATCAATCAAGAATAGCCAAGACAATGTTGTAATAATAAATGAATATATACTCT
Source organism: Marmota marmota marmota (assembly GCF_001458135.2). NCBI lineage: Eukaryota > Metazoa > Chordata > Mammalia > Rodentia > Sciuridae > Marmota > Marmota marmota. The sequence goes on along the minus strand of NW_026000101.1, from coordinate 8,237,065 downwards.
GCCAAAAGACAAGATGGATAAAAAGCAACAGTAATTCTGGTTTCTTACCTCTGGCACAGTTCAACAGGAATATAACAATGTAATAGACTGCAGCCAGCAGAAATAATCTGCGTTTAGGTGGAATTTTGTATCCTAAACCAATGGTATTTGATTTAAGTTGACATTACAAATCAGTAGGGAATGATCAACTATTTAATAACTTTTGCTTTAATAATGGCCTACTAATATTGAAAAAAATCAAATTAAATCTATACATTACACTGTGACCACAGTAAGTGTAAGACAGATTAAATATTTAAGGACTGAAAGCAAAACTGTACAACATCTGGTAGAAAATATTAAAGTATCTTCATACACAAGGAATGTAAATGTATAACATAATAGGGCCAAAAAGAAGCAGAAAATATAAAAGACTAATAAATTTAGAAACTTTTATATGGCAAAATAAACTCCTAAAAAATTTAAATAATAACCACAAATAAAAGCCTAGATCAATAACACGTAGATATTAGAATCCATATTTTTTTGTTTTGTTGTTTGTTAATTTTTAGTGCTGGAGACTGACCTCAAGGCCTTGCGCATCTTAAGCATATGCTCTGCTACTAAGCTGACCTACCAAACTTCAGAACATTAAAAAAAAAAATTCAAATCAATATGAAAAACATGACCAGCAAAACGAATGTGGGAGAAGAATATAAACAGGGACCTCAACAAAAAGGAAAATAATGTAGCCTATAAATGCGTGAAAAGATGCTTGATCACAGGAAATCCGAGAAATAGATATTATACCAATAAGACATTTCTAACCCCTATGGTGTGCAAATATGAAAGTCTTACAAGAATTGGCAAAAATGTGCAGAAAGAGGAAATTCTCTTCACTGCCTGTGGAAATATGAATAGAAACTATGAACAGAAATTGACAAAATAATTCTACTTACATCAGTGTTGCCAAGAATATATCTATGAAGTTTCTCATTAAAACACTATTTACAAAATAAATATACAAGATCACTTAACAGAAAAGGGGAAGAAATAAATAAGAACCAGCTCACACACTCAAGCACTAAATTATAGGAGCACAATGAAAATGCCTGAGCCAATTCTAAACTATTTTGCTGTCCCCGGCAAGCTACTTAATATCTTTGAGCCTGTTTGCTGTTTGTGGGTTAAATCTGTAAGATATAAACAGCAACATCACAAAGTGAAATGAACAAGAGTATGAAAGGATTAAGTAAAAGACTCCTTAACAGATCTATAAAATATTACATATAATAGAATCTAATTTTCTCATCTGTGAAATAGGTATAAGTGATATTCTATGAAAGAAAAGGGGACAGATATATATGCTTATAAAATATATTTTTATTACAACCACTGTTAAAAAATGAGAAGGGCAGCTAAATAGGTCTGAGGATTAACCAATCAAATGAGGGTTCAGCACATGTTAAACAGGTAATTACGAAAGAGCTTCTATAACATGGATTGTCAGAAATACCTCTTTCCAAGAAACAAAGGCTTACAAACAACTGATTTCCAATTAAAAGGGGTATAAAACAGGAATTATACCGAAGTAGCCTTTAAAGTTATGACTTTCACTTTCCTTCTTTTTGGTTTTTAATTTATGCTAAGTGAGAGAAGCCTCCAAAATCTCTAAAGGAATAGGAAAATTGGGAAATATATATATTTTTTCTTTTTAATTTATTTGTTCTTTTAAAATATACATAACAGTAGAGTGCATTTTGACATATTACACATATATGCAGTATAACTTCCCATTCTTGTGGTTGTATATGATAAGGAGTTATACTGATCATGTATTCATATATGAACTAGGAAAGTTATTTTTAACAATAATTGTCCAGATATGTGAAGAAATTCATTTTGAATATGAAGCCTGCTGTTAAGAGCCCTATTACACTACTTTGAAAACATAATTTGAAATGTTTTTCAGTCAAAATTTTTATCTAAAGCATTCTGATTTTCCACAAATTATGTCTGTCAACCTTCATAAGAGATAGAACATCTGAACTTAGATCATAGAGTGTATGGACACATCCCAGGCAGTATCCTTAAACACCTAATGTGTCCCACAAGCACATGAATTGATGCTCCATTCCTCAACACAATATTGAGATTAGGTAAAACAGAACAAATTATAAAAATGTAAAAGTGTTCATGAGGGCCAAGAGAAGCTAAAAGAAGTTAAAAATTGAATTACTAGCCCAGGCGCGGTGGCACATGCTTATAATCCCAGTGGTTTGGGATGCTAAGGCAGGAAGATCTTAGAGTTCAAAGCCAGCCTCGGCAAAAGTGAGGCACTAAGAAACTCAGTGAGACTCTATCTCTAAATAAAATACAAAACTTGGCTGGGGATGTGGCTTAGTGGTCAAATGCCCCTGAGTTCAAACCCTGGTACAATTAAAAAAAAAAAAAGAAACAAGAATTATTTCAGCTATTAGGTACCTAGGACAACTTGTGGAGGCAAAGAGAAATATATACTTTGGAGAGTATTGGATACAGGTGTTTTGGGGGGTGTTCATGAAAAAATGTTCCAGGCTGTGTACAAGTGCATAAAGATAGAAGGAATCTCAACTTATACCTAGGAAAGAAACAAGCCATATTTAATTAAATAAAAATCTAAAAAAAAAATAACAAAAGATCTAGTCACAGATTATTCAAAGCAAAAGATGTGCAAAGCCATATTTGGAAAATGTTTGCATTTATTGATAACAAGTTTTAAAATGTCATTGGCACTAAAATTCACTTTCCAAAGCAACACCTAAAGAAAGTTAATTCATTTTTAATATTTAAAAATGATACAATGCATATCCATTCAATGCATGTTTTAGTAATAAAAAATACTTTGTTGTAATAATAAAAACATTAGAAATTTTACAATTCAATATTTAAATTTTTCTATCACTTATTCTAATAATAGCAACAAAGAAACTGACAAAGACATACAAAGACTTGTTGACAAACTCAAGAACAGGGATACATGTATGAATACATCACAATGAATTCCACTTTTAATCTAAAAATATCTGTAAATAAATGAAGGAAGACCTGAAAAGTAAAGCAAGGATTACGGGGTTTGGAAGGAACACTAGGAAATGTATTGGAGCAAATGATGTAATGTACATTTCTGAATATGTCACAATGAACCCCACTGCTATGTATAATTACAGTACACTAGTAAAATACATTTTTAAAAAGAAGAGGAGGGATGCAGTGGCTAGTTTTATTTTCCTCCCAAAAACATTTAATTCAATATTCAACACACAACAGTTACCTAACAAATATCTAGTGATTCGAGTAAGATTCTGTAAGGAAAAGTGAATGTAAGATTTTATTTTTTTAATACCAATTACTGTTAATAATAATAATGCAACTTCTAACTTTACTGCAGTTTTTTAATATAATCCAGCATTACACACACACACATACACACACACACACACACACACACATGAAAGTAAAATCCCCAGTCAATATCTGTAGCTTTTATCAAGGAAAATTAAAAGACACAAACATATACACACACATACACCAAAAATAGATACACATGCTCAAAAGCCTAATGAAGGAAGGGTTGGTCTATGTCTCCATCTACTGACTACATAATAACACTAAAACCAAGAAGGTACTTACCTAGGGATATAGCTCCAGAACATAAACACCTAGAGTTGAACTGTGGCTGCTGCCCACCTACTCAGTTGGGCAAGGATTGAATCCACTCTCCTGCTTCCTTCTGTACAGTTGTATAAGTCCAGCCTTTGGATGAAACCAAGCAGGAACATCATCAAGTAGACTACACCCTGCACCACCTTATAATTTACACCACTTTGCAATTCATACCTATTTGTAGTAACAGGTGTAAAATGTATCTTCACACTTATAAGACCAAATTGGCAAAAATAAAAAATTAGTCAGATAAACCTCATACACTGCTATTAAGAGTATAAATTTCTAAAATATTTTGTCACTACTTGGTAAATATTAATGTGAATATAATTTATGACCCAGGATTTCCACTGCAAGGTATATTCTAGAGCAGTAGTTTGTAATCTCTAGTACACACAGAGCCAAAGGGAGTCTATTGAAGACTCTCTAGATCTAGTAACTTGCATAGTTAATGGTTGTGTATTTATTGTCACTTACTTCTAATTGAAATGAAGCATTTCCTTTGTTAATAAAGAGAGGTAATAAACCATAATATTATTAGCAGAACTTCTTTCTTAGTCAATAAAATCATAGATATTGTCAAACTTCATTTACAGGTCCTGCAAATACAACAACATTTTTAGGCTCATCATACTTTAAAATTATGTCTCTTACACCCACCACTAGATCTTTTTATTTAGTGCCCTGATAAAGATACATGTCCATTTCTTCTTGAAAAATTTGATGTTATATTTTAATTATTCTAGTTCAATTTTTTTAAGTATTTGTTTTCTTTGTAACCTATGCATTTTCCATATACTTAGAAACCTAGACATGCATAGGCTCACAAGTTTGACAAAGGGTTTTATTACACAAGAAAAGATTAGGAATACCTACTCTAGAGAAATACTTAATGAATATGTAATAAATTACAATGCAACAGAAAAGTAAATGAATTACTGCAACTGCACTAATGTGCACAGTTTTAAAAAGCCTAAAGTTAAAATAAAGAATCATGCAACAAATAATAAAAGCAGTCTGATTAGATTTGAAGAACAATCTAAGATAAACAAAATAATATAATGTTCAAAGTTATATACCTATGTATTTGAATTTTAAGGAAAATCAATGTAATGATTAATTCAAAATTCAGGTAGGGTGTGGTAGGGAGAATTGACCAGAAAAGAGAACTGACCAGAATTGAACTTCTAAGTTGCTGGCAATATCTCCTATTTCTAATAATGGCAGGAACACAAGCATTCACAATGACTCAGTAAGAAAGAGATATTGAATCCATGAAACAAAATTAGGATAATATTTCTGATGACAGTCAAAATAGGGGAAAAAAGAGAGATATTCTGGAGAAAGAAGTTTAAAAAAGGAACTACTGAAAATAAATATTATAAGACTAGAGGTTTAAAATTTTTGCAAATAAACTAGAAGGAAAAAAGTGGGACATTTATCACTCCCAAAATACACACACACTCACACACACACAATTTTTTAAAAAGTTTTTAGTTGTTAATTGGCCTTTATTTTCTTTATTTATTTATATGTGGTGCCAAGAATCATGCCTCTCTACCACTGAACTACAACTCCAACCTCTCCACATGCAATTTTTTTAAAAAAAAAGGAAAAAAAATAGAGGATCAAGTAACAACCTAGTGTTTGAATATCAGAAATTCCAGAGACAAGGCAGGGGGGAATCCAAGATCCAAAAAAGAAAATAAGTTTTTCAGAATTTAAGATTTACAGATTGAGAGGATCTATTATACAAGGAATGATGGATTTTAAAAAAATCCTATTCTGAAGAACATGATTGTGAAATTCTAGATAATGGACAAAGAAAAAATCATAATAGCTTACAGAATGAGGAACAAATCATATACAAAGAATTAGGAAGCAAAATGACATGAATTTGTCACCACAACTTATAATACAATATACATTGCCTTCATAAATATGAGGAAAAATGATTTTCAATATAGAATTTATGCCCACTGAAACTATAAATTAAGGGGGTTGGTAATGTATTATTATTATTATTATTATTATTATTATTATTATTATTATTTAGAGATACAACTCTGTAAAGTTTCATCTCCTTTTCCTAAAATTAGAAGTTAAAAAAAAAATTCCAACATCTTGGAAACAAAAGGTCCAGCATAATGCAAATGAGATTCCCAGTAATGCTAGTGAAAGGACATCCCAGAATCCCTGTGGGACCTCTTAGAGAACAAGAAGCTGACACCTGCGCAAGAGAACTAGGAGACCTGAGATGTTGACACTGATAAACTGATTAATCATATTGAAAGGAAATTTATGCTTTTGGCAAAGAATTTGGTGATTAATGTCAGAAGTAGAGCTAGGGATATAACTCATTGGCAGAGAGCTTGCCTAGCATGTTCGACACCTTGAGTTTGATCCCTGGTACCACAAAAAATAAATAAAATGAATGTCAGAAGTAAGGAAAACAATACAAACAAAATCAGACAGAGACAGAAACATACACAGAGACAGAGAAGGAAACAGAAAAATAGCCTCCTCCTATTTATTTATAGTCATATAGAAGATGATTTATTTTTATTATTATTAATACATGTTAATTATACTGGGTTTCACTGTGGCATTTCCTTACTTGGATATACAGTACCTTGATCAGGACTGTCCTCTCTTCTACCCTCTCCTTCTCCCCTCTCTCCTACTACCTCTTACCCACTTATTCTGATTTTTTCCCTAATAGCCCCTCTTCTACTCTGAGGACATCTTTTTGTTTGTTTGTTTTTGTTGTTGTTTTAGTTTCCACATATGAGAGAAAACATGCAATACTTGTCTTTATGCAACTGGCTTATTTCACTTAACATGATGTACTCCAGTTCCTTGCATTTTCCTAGCAGATGATTTCTCATATAAAACAAATCCAGAGAAGGGCAGTCAGGGCCCCTAGTAGAGTTCTCCAGGGCATCAGAAACCTAAGCTTCACCCCTTATTCCACTGTCAAGAGCATGTGCCTTCTACCTCATAGACCAAAGACCAAGCCACTACATCCACATTTCAGCAAGCAGAAATGAGGAAGAAATGAAAAAGGAAACAACACCTTCCTTCTTCTCCTTCTTCCTTCTCTAGACCACTTACAGATCATTAATGCACTGATATTTCTCACTAGCCAGGACTATCACATGACCACACCAAACTAAGGGTTCAATTACTCATTTAAGAAAAGATTCAAACTATACAAAGAACTAAAAAACAAAACAAAAAATGATGAATGAGCAAAAGAACTGGCATTTCACAAAAGAAGAAATACAAATGTCCAACAAAAATGTATGCAAAAAGGAGGTGAAGGCCCCTACGAAATGAAAAGGGCCCAGAATTGCCCCCTCCCCGCTTCTTGCAATCCTGGGAGCCCAGCAGTACTGTTGTTTTTTGTTTGTTTTTTTAAGTGAATAAGTGAACCATACATATTGTCAACATGAGACAGAGATCAACATCATCCACCAAAAGTGGAAAATGTATGAACCCTACAGACCAAGCCCAAAGGGAAGCCCGGAAGAGAGAATTTAAAAAGAACAAAAAACAGCATATGATGGTACAGCTGCAGTTTTGAAGATGAAAGATCTCAAACAGATTATCCGGGACATGGAGAAATTGGATGAAATGGAGTTTAACCCAGTGCAACAACCACAGTTAAATGAGAAAGTACTGAAAGACAAATGTAAAAAGCTGCGTGAAACTTTTCAACGTATTCTGCGACTTTATGAAAAAGAGAATCCAGATATCTACAAAGAATTGAGAAAGCTAGAAGTAGAATATGAACAGAAGAGGGCTCAACTTAGCCAATATTTTGATGCTGTCAAGAATGCTCAGCATGTGGAAGAAGAGAGTATTACTTTGCCAGATATGCCATATGGTCCTTCTAATATCTTGATCCAGGACATTCCACTTCCTGGTGCCCAGCCACCCTCCATCCTAAAGAAGACCTCAACCTATGGAACCCCAACTCATGCAGTTTCTATCCTTCCTCTTCTTGGACATGGTGTTCCACGTTTGCCCCCTGGCAGAAAACCTCGGCCCTCTACCTGGTCCACCTCCTCCCCAAGTCATGCAGATGTATGGCAGTAAAGTGGGCTTTGCTCTAGATCTTCCCCCTCGTAGGCGAGATGAAGACATGTTGTATAGTCCAGAACTTGCTCAACGGGGCATGATGATGATGTGTCCAGTACTAGTGAAGATGATGGCTATCCTGAGGACATGGATCAGGATAAGCCGATGACAGTAGTGATGACAGTGACACTGACAGATCAAATGGAGAAAGTGAGGGGGATGAATTTGTGCACGGTGATGATAGTGAGAGAGACAATAATGAAGAAAAAATGTCAGGTCTGAGTGTATGATTTAAAGATATGCCTGGAAAATCAAGGAAGAAAAAGAAGAACATGAAGGAGCTGACTCCTCTTCAAGCCATGATGCTTCAAATGGCGGGTCAGGAAATCCCAAAGGAAGGACGGGAAGTAGAGAAATTTTCAAAGGATGATGATGAAGATGGTTCTGATGATTCTGAAGCAGAAAAACAATCACAAAAACAGCATAAAGAGGACCCTCATACTGATGGCACGTCTACTGCTTCTTCACAGCAGCAGGCTCCCCTGCAGTCTGTTCCTCCTTCTCAGATACAAGCACCTCCCATGCCAGGACCACCTCCTCTTGGACCACCACCTGCTCCACCTTTACAACCTCCTAGGCCAACCATGGGCCTTCCTCCTGGACCACCTCCAGGGGTTCCTCCATTTTTGAGACCTCCTGAAATGCCAGGACTCCAAGGGCCTTTACCATGACTTTTACCTCCAGGACCACCACCAGGCCGACCCCCTGGCCCTCCCCCAGGTCCACCTCCAGGTCTGCCTCCTGGCCCTCCTCCTCGGGGACCCCCACCAAGGGTACCTCCCCCTGCACCTCCAGGCATCCCTCCTCCTCTCCCTGGCATGATGTGCCCACCTTTGGTGCCTCCACTTGAACCTGCCCCACCTGGGCTTTTCCACCGGCTCCCTTGCCGAATCCGGGGGTGTTGAGTGCCCCACCCAACTTGATTCAGCGATCCACGGTCGATGATACAAGTGCAGCCACCACTGAGAAGAAAGCCACAGCAACTACCAGTGCCAAGACACAGACCACTAATCCCAAGGCAGAGATTACTCGATTTGTACATCGGGAAAAAAAAAGGGGCTACTGCTACTCCCAAAGAAAGTCAGAGGATGATTCTGCTGTGCCTCTTGCCAAAGCAGCCCCCAAATCTGGTCCTTCTGTCCCTATCTCAGTACAAACTAAGGATGATGTTTATGAAGCTTTCATGAAAGAAATAGAAGGGCTGCTGTGACAGCTTTTGATGTCAGAACAGGCTTCTGTTCACCACAGTGGTTTGTGGAGCAAGAGGCTCTTATTAAACTTAGGTGAAAGAGCTACTTCCACTGTCAGGTTATTTTCTAATTTCAGTTCAAGGAAAATCCTAAAACATAGCCTTGTTCAGAATTTACTGCACATAAGAGGTTATTTCACTCAGAATAGATTGGCTATTGCAGCAGTGCTGCTAACATCCATTTCCTTTCACACTACCATCTTCGTCCAGTTTTTTCCCCTTCTCCAGTTCTTTGGAAATTTGTGATCAGGGGAGTCTTAGTTACTTATTTGTTTTGACTCTCATCTTGTGTGCTGTGGGCACTGGAGTAGAGATTTCTGAAAACCCAGTTTATTTCATCTTGCCTTTTGTGTTTGGGTTATTTTTAATATTTTCCTGTAAATATTTTGTAATAATTTTACTTGTAGTGAAATGGATCACAATGTCATTTCCTAATACAAAGCAGGATATGTGGGAAGAAAATGTACAATTCTTTGATTAAAATTATTTCCCACAGATCTGAACTTTTGAGTGTTTCATGGAAAAAAAATAAAATAAATGTACTACACCAAGAAAAAAAATGTATGAAAAAAAGTTCAACATCCCTGACAATCAGGAAAATACAAAACAAAACTACACTGAGAGTTCACCCTGAACTAGGTAATAACAAATTCTGGCAAGGACGTAGAAAGAAAGGTACACTCTTACACTGTGGGTGAGGTTATAAGTTAGTACAATCACTTTGGAAAGCAGTTTGGAGATTCCTCAAAAGACTAGAAATAGAACCATCATATGATCCACCCATCCAATTCCTAAATATTTATCCAACAGAACTAAAATCAGCATACTACAGTGATATAGGCACATCAATGTTTATAGTAGCACAATTCACAATAGCCAACTTATGAGACCAGCCCAGGTACCCAACAACAAATGAACTGATTAAGAAAATGTGGTATATATACACAAAAGAGTTTTATCAGCCATAAAGAAGAATGAAATTATGGTACTTAATGGTAAATGGATGGAAATGGAGAGCATCATGCTAAGTGAAATAAGCCAAACTCAGTCAATGGTCAAATGTTTTCTCTCATATGCAGAATACAGAGCAAAGTAAGGGGGGAAAGTGGTCGGGACGGTGAGTTCCATGAAAATAGAGGGAATATCAGTGGAGGAGAAGAAGGAGATTGAGAGGTGGGGATGAGGAACCAGAAAGTAGAAGAAATGTGGAATGAAACTGACAAAATTATGCTATGTACATATATGAGTGTACCACCGTGAATTCCACCTATATGTGTATCTAAAAATTTCACCAGTATGTGTATCAATTTTTAAAGACAATAATTTAACAGAAGGAAGCCCAGCAGAGTAGAGGAAGGGAAATGGAGGGTAAAAGGGAAGGAAAGAGGAAGCACTGAGAACTAAAATGGAGAAAATTATATTCCATGCAGGTATGATTGTGTCAAAATGAACCCCACTATTTTGTATAACTATAATGCACTAATACAAACATTTAATAAAGAAAATAAAAGGTGAAAGGAAAGAATATATATTGAGAAATAGCCAGGAGTCTCTCTTATCTCCTCCAGTACTTTCTGCTCTTCATATTCTACTGTATTTTCTTCACACTATTTATTAAACTCTGATAGACAGCTGACCCACAGTATCTGTAAGTTACTGGATTCAGGATACAAAGAGGATAACAAAATTCACAGATGGCCAAATTCTTTTTTGGGGGGTTAGGGGGAGTGTACCAGGGATTGAATTCAGGGGCACGAGACCGCTGAGCCACATCCCCAGCCCTATTTTGTATTTTATTTACAGGTAAGGTTTCACTGAGTTGCTTAGCACCTCACTTTTGCTGAGGCTGGTTTTGAACTCCTGATCCTCCTGTCTCAGCCTCCCAAGCTGCTTGGATTACAGGTATGTGCCATCTCACCCAGCCCAGATCCTTTATATAAAATGCAAACAACATTACACTTATCTTCCTGAATGCTTTCAATCATCTTTAGATGATTGTTAAACTATATCGTTTAGTTAATAATGTCCAGGGGGAAAAATCTATATATATTCAGTACAGACACAACATTTTTACCAATATTCTCCTTCCCTCTTTGGTTGAGTCCACCAATTCTGGACTTGTGAATATGAGAAGTGACTGTATTTCTGTTTTGTGCTAGCTGAAAGTTTCAAGAGGAAATGAATTATGTCTTATGTAAAGTTCTGGATCCATTTCTGGAAAAGTACCTAGAGAATAGAAGGAATTTTTAAAATATTTTATCAATGAGAAAATGAATTGTTAATTTCAGGATGAAAGAAGGCTAAGAAAATGAACTTACTTATAAAATCCATTCTAAAACATCCTGAAGCACCTCCACCAGAATTACTACTTTTAAAAAGTCTTTTTTTTTAAAGAGAGAGAGAATTTTTTAATATTTATTTTTTAGATTTCGGTGACACAACATCTTTATTTTATTTTTATGTGGCGCTGAGGATCAAACCCAGTGCCCTGAGCATGCCAGGTGAGCACACTACCGCTTGAGCCACATCCCCGGCCCTAAAGAAGTCTTAACAATCAATAACATGAAGAGAGAGCCTACAGAATGGAAGATTACCACTCCAATCTCATATACAGCAGTGATATCCAGGATATATAAAGAATTCAAAAAACTTAACACCAAAAAAAAAAAAAAAAAGCCCAAATAACCCAATCAATAAATGGGCTAAGAAACTGAGCAGGCACTTCACAGAAGAAGATATACAATTGATCAACAAATATATGAAAAAAAAAGTTCAACATGTTTAGCAAAGAGAAATACAATTTAAAACTACTCTAAGATTTCATCTCATTACAATCAGAATGGCAAATATTAAGAATATAAGCAACAATAAGTGTTGGCAAGGATGTAGGGGAAAAGGTACACTCATACATTGCTGGTGGGACTGCAAATTGGTGCAACCACTCTAGAAAACAGTATGGAGATTCCTTAGAAACTTGGAACAGAACCAGCACTTGGCCCAGCTATCCCACTCCTCAGTTTATACCCAAAGGACTTAAAATCAGCATACTACAGTGATGCAGCCACATCCATGTTTATAGAAGCTCAATTCATAATAGCTAGACTATGGAACCAACCTAGATGTCTTTCAACAGATGAATGGACAAACAAACTGTAGAATATTACTCAGCCTTAAAGAAGAATAAAATTATGGCATTTGCAGGTAAATGGATGAAGTTGGAGAATATCATGCTAAGTGAAATAATCCAAAAATCCACAAAACTCCAAAGGCCAAATGTTTTCTGATTATGTGGATGCTGGCTGATCCATAATGGAGGAGTAGGGCTAGGGAAAAATGGAGGAACTTTGGATTGGGCAGAAGCCAGTGAGGGGAGGAGAGGGGAGTGTAAGGGTGGGAAGAATGGTAGAAGGAGAGGGACATCATTACCTTGTGTATATGTATGATTGCAGCACCGGTGTGACTGCATCATGTACAGCCAGAGAAATTAGACATTGTGCTCTATTTGCATACAACGTATTGAAACGAATTCTGCTGTAATGTATAACTAATTAGAACAAATAAATTTTTTAAAAAAGTCTTCCTTTCATAAGCATAGGTGGTAAGGTTGTAATAATTACAGCTTCATGATGTAAACAATGTTGTTTAAACATGTGCATAAAGTGACTACTAGCAAGAGTAATGTAAATATTAATATAATGTATACTAATATAAGTTAACAAGAAAATTAATTTTAATATGAACATTAATGAGAGTAACAGCTTTAAAATTGTTAAACCAAGATGGGGGGAGACCAATAATCAGAGGACCACCTGAGAAGTCAGCAGTTCTATTTCAAGTATTATAGAAATATTTTATTTCAATCTATGCAAGTTTAAATTTGAGTTTCATATGTCAGGTTCAGTGCACCCATTCTTTTGGCTCTTGGAAAGTTTAATTCAAACCTTTGGGAGCCTTCAAAGCCATGCTGGGCTGGCAAGTGGGATGGAGAATACCTTCAGTGAAGACAAGTTAAGACTCCCAGCTCTGCTCTCTGTCAAAAAAAAAAAAAAAAAAAAAAAAAAAAAAAAAAAAAAAAAAAAA
>NW_026000101.1:8194872-8223805 GCF_001458135.2 Marmota marmota marmota | reverse complement strand
AAAAAAAAAAAAAAAAAAAAAAAAAAAAAAAAAAAAAAAAAAAAAAAACCGTGATTAAATGCAAAGCCTGCACACGCAGGCATCCATACAGCACCTTCCTGCTCATAGACACGCGCTCTACCCGGAACGTTTACACAACAGCGCCCTGAGGAGGCGACAGACCAGAAGGTGAAACAAGCATGAACTCAGCTTTCAGCTACTCCAACATCAACTCTGACGTCTGGGGCACAAACCATCGAGGAAACAAAGGGGAAACCCTGAGTCAGGGCTGGCACCACACTCCTGCTCACTGGCCCCAGGGATGCGCCTCAGGGCGGGGGCGGAGCTGACCCGCCGAGTCCCGCCCCCGCCCACGCCCTCTAACTGTCCCTTCGCTGCGCCTTTCCAGTCAGGAAGCCGTACGAGGAGAGCGTCGCGTCGGACGCCAGCTGGCTGCCTTCCTCAGCGGCCCACGCTGCGTCATGCTGCCCCTCCGAAGCGTCCTAGCCCGGGCTCTGACCTCGCGAACGCTCGCGCTTCAGGTATCGGCCTCCGGGTGGGCGCGCCCTTTGCCAGGCGCAGGGCTGGGAGGGCGTGAGCCCTGCGCATGCGTGCCACGCGGTCAGCTCTGTCCGCTGAGGGTCCGCGCGCGTGGAGGAGGGGTCCTGGAGGGGCGGGGTCGTTTACCCACCGGAGCGAGGCTTTCTCTGGCTTGGGAGCCTGACCGCCCCGAGGTCGCTCCCGAAGCGCTAGCGGTTGCGGCTTTGCCGCCAGCACTTTGGCAGCTGTGGCTCCGGGAGCACTCGCCACTTCGTGGCGGGGCCCAGGCGCCGTTGGCCTCGCGTAGGTGTGGGTTTGAAGAGCCTTCGCTCCGTCCACACTGAAGGTGCTGGAAGAGGACCACCAACAAGGAGTGGCGACCCGACCGGCCTTCTCCTTTGTAACGAAGTACACAGCTTGCGAGCTGTAGGCCAGGGTCCCAGTGTGGGGCATCGTGCCCGCCCTCCCCGTGTCCTGCGGTGGTCCCCAAGCCCAGCAGGGACCTGAGCCTGAAGACCCTCAAACGTGACCTGCTTCAGCCTTAGATGAGAAAGGTCCAAAATGGAGCCAGGGATCAAGCCTGAACTGTGGGCACCTGCTTGTTCTGATTCATCCTAGGGAGTCTCTCCTTTCCATCTTGAGGCTTTTACTCCTTTCTCAGCCAGCAAGATGCTTGGTGTGGGCTTAGCCGCTTCTGGAGACAGACTTTCAGGAGAAGAGTAAGGAAGAGCCATTAATGGCCTTTCACCCCGTGTTAACAATGCAGTCTATTCTGCTCTCTCTAGTGGGGCAGGGCCAAGAATTATTTCTTTGCGACTTTTCTATTCTAGCAGCATTCTCGTATAAGTGAATTCTTAGTAATTGCTCACAAGAATTAATCCTAACTTGGTGATAAGGGAAGGTCAAATGGTGAAGATTTCTGCCCCAGCATATTTCTAACTAACTTTGCAACAAAAACCTACAAAATCTCTTCACTTCCTCACACATACACCCGTCTTTATCACTACGGTGTCCCTTCTGTGTATCGTCTCATTGAAAAATAATACAAATGCCCATTAGTCTACAGCTGATATATCTTACTTGTAATTTTTAGATTGTACATACTAGGTTATTGTTTATTCTACTAACATTATTATAATCTGGTTAAAATGCACAAAAAAAGAATATCTACCTGTGGCAGAGACTGCTGCGGTTGTTTTTGATAGAAAGCTTTGTCCTTTGGGCAATAGGAAAATAACTTAAGAGTTATGACAGTCATGAGTGGAATAAACTCAATTGAAATGATTATATTAAGTCTATACTCAACAATATAAGAATATATAAGAACAAAGCCTCCTGTTTCTCTAAACATGCAAGGTGGTCAGTGTAAGCACTAATTTGTCCATAGTTTTGTAGGGACCAAGTCTTCTTTAACAGATTTTTCTGGTATAATTACTTTGGAAATAGGCACCTACACCTACTAATCACACTTCATGAGTTTGTAAAGTGGAATGCTATATAAGTATCTGTATGTGTGCATTTTTAATATACACATATACGTACACAGATGATAATTCTGGCAAGTTATGATAATTCTGCCTAGTAAAAATTAAGTTCACTCAGAAATAGATTTAGAAATTTATATAGTGAGCATATAAACATTTTAACAAGTTAACGGTTCTTAAAAAAAATAATTCCCATCAAACCAATATAACTGGATGCATTAAATGCACTTTACATTGCATCTGTGTTAAGAACCTAATGATGATTCTGAAAATCCTGACTCCTTGAATTAAATCTTTTTCAGCATTCATAAAGTCTATCACTATATTACAATGGAGTTAGCACATAGTTTCCTAATGCTTACTTAAAATTCCAGTCTTATTTTTGGCCACTGGTTTACTTCATTTAATGTAGGAAATACTTTGACTTGAAGAGAAATTTCCATTTTTTAAGAAAATAAAAGTGGAATTTTCTATTAGTACTATATTTTAAAATAATTTTGCCTGCCAAAAGCATGCATACTGAATTTATAAAGTCCTTTCAGATGCATAACTCTACACATATGCTATCAACTAAAAATCAAATATTGGCTGAATAAAGGAAAGCTCTTTCTAAATTTATGGGAATTCTAATTATAGTTCTCCAGTACAGGAATATCATCAAGACACCAATGCCTTCATATGAGCAACTTCTCATGAAACAAATGACTAAAGGTTGTAAACCATTTCCAGTAAAGCAGCAGATATATATTCTGTGTGATTTTTATCTTTTTTAAATTTATTTTTTCTAACTCGTTATACATGACAACAAAATGCATTTTGATTCTTAGTACACAAATGGTGCACAATTGCACAATTTTTCATTTCTCTGGTTGTACACAAAATAGAATCACACCATTTGTGTATTCATACATGTACCCAGGGTAATGATGTCCATCTCATTCTACCATCTTTCCTACCCTTATGCCTCCTCCCTTCCCTACCACTCCTTTGCCTTATTCAAAGTTCTTCCATTCCTCCCATCCTGCCGCCTCCCCCACCCCACTCACACCACGCATTATGGATCAGCATCCACTTATCAGAGAAAACATTGGTTTTGTGGGCTTGGCTTCACTTAGCATGATATTCTTCAACTCCATCCATTTACCTGCAAATGCCATGGTTTTATTCTCTCTTAACACTGAGTAGTATTCCATTGTGTATATATACCAACTTTCTTAATCCATTTATCTATTGAAGGGCATCTAGGTTGGTTCCACAATTTAGTTATTGTGAATTGTGCTGTTATAAACATTGATGTGGCTACGTCACTGTAGTATGTTGATTTTCAGTCCTTTGGGTATAAACCCAGGAGTGGGATAGCTGGGTCAAATGATGGTTCCATTCTAAGTTTTCTAAGGAATCTCCATACTGCTTCCCAGATTGGTTGCAATACTTTGCAGTCTCACCAGCAATGTAGGAGTGTGCCTTTTCCCCCACATCCTTACCAACACTTATTGTTACCTGTATTCTTAATAACTGGCTTTCTGACTGGAGTGAGATGAAATCTTAGTTTTGATTTGCATTTCACTAATTGCTAGAGATGTTGAACATTTTTCATATGTTTGTTAACTGACAGTATATCTTCTGAGAAATGTCTGTTCAGTTTCTTAGCCCATTTATTGATTGGGTTATTTATGTTTTTGGTGCTAAGTTTTTTGAGTTCTTTATATACCTGGAGATTAGTGCTCTCTCTGATGTTTGTGTGGTAAAAATTTCCTCCTATTCTGTAGGCTCTCTCTTCACCTCACTGATTGTTTCTTTTGCTGACAAGAAGCTTTTTAGTTTGAATCCATCCCATTTATTGATTCTTGATTTTATTTCTTGCACTTTAGGAGTCTTATTCAGGAACTCATGGC
Source organism: Marmota marmota marmota (assembly GCF_001458135.2). NCBI lineage: Eukaryota > Metazoa > Chordata > Mammalia > Rodentia > Sciuridae > Marmota > Marmota marmota. The sequence goes on along the minus strand of NW_026000101.1, from coordinate 8,219,907 downwards.
CTAATCCAACATGATGAAGATTTGGGCCTACTTTTTCTTCTTTTGGGCATAGGGTTTCTGGTCTAATTCCTAGGTCCTTTGTCCACTTTGAGTTGAATTTTGTGCATGGTGAGAAATAGGGGCTTAATTTCATTTTGATGCATATGAATTTCCAGTTTTCCCAGCACCATTTGTTGAAGAGGCTATCTTTTCTCCAGTATATGTTTTTGGTGCCTTTGTCTAGTATGAGATAACTGTTTTTACGTGGGTTTGTCTCTGTGTCCTCTATCTGTACCATTTGGTATACCAATCTATTTTGGTGCCAATACAATGATGTTTTTGTTACTATTGCTCTGTAGTATAGTTTAAGGTCTGGTATTGTGATGCCACCTGCTTCACTCACTAAGTATTGCTTTGGCTATTCTGGTCTCTTATTTTTCCAGATGAATTACATGATAGCTTTTTCTATGAGGAATGTCATTGGAATTTTGATTGAAATTGCATTAAATCTGCATAGTGTTTTTGGTACTATGGTCACTTTACAATATTAATTCTGCCTATCCAAGAACAAGGTAGATCTTTCCATCTTGTAAGGTTTTATTTAATTTCTTTCTGTAGCGTTCTATAGTTTTCATTATAGAGTTCTTTCACCCCTTTCATTAAGTTGATTTCCAAGTTTATTTTTTTTTTTGAGGCTATTGTAAATGGAGTAGTTTTCCTAATTTCTGTTTAAAAAAAAATAGTGTACCACAATTAAGTGAGGTTCATCTGAGAGATGCAAGGTTGGTTCGACATAGAGAAATCATTAAATGTAATTCATCATCCCATCAATAGACTTAAAGATTAAGAATCATATCATCATAACAGATGCAGAAAAAGCATTTGACAAAATACAGCACCCCTTCATTTCAAAACACTAGAAAAACTAGGGAAAATGGAAACATCTCAACATTGTAAAAGTTATCTATGCTAAGGCCAAGGCCAACATCATTCTAAATGGAGAAAAATTGAAAGCATTCCCTCTAAAAACTGGAACACGACAGGATTGCCGTCTTTCACCACTTACATTTAACATAGTTTTTGAAACTCTAGCCAGAGCAATTAGAAAGACAAAAGAAATTAAAGGGATACAAATAGGAAAAGAAGAACTCAAACTATCACTTTTGGCTGACGACATGATTCTATACTTAGAGGATCTGAAAAATTCCACCAGAAACCTTCTAGAACTAATAAATCAATTCTGTAAAGTAGGATATAAAATCAACACCCATAAATCAAATGCATTTCTGTACATCAGTATTGAATCCTCTGAAAGAGAAATTAGGAAAACTACTCTTTTTACAATAGCCTCAAAAAATGATTTTTATCTTTAATCTCTGCATAACAAAAAGTCTATAGAGAATTGACAAGTACAAACATAGATTTGGTTATAACATAATAAATTCTCTCTCTCTAAAATCTTTAAATTTGTCTTATCTTTCTTCAGGTATGCTCATCTTTTGCTACAGGCCCCAGACAAAATGATGGAACATTCTATGAGTTTCATACCTATTCACTTAAACCCTCGAAGATGAATGAGTTCCTGGAAAACATCAAGAAAAACATGCATCTTCGGACAGCTCACTCTGAATTGGTTGGATGTTGGAGTGTAGAATTTGGAGGCAGAATGAATAAAGTGTTTCACATTTGGAAGTATGGTAGGAGTCATTCCACTTAAGTGTTTGTTATAGATTTTCATTCTGTTCCATGTTTCATGAAATTTAGTTCTTAAATCTATATTTATAAACTATATTTATAAATCTATATATTTATAGATACGTACAGGTTAAGTAAAATCTTAATTTAAAAAGGAATACAGTACCAAAAAAGTAAATTCAGTGATTACTCTCACCAATGGTCTACTTCTAACAATTCCTTGCTCAAAGTCTTATATTACCATAACTTGGAAAACATTAATTCTCATATATGAAATGATAAAATTATAAACTAGCTTTAACACTCAGAAAATTTAGAATGGTTTATTACAAAGATGGTTGATAAAAATTTTAAGGTGGTGTTTGAAAAAGCCCAAACGTGTTAAGATCACAAAAGGAAAGAGGAAGTCTAATAATTTAAAAATTTAGGGCCATTAAGTAAATTGAGATTTAGAGAGGATCACAGATTTTAAACTTCATTCAACCATGAGATTTAATATTTCCATTATGTTTAGAAACCAATTTTTTGTTTCATTTCTTACACCCCAGAGTTTCAAGGAATTTACTTTCATACTACTCAAAAGGAAAAGGAATCAGTTCTTCCCATGTCACACTGACCTACCCCTGAGGAAGGAAAAGAAGTTTCAAGAGTCACCAGAATGTTTGTTTCTCCACAATCTAGTCTGTTAGGGTCATATCAGGACTTGTGGATATCCAAAGACCTGGTAATAATTTTATTTACAATTTGATCATCAGTGTCCAGATTAATATTCATAAATGTTTTATTATGAAAAATATTCATTCTACACCTAACTATGGGCACAGTGTAGGGTTTTTACCTAGTGTAGTAAAACAAGCCCCATTAAAACACAACTTGTGCTTTAGATGTGCTACAAGTTAAATCATGGCCCACTAAGAAAACTAATGAAGTCCTGATATACCTCACTTAAGCTGTGAGATAGGTGTTATTCATTATCACCATCATAAACCATATAAAACTTTTATCATTAGTCTTATAAGGTCTTCATAGTAAATACAATGCTAGGCCCATATATGGGTAAATGTCGATACCTGTTGGAATAACTCAGAAGAAAAATAAGTGCTGGGGGGAAAATGGCTGGTAATAAGTAAGAGAATCAACACTATTTTTTGAAGGCTCTTTGTTCAAAGGAGAAGAGACTCACCAAATACATTTTAATTTCATTTATTGTAATTTGATTCAAGGTTTATTTTGACCTGGGCACCTGCCACCACCAAAGAAAGATCTTTCTCTGAACTAGCACTATCAGTTAAATGCCTCAACTGAATTAATTAGTCCACAAATGTTGATACTAACTGGGTGCTAAACATTGTTCTAGGCTCTTTTTGTGTATTAATTCAGTTAACCTTCACAACAATGTTATATTCTCTCCATTATACAGACTGAAAAACAGAATGCAGAAAGATACAGTAACTTACCTAATTCACACAAGTTTCTGCAAAGTCATAGAACCCATGAAGCCAATTCTGTGACATTTTGTATTTCTATTCCCCTTAAGCCCAAGAACAACTTGAGGACAGATGTCACATCTTTTCGTGTTGATATCTCCAAAGGCATAACAATGTTCCTCTATGCTGCAGGTGAATGTTGTTTGGATGAAATCCAGAGAAGCATAGGTGATTTTAAGTTGTAAATGTTTCTTTTTCTTAATTCTTTTCTCCCATAGAGAATTTTGCTCATCGAACTGCAGTTCAGAAAGCCTTGGCTAAAGATAAGGAATGGCAAGAACAATTCCTCATTCCAAATTTGGCTCTCATTGATAAGCAAGAGAGTGAGATTACTTACCTGGTGCCATGGTGCAAATTAGAAAAGCCTCCAAAAGAGGGTAAGTCACTTTCCTTCTTCACCACTTAGAATTTAGATGAATGAAATACTAAAGATCTTAAGTGATAAAAGGTGAAGTTCCACTGGCAAACAAGGAAATTAATCCTTTGTTTTATGGGAACATACTGTGGTTATTAAGATAAAACGAAGTTGAATCTTCCAGCTTCTGCTTAAAATGAGAATTAAATAATGAGGAATTTTTCCAAATTGAAATTTTACACATTGCTAAGTTTAGCTGTTACAGAAAAAGTCTACATAGTCAGTTAAAGATGAGAAATTTCACATTAGAAATAGGGACCACATGTGGGAAAATAAAGAATAATTTTAAGATAACATAAATATTTAAATAAGAATATTTTCCACAAAATATAATTAATCTTAAGTCATTAGTACACCTTTGCTTATAAAATTAACTATTTGAGGGGGGTGAATTAACTGAATCTACCAAGCTATATCACTATAGTTTTTGTGTCTAACTTTTGTGTCTTCCTCTTTCTTCTCAGTTTGAAAATAATTCCTTAAGATATATCTTCTTGCTGATTTCACTTCTTGATGATTTAAAGAAACTATTGCTTCAATCCAGTATTAAACCAAGGTCAGAATAGAAAAATCAATTTAGATTTATTTTATTTCCAACTCTGTTTTTAGACTACACTACAAAGAAACTTGACAAGAATTATTTAGATCCTACTTAGATCTCTTTCTCTGTCAGCACTATGTAGATAAAATAGTTGACTTCTCAGTGTCTAACTTTGATCCTCTTCCTCTTTTTTATTAACCTGAGTAATCTTTGCATGTTTTCCTGTACCTTTCAAATCTACTTGTCTCTAGTTTCTTTCTACCAGTCCTTTATTTCTGTCCAGAAGATAAGATACATTTCAACTACATACTTGGATATTTAGGGACAATAAAATCTCATTAGGTTTGTTTGGGTTTTTTTCCTCCAAAACTTAGAGACATTTCTTTATTTTCATTGTTTTCTATGTTCTTCCTGTTAGAAAAAGAAACTTAAGGAGAGAGAAATATAAATGGAAAAAAGTACAAATTGGAAAGAAGAATGAAAATATAGGAGACATTGGAAAATTATTTTATTCTTTTCTGAAAGTATAGACTTGGCTCAAAAATCCAATTTCATTATAAATTCTTAATATCTGTTTTATTAATAGATTTTTATATTAAAATATTTCAGATCATAGTTTATATATTTATAACTCCAGACTTTTTATCATCTGCATGATAACCAAAGCAAAGAAAAATAATGCAAATACAATAAATATGTCTATGTAACCATATATGATCCTCTAAATCTGTATTTGTAGATTAGTTTTCCATGGAAACAAGACAGACATGATTAGAAAATGCTGGAATGTCTTCTGTAAAATAGTCCTTTTTCTTTCTATTTTAGGAGTCTATGAATTGGCTTCTTTTCAGATGAAACCTGGTGGCCCAGCTCTGTGGGGTGATGCATTTAAAAGGGCAGTTCATGCCCATGTAAATCTAGGCTATACAAAATTAGTTGGTGTTTTCCATGCAGAATATGGAGCACTCAACACAGGTATAGTTATCTGTTTCATCTATAAAATTTCAGTGGTGATCTACTAATAAGTTCCTTGGATACGTTTCTCTCTCTCATACTGTACATTTTATTTTTTATTGCCAAATTTTTGTATTTTTGTCAATTTTAAGGGTTGAAAAAACCTGTGTCACATCTTTTTATTTAGAATGTTAACATCTTTATGAAGCCTTTTCAAACACAAAACTGCTATTTTCCTGATTATCAAAATGATTAAATTTTAATAGGTGCCAGAATCTCAAGAAATAACCTATTCCTTTTAAATATTTTTTCTTCTGAATTTTTTTATTGATTTTTGAAACAACATTTCTGGGGAGATTGTTTCTGAGTAAAAACATAATTTATTTATTCATTCCTGTATTAATTAATTTATTTATACTAAAGTCGCCCCATAAAAATTCACCCATTTTTATTTGGGGCATGTATTTATATACATGTATGTACATATCCATTGGTAAATTTGTAAATATAAATTTCTTTAATAAAATACGTATTTGGAGTATTTAACTTTTAAATGTATTTTTTTGTGTGCATAGCCCTGGTGATTGAACTCAGGACGATGCACATGCTAGGCAATGCTCTACCACTGGACTATATCCCCAGCCCAGAGTATTTTAACTTTTAAATTTGAAAGATATTACCATCAGAATTTCAAGATTTTTTTTGACAAATTCTGAAAATACTTGTAAAGCTTATCTGAAAGGACAGATGACAAAGAATAGCTAGTAAATATTTGAAAGACTGATAATACACAGTTACCTTTTATCTTCTCTATTTTATGTACAATGGAAATCTGAAACCTAATATAGTCAGTGCTGAGCTTCCAACTCAACACAGAAAATTCATCTCTTTTCTGAAATGCATGGACCAGAAGTATGTCAGATTTTTGATTTTTGGATTAGGGATATTCAGCCTGTTTATCATAAGAAAATGGTCATAATATACAAAAACAGATGTATAGTTACGTTGGAAAATAATGGAGGAGAAAAATTATTATAAAAATTATCTCATACTATATGCTAAAATAAAACCAAGACTTTAATAGATTTCAATGAGAAAATTTAATTCATAGAGTTGCTAAAACTTTATGTAGATGAACTTACTTAAAACTATGAATGGGGACTATATTCCTAAGCTAAAAATGGAAACAAAAATGAAGAAAAAAATTGATGACTTTATTATAAAAAGGCTCAAACTCTCTATATGTGGAACAAATCATCATAAGTTAAATTCAAAAGGAAATGAAAATTTATGTAAAGGTAGTAACACATATGACTGTCAAATATAAAAGAAGAGGCAGATTAAAAATAGTAAGCAGATATCACTTTTTACTTAATGTAGACTTGCTTACATGGGTATAATGTTAGATCAGGAGTAAATAAGTACTCATATAATATATAGGGTTCACATTAATCTTTCCTTCCCAAATTGGGCCATATAAATAAAAAATTATTTTCATTGTCTTTGGCAGTATTCTAGAAAATATGCAGGAGTGCATATATTTATAAGGGCTTTCAGTTATATACGAAAGAAATTTGAAAGTATGTAAAGTAGTCATATTTGAGTGATGAGATTAAAGATTACTGAAAGTCTGTCTTTTAATCTCTGATATTGTGTATGTATGATTTTTATAACTTTTTTATTCTTAAATTCATTTTCAGTATCCTAAGAAAATGTGGCATGATGAGTATAAATCAGTACAACTTCTTTTTATATTTATCTTCCATTTTAGGAAGACAGTGTATAATACATACAATATATAGACAGTATAATATATACACTATTTGAAAATTTAAAATATATATGTATATAAGATATACTCCTTGGATCTCTCACTTTACATTTTAGGAGATTTTGTTAAGGAAATAAACAGATATAAACAGCCTGGATTTAATCCCAGCACCATTGCTTAGTAATTTTATGACTTTGGGTAAGTTAACCTCACTGGGCCTTAGTTTCCTCATCTATACAATGATGATAGTAATAACCTACCATCTAGATTATTATGAGGACTAAATGAGTTAACACATGAAAAATGTTTAAAATCAAGCAAGGTATTACACATGTGAAATCCTAGCTATCAGGAGACTGAGGCATGAGGATTACAACTTCAAGGCCAGTCTGGGCAACTTAGCAAGATTCTATCTAAAAATAAAAATAAAAAGCACTACAAATATAATTCAGTGGTAGAGCACATACTTAGCATGCCCAAGGCCCGACAGGTTCCATCACTAGAGACAAACACATTCCAGGCAATTAAATGTTAGCAGTAGTAGTCACCATCATCATTATTATAGACACATACATAGGTGTGTTCAAATGAAATTTATGTAAATATTGTTTATATAATAAATAATGTGGTATGACCTTCTTTATGTAATATATTTTGTGATATAGAAATATGCTATATATATTTGTAGTATAAAATGTATGCATAGATATAAATATATGTATAGATATGTCTATAAATATTCATATATTTCATATACATAACAACGTATATATAATATGTATTAGTATGGAAAGACATAAACCAAATATAAAACTAGTTATTTCTGGGAAGTACAGAAATGATTCCTAGCTTCTCTTTGTGTTTATCTGTATTTTTCTATACCTCTACTTTGTATTACATTGCAATTATAAAAAAATGTATAAATAATTATATACAAGAATATTTATTCCAGAATTTTATAGAATAGTGAAATATTGGAAATAATCTAAATGGCCAACAATAAAGATTAGTATAAAAAGTTGCTGTGTATTATGAAGGAATCCATATCATCATTAAAAAATATTATTGCCACAGAAGATAATCACTGTTAATTTTAAAGAATCTGTTAGTAAGCATAATATACAATAGACCCTAAGTTAACTTTTAAAGGAAATGCCCTAGGGGTTTTCTCTAGGTAGTTAACATTATGCTATTTTTTGTTTTCCTGTTTGTTTCATATAAATTTTCTATAATAAACACAATTTTTTATAACCTTGGTTTTTTGCAATAAAGTCAACTGTAGTGGGAAGTCATGAAATTTGAGTGTGTCTTTAACTGTCTTACCTTACTTTCCTTTTCCAGCTTTCTGTTTTTACACCTAAAAAGAGAGAGAGAGAGAGAGAGAGAGAGAGAGAGAGAGAGAGTGTTTGATTAATTCATGTATAAATTTCTTTCTCAAGTCTCTGATTCCTCTGAAATCTTATCATCTAAATATTTATTTACTGACATTTTAATTTAAAATAATAGGATTTTTTTACTCACTCTCACTTTAAGAATTATTCTTTTGCCCATGGTAATGGCAATGTCATACTCTTTAGAAACAATTTTGGTTTATTTCTGCAGTTCATGTTCTTTGGTGGAATGAGAGTGCAGATAGTCGTGCAGCTGGGAGGCATCATTCCCATGAGGATCCCAGAGTCGTGGCAGCTGGTAAGCTATTTCACTAGGCATGGGTTATTTTTACAATAAACTTGATTTGCTCAATAACTTTATATGCCTTCTTATGAAATGTTTTTCCAGTTCGGGAAAGTGTCAACTACCTAGTGTCTCAGCAGAATATGCTTCTGATTCCTGCATCATTTTCACCATTGAAATAGTGTTCTACTGAAACACAAAAGATTTCATTAATTGGTATAAAATGTGTTTGCTAATGGTGTTTAAGTTCTCCCAAGAGAATTATTCTCACTTTTATTTTAAGGAGGTGATAAATTAATTTACTATGTCCCTTGCATTTTATAAAGCTCTCCCTTGTTTGTCACCACCACTTTAGGAAGTAAAAAGTTCATTTTTCCCAAGGCATTTCAATATCTATCACACATTAAAAATATCTACCATTTGGAAAATAATGTTATTCAGTCCTGAGATTAAAAATCTTTGAGGACTCTTTGGTTTACATGCTGAAATGCCTTCATTTATAATTAATTGTACTAATATTTACTTCATTTTGCATTCTACTTAACAAAGATACTTGCCACTATGTCAAGATCTTGATTTTTCATTCATTTCAGAGAATGTCTTCTGTATGTTGACAAACCTTTATTCAAATACTAATGTTATATTTCCATGATTGAAACAATAGTTTTAAATTATTAATATACATTGTCAAACTTTTAATCGTGTCTGTTTTCCTGATTTTCCAAATTTTTGTCAAGTAAAGTTTATTTTGTAATATCAAATGGTATTCATGAGAATATTAAACATATTTATTTGTCATGGAAAAGTACATTATCATTTGTGTCATCTGTGTTAATTATGGTCACACATTAGCTCTATTGTCACTGAACTGGAAAATAAAATTATTAGGTCCTGGTATTTAAAGTCTTTGAAGACTCTTTGGTTTGTATGCTGAAATGTCTTCATTTATAATTAATTTTACAAATATTTACTTTATTTTGGATCCTACTTAACATAAGATGCTTGAGATATCTTTGTTTGAATGTGATCTTCATGGATATGGAAATGTTTGACCTAATAAAAGCCTACCTGTATATTCTGATTATTTTTCTAAGTTTTATATTTTTATCATCTCTGAAGCTGTTGCTTTAACAGTATGCTACCAAACTCAGGATGAGACTTCTTTAGTACTTCCACAGATGTGCTACAAATTTAGTTTTTGTTTTGAGTGCTTCCAACTTAAAAGAGATTTCATACTTCCAAGTTTCCTCATAGCTGTATTTACAACTATATTATTTTAATTTTTTATTGATTTTATTATGTTAATTCTTAACATGTATTGAAAATATAACATAATGAATTATGTCTGAGATAAAATTGAAAAACAAGAAGTATGTCACTTCTCACTTATTGAGCCCTCAGAAATCCAAAGGACAGATTAATTTCATAGTAAGGCAAAGAATACTTTTGACTCTGGAGGTAAAATCCTATCAAAGACATTAGAGCCATTAGCTCTGATTTATATTTAAGAGTTTTTTTCTTGATGTTCCTTTGAAAAGATTTCACATAGGAAACTGGGTGGTGGAGATAGTATTAATTGCAGTCACTGTGGACAGACTTTCTCTCTAGTATGAGACAAGCTTCTATATCCAAACCATTGGGGTCATGGAAGTGTACAACTGCCTCTGCCTTTCCCTTTTCCATACATCTTGTGTTCAGTTTGAACACTTGCTGGTAAGAGCCAGTCATTTTTTGCTTATACACACCAATTTATGGCCTTGATGGAGATTTATAGACAGGCAGTGTTATTAACATACAGACAAAATAGGAAGCTAGCAGGCTTCACTCCATTGATGAACTTCAATCATCCCTGGCATGAGAGTAACTATAAGGGTCTGCTTCTGTTCTGCTCAAGAGTTCTATGGGTCCTGGACCTTGGGGAAATGGCACAAAGGAAAGCTGAGAAGCAATAATAGAGATAATTTTTGAGGCAGCCATGTAAGGTACTTCGTTTTCCAGTGGTATAAATTGACTTTAAGAATTATTCTTTTCCCTAGTCTTCCTTAGTTCCTGATGGTCCTTCAAAACCCAGAAGGAAAAGAAAGGAATATAGGCAGTTTTGATACCTCTATTATTCCAGTCCTTCTTGGGCCCATGCCAAAGGCCTGAATACTTCTTGAGTCCCTATGATCAACTGGAAATCTGACTTTGGGGAAAGAGTAAGTAGGAGATGAAAAACATTCCTTGAATGAGCCAAATGTTAAAAACCACCTTACAGATCAAAGTTTGACCAACTAGAAGCTTTTTCATTTCAAAGTAATATTTGCATTATACATGACATATTTGTACATCATGCCTCTTTCTCTGAAATTCATGCTCATTATCACTCCAGCACATTCTTACCATCTGAAGTCATTGAGAACTACTAACCTAGAGACTCAGCTGACCAAGGTGTTGGGAAGAAAATTTAAAAAAGCATTCTAGAGCATCAGCTAAGTATTCAACAGTGTACTATGATGTCTGGAAACTATAAGGCTGTTAAAAAAAAAATTCCACAGTCAAAATAGGCTCAGTTGTCCCAGGGCTCTCCTCATGATTCCATGTATTAGAGTCCATCTGTGAGAAAGGATCTAAAACACTTTATGTACATCATTTCACTTAATCCTAACAACAAAGTTTTATGAGTAACATTAACATTATATTTTATATAAACAAGAACTTTAAAAGGATAAAGGGTTGTCTCTGATCAAGCAACTAGTAAGTGGCAGAAGTCAAATTTGAATCCATACTTTGTTTCATTCTAGACCAGCCTGCCTCAAACTTTTAGCTGAAAATTGAATATTCACCGATAGCTCTCGCCATCATGTCTAGTTAGGGATAACATCCTAACTTTGCAGTAGAAACATCAAGCCATAATCTGACAATCCCCCCAGGGGGTGCACTATTTGTAGGCCTTCATCTCCTCTAATCAATGATGATAAAGCATGGACTACAATTAGTAAAGAGTTACCTTTTGGCTATGATCTGCACATACATTTTCACTAGGTAATCTGAGATGTTCCTTCCCATCAGATTCTGAAGGATGTCTGCAGTGTTCTGTTTTCTCTGTCACCACATAAAAATCAAGCATGTGTGTCTTCTTAGACAAGAATTGGCACAAAAAACATATCAAGGGCTACAGTGACACATGTTCTTCCAACACATGCCATTATATGACTGGAGCCCTAACCACAGGGCCCAGGCATCACCCTCCACCAACCACCACCAAGATCTGGTCCATGCTGCCCTCAGTACTGGTCGTTCATATATAGCATGCCAAGATCTTCCCTGGGGAATTACTCTAAATAGCTAAACAATAAGCACTGAGATGTGATTTTTCTTCACCACAAGAGATGTTAAGGAGCAAAATTGTAAACTATGCCTATTGAGTTTTTGTGTTCATTGGGGTTATACTGATGTCTGGATTAGCAGTTATGTTAGGGTGGTAACCATGACTTCCCACATCCACTTAAAATCGATTGTCCTTACCTTGCAACCTATATGCTGATAAAATTGCAGAGAGCCATCACAATCAATACCCCATTCCTGAAATTGTCAGGAAAAAAAATGGCTCAGATGTCCTTCCCAAAGTTAGAATATCAGAGAATGACAGAATTGATAAGGCCTACAAAAGTTTTCTGATTCAGCCTCCCTAATCCAGAAGTGAAGAAAGAGGCCTACGTGGGCTGGGGATATAGCTCAGTTGGCAAACTGCTTGCCCTGCATGCACAAGGCCCTGGGTTCAATCCCCAGCACCACAAAAAAAAAAAAAAAAAAAAAAAGAGAAAGAGGCCTATGTGTTAATTTCACCTGTAGAAGGCCCATAGCTAACTTGTGGCAGTTAGATGTTAGATCTGCGACAGTCTCCTATGGCTCCACCACTTTGGAACAGGCCATAGCATGTCTTCCATAGCCCATTCATCCAGAGTATTTTGCTCTGATTTTAACTAAAACAAACCTATGCTGATCTCAAGAAGAGAAAAAAACTAAGTTCCCTCACACAGAGGCACAATGTGGTCCAAAACTCCTCCCCTCGAAGCTCATATGCTTTTTAAGATCACAGCTCAAACATGACATGATATTTCATTCATTCCTGATCACAAACAGAAACTACCAGCCCACCCCTCCATTTGCTCAGTTATACACTAAAGCACTACAACCAAAGTCAACAAAAGCATAGGTACAAATATCCTCAGAAAGAATGAGTTTTTATATACAAGGAACAACAGGGGATGCAGTAGGGCTAGAAGGTGATGAACTAAAAGGAGGAATAATGGGAAATGAGGAAGAGGGAAACAGAGGAGTCAGATGACACAGGCCTGTTCAATGTGCTAAAAATCTTCTGGAGAATGACAAGACTCACTTCAGTTTTGAAAATGAGTACAGAACTGGAGGAAGAGAGGGAATGAGAGTGAGCTGTAGTCTGAATGTCTGAATCTTAACCCCCAAGGTTGTGGGACTAGGAGGTGGGATCTGTGGGGAGGTGATTAGGTCTTAACAGGATTAGTGCCCTTATAAGAAGGACCCAGAGAGTGCCTTGCCCATTACAACATGTAAGGATACAGTAAAGCAGCAAATATATAAAGAGCAGATCTTTACACCAGACACCAAATCTGCCAGCATCCTGATCTTGGAATCTGCAGCCTCCAGAAGTATGAGAATAAATGTTTGTTGTTTATAAACCACTCATCTTGTTGTGTGTTGTTAAAATAGCAGCCTGAGTGGAATAAGACACAGTGCTTGGTATAGGAAAGCTAGGTTGTTTAAAATACCCCAGGAGATTTTATCTCAGACTTAAGCTCTGAATTACTGAGAAAACATCAGCAAGTCACTTGCCCTCTCTGTAGGATTATTTTCTTCACTAGTAAAATTAAAATATGAGTTGTTTCATTGAGTTGTACCTATGTCTCTTCCAGTTCCAGAATTCTATAAAGAGCCACAATATTTATGTTATTTTCATATGTATTGAATAATCCATCAAATGAATAATTTTGAGGTTTGTTATCTTTAACGTTCCTTAAATAAATAGAAAAGCCAAACTAGTAACAGTACCCTCTTGTAGTGCAAACTTTCAAAAGATGACTGGTGAGAAAAATTTAAATACCCATGGGCATGTCCTAGTCAGATTTCCCTCAATCCCAACACAGATTCAAACACTTTAACATTTGAATTTCATTCAAAGTTGTCAGGGCAGAGTCTCTTCCTTCATTTAGTCTCCAACACACATCAGTGGTGTTCTTCACTAACACAGAACTCTTCGCATCAGGTGCAGTGTCTCTTTTGTCTTTGTACCCAGGGAGTTGAAAACATGCCATCACTGGACTCATAATTGCCTACCTATTCTCATGGTCTTTACTCAGTGATCTGACTTACATTCCCCCACCAACATAGTTGGAATCCTGAGTCATCACTGAATTTATATAGGCCTTAAAAAGGGATTCTGATGGACAGTATAATAAAAATATGAAACTCTTAAGAAGAAATTGATTATTATAAAAAGTTAATGTATGATATTTTCAGGTTTCATGGGAAGAATTAAACAAAACTTCAGATTATATATAATGAAAGCCTGTTGTAACAGGTAGGTGAAAGACTTGGGAAAAGTGGAAGAAGGAGAAAGCATTTGACAAGTAAATATGAAGTGCTACATAAATCTTAATGTTCTAAAGCAGTGAAAAAAGGTCTATAATGATTTGCTTCCCAGGATGTTAGACTCTCCAAATGTTTACTCCCAGATGTTCTGAGTAAGTTACTATAGTTACTCTCTTTAAAATAAAAAATAACTCAAAGGGCAAATGATGATGATAATGTGGCATGTAGCTGATAAATTTAGTGTATCAGAAATCAAAGCAGGTGACAAGCATAAGAAGCCAGCCATGGAGAATCTCGTGGCCAACATGGCATTCTCCATACTTTAGGTCCCAAAGCAAGGGTGTTCTGGAGAGGGTATTCAAGAGTTCCTGGGAGCCTATGTCTTCAGAAGCATTATTACTGTAACTACAAGCAAATTCAGTAATTCATTCAAATCAGGAATTGGGAGGAAGAAATGTTTTTCTACATAGAATAATCTACTAAGCACTTTCTGGGAGCCAGGTTTTAAAATCAAAATGAATAAAATATAGAAACCACCTATGAAAAACTGAGACTCTGCCCAAATATTTGGCATCAAGGTAATATAGAATACTCCAAATTAGAGGTTTTATAAATATGTATGAAGGTATGTGTATATGTGTGTGTATTAAATGTCAGTATATTAAAAATCAGTATTTAGAAGGGGCTTTCACAATTATCCATTATCGACATACATCAGGATTTTCCTGGAAAAGGTATACAGATTTTATTGACCAAGTAGTTGCATTGAAAATAGAAAGCACAAACAATAATGGGTATAGGTAACAAACACAAAATAAACTGTGTTCTATAGCTCTGGGAAACACAACCTAAGCTTGGAAAACAGAGTTCGAAGAAAGCAAATGAGCTAATAAATACATGAGTGCATGCGTGTGTGCGTGTGTGTAGGAATTTTGTTTAAAAAAGCTTCCTTTCTCTTCTGTATTACTGGCATACTTCCCTTTCAGCAGAGCCGTTAATCTTACAGGACTAAAAATAAAAAGCTTGCCTAACAACATTCATATAATTCGTTTGTTCTTAATTAAAGCACTAGATTGCTATGGAGTTAAAGATATTTTTGTCTAAAGAATACAAACTAGCTAATAAGTACAGCTTAACAGATAGCAATTATGAGAATCACACTGTACAGAAATCAAGTTTGTGGAAATTTATGCAGTGTAGGAAAGCCCTGTGATGAACATGAAATTAAAGCACATTTCTAAAAATTTAATAATCATAGATTTTTATTGAGGGCAGATTACTTTACCTAAAGCACATATGGTTGTTCCCCACAACAGTATTAAACCACGACGGAAAGAAAAGACCACTGACTCCAACTTTCAATTTAAAGCAAGCTTATATTTGTGTACACAGTAGCTAGCCAGGAATGTCTCTCCCAAAACCCTGGACTAGAAATCAGTACCCCAGCTCTCTAGGAACATAGTTTTATAGCACAAAAAGTTGCAAAGAGGGGTTGTTAACTTACAGATAAAAGGATTTCGACAAGCATAATACAAAGGCATATAGTAGGTTAATGATCTACCTGGCTTAACATTTCAAGGTAGGGAAAAAATTTAGATCCCAACATCAAAATTTATAAGGCGCCACTGAGGTTTCAGAGAGGGTTGTTATCTGGTCATGGGGAGCCAGGATTTACGAGGTGCCACTAAGGTTTTAGAGAGGGTTGTTATCTGGTCAGGGAAAGCCAAGCATGAGTAAGTTCAAGGCATGGGCAGAAATTCCAAACAAGTTTAGAAATCGCAGTAATTTATAGTAAAACAGAAATTAACTTTCCATGACTTTGTGATGAGATGGCTCCTAATCTTAAAATGGAATTAGGCTGGGTTCATCAAACAGCAGTTAGAGATATTGACTGAAGTACTCACCAGAAAACTAGACTGTTATTTCAGTAGTTCTCTATTCTTTGCATGCAGTAGTAGCTTGCATAGGGGCCTGAGCCACAGCTGGTAAAACCCCTTCCACTGTGCAATTCTTGACTCTATTCTTTTGACCCTCAGCACAGTGATCACCCTTGATCTACTTGAATCCTCCTCTCCCCTAGGCCCAGAAGAGAAACACGTACCTGACAAACGTACATTGCTCATTGTACATCCAGGGCTAAAGTTCCAGGCTAGGGTACTTACCAAAGGGTGGCACAATCAGGCTGAACACCAGGGCAATGCAGACAAACACAACTGGCAGGACAATCTGTAACCTAGCAGTGGAGGGGGGTAGGGGGATGGCAGGAAAAGATAAGGTTAGAAAGAAGTCCAAGGAGCAAATCCCTGCAAGTCCAGCCAGGTTCCCAGACCAGGCAGCACAGGAAGGAGGGTGACAGGGCCCATGGCTGGCCCAAGACCTTGTGGGCAGAGTGAAAGCAATGGATCCTGAACACTAAACCTCTTCCCTCCAGGACTTTCTAGAAGCTGGCAGTACAATGCCAGAGTCTCTAGTCACCTGGCAGAAGCACTAGGCTAGGAACTTCACAGAGTAAAGAGCAACCCCACGTTAGGGTGACTCAGAATGCTGGGTCCTGCATTTCTTCCCCTGAAGACTGAGAAAGACCACACTAGGCCATGAGCCCAGTTCAGCTCAGAAGAAAACTGAGTGAACAAGCCCTGGACTAGGAGCCACAAGTCCTGAATCCGGGGTCTAACTGTACTACAAGTGTACTCACATGAAATCACTTCTCCATAAGGCCTCACTGTTCTCACTTGTAATCTGAGGACTGAGAAGAAATTCTTATTCCACAGTCCTGAAACCAACTCTATAGCAGTGACTCCAATCACAGACAATAGCAGCCATTGCCTGCCATGATCACATCAAAAAGCATAAACATGTAACTCCTTGAAATTCCTCAAATTTTTTATACAAACCTTCTCTGAAAATAATACTTGCACATACTTTGCAAGTAAATTCAAAGGTTGTTCCATCTGTTGCTGAGAAATTTATTCTTTACAAACTTAAGATTCAAATGAAGTCCTTGGTTCTAGTGTTGTGAGGTTTCAATATAGGAAATTATCCTTTAATGAATACAGTCATATACTGCATGTCTTGCTAATTATGGACTGCATAAACATCAGTGATCCCATAAGATTGTATTGCCTAGTGACATCACAGCAGTCTTAGTTTTTGTAAGTACACTCTACTGTGGTATTCACACAAGAACAAAAAAATCACCTACTATGCATTTCTCAGAATGTAGTTTTGTTTTTAAATGACACATTACTGCAATGCTATGGGAAAATACTATATGAAAACATTTCATTGTCATTACTACCCTAAATAGTAGTATCATTTTCAGCAATCAATAAACAATGTAACTGGACTCAGAGATACTAAGTAACCTGCCCAAGGACACATAGCTAATAATTTACAGAACCAGTATTCAAAACTAAGACTGTGTGCTAGGTTTTTTGCATCTACTAGGGAAGATTCTCTGCAGACCATTATCTATATGTTTTAATTTTATAGAGTGAAATAACTTTTTCCCTCCTAATCAAGAAAGTTAGCATGCAAAATTGACTTGTGGGCAATGGTGTAATGAGTATTCTCTGTTGGCCAATTATTTTCTAATCTCCCTAACTTTTCTATCAGCTTGAGTTAAACATCAACTTTGGAAAGAAAATCAATGTTCCAATAGGTCATATGCTGAGTGCATCTAGCTAGCATAACATCTCTCATATTATGAAAGTTTAAAGAAAAAGTCCTCATTAGTATCAGTCCCCACTCTAAGAACTTACTCATTTTTCCCTCATAACAATGCTGTAACATAGGTAACACTGTTAGCCCCATTTTACAGATTAGGAGACTAAGGTGCAGAGAAGTAAATTACCAGCAGATACACAAATGGCAAGAAGTAGAACTGCAAATGAAATACAAAAAAAGAAAATCTGGTTCCAGAATTAAACTATGACCATATTCTGACTTCAGTGGTCCAACCTACAGCCGAATCATGAACCCAGATTGCTTAGCCTGGAACAACAGATCTTGTTTGAGCAAAAAGTCCTTTCCAACTCCATCTGGGAATCAGAAGCCTCTTCCATGAAAGGGCTATAACTTGTTGCTGTGTGAGTTTCTAGCTCTTCACTGGTAAGAGACTTTGCCATTCATCTACTGAGCAGGTATGTCTCTCAGGCTTCTGCAAGAAGCCAACACTAAAAGTCATTTTTGGTATTTCTAACAGTTGTTTGTTCCTCCCTCCAGTATCTTCAGTAAACCTTCAAGTCAATAAGAAAAAATATGAACTGAAAACTGAACAAATGCAATAAACTAGGACTTTAAAAAATAAAAATGCAAAAAGATGATTAATTTGCCAGAAATCAGAGAATTTATTAACAGTGAGTTACTGCAATTTAAATAGCAAATCAAGGCAAATAGTAGTCTCACATAGTAGGAAAAAAAATGGCAAAGATGAAAAGAAAGGAAATCCTATTCACTGCCTGTCAGAATATGAGTTGATACTTAAAATAAGCAGCATCTAGTGGAATTGAGTCAGTAATTCTATTTACAGGTATGCCCAGGGAGATAGAAACAAAGTTTTTAAGTGAAGCAGTATTTGTACAATAAATATATGGAAACGTGTAAATATAAGTAGAAAAGGAATAACAAAATTTTGGTATACTCATCCCCTGGAAGAGTAGAGAGTAATGAATGAACCAGCTCTAAACTGCTTATTACCTTTGGCAAGTACTTAACCTCTTTGAATGAATGTTTTCTATATGTTTAACTCCATAAAATAAAAATCTAGATTTCACAATGAAATGAGAGTAACCAAAAAAAAAAAAAGAATCTTGAAAGGATGTAATGAATATATCAAATGGATATATAAATGTGTTTTAGTGCTAAAGATACTTTGTTTTATTAATAGAAACAATAACAAATAAATGTATATATAGTTAAATATTAAGATGCTCATGACTCTTTCCTACCACTGATTCTAATAAGGATATCAGCAAATAGGCTGAGACAGAAATAAAAACAGGTATTGGCAAATTCAAGAGGAAAGATTTGGTCTTTATCCTTCTACACAGCATTTCATTCAATATTCAACACCCCAAAGACACTTAGAAAATATTTGGTAACAGGAGTAGGACAGTTATTGAGGAATCCTGAATGAAACTGAGTTTTATTATAAGTGCCTTTTAATAATAATAATAATAAAAAAGCAACCCATAAACATTGTGATAGTAACTCAACCTTTACTGAAATTTCTTCTCTGATACATGTGTAAGTATCATAAAACTATTAAATTATCTCCACTAAATTTAAATAAATATTGTTTAAATTACAGTAACTCAAAAATAGATGTGTGCAGTTTAACACCTAGTGGAAGGAACAGTGGTCTATGCCACCATTTGGTAGCTGCAGAATAGAGAAGTCGGGGAGAGGGGACAAATCCCCAGGAATGCAGCACCAGATGCAGCATCTATAATTGACCTGTAGCTTCTACCTTCCTACTCAGCTGGGCCAGCATTGGATCTACCTCTCCTGCTTTCTTCTGCACAGCTTCATGAGCCCAGTCTTTGGACAAAACCAAGCAGGAGCACTATCACCACCCTAAGCCACCTCAAAATTTCCGTCACCTTGCAAGTCATACCTATTTGTAATGAGACATAAAAATGTATCTTCACATTCATCAGCCCAGATGGGCAATAAAGTTTGTTCTTATTATAAAATAATAATAACTTCAGGGCTGGGGCTGGGGCTCAGTGATAGAGCGTTTGCCTAGTATGTGTGAAGCACTGGTTTCTATTCCCAGTACCACATAAAAAAAATAAATAAATGAACAAGATAAATGTGGAAAAAGACAACATTCTTTAAAAAAAAATAATAACTTCATCACTGCCAATAAGAGTATAAATTTACAAAACATATTGTCACTATTTGGTAAAGATGAATATGCACATAACTTATTGTCCAGGATTTCCACTGCTGCATATGTACTCTAGTGAAGAGATTTGTAATCTCCAGTACACAGAACTCAAGGGACAGTACTGACAAAACTCAAAGGGACTGTTAACCTCGACAGTTAAAAATTGCATCTTTATTGTCACCGACTTCTATCTGAAATTAAGCATTTCCTTTATATATGAAGAGAGGCAATGAGCTACAAGACCTGTGACATTTTAGCCAATAAAAATCATAGATACTGTCAAATTCTAACTTGTAGTTGTAACAAGTACACTTGAATTCCTTTTATGCTCATCATGACTTCATAATTGTATCTCTTACACCCACCGTTAGATTTGTCAGTTAGTACCTTAAGGAAAAAAATAAACCTCCTCCAAGGCACATCAACTCCCATTGAGAATAAGAAACAATTTCATTTAATGCTAAGTGAAGTCAAGCCCCCAAAAACAAATGCCAAATGTTTTCTCTGATATAAGGAGGCTGATTCATAGTGGGGTTGGGAGGGGGAGCATGGGAAGATTAGATGAACTCTAGATAGGGCAAAGGGGAGGGAGGGCAAGGGAAGGGACAAGGGGGTAAAAAACGATGGTGGAATGAGATGGATATCATTGCCCTAAGTACATGTATGAAGACATGAATGGTGTGACTCTACTTGGCATACAATCAGAAATATGAAAAACTATGCTCTATATGTGTAATATGAATTGTAATGCATTCTGCTATCATATATAACAATTAAAATTTAAAAATAAATTTAAAAAATTATTTTAAAAAAGAAACAATTTCATGAATTTCTCACTAGAATCTATCAATGAAGCATTGCCTTAAAAATATGAGGACAAAAGATTTCTAGTATAGAATTTCCAAACCATGAATAAATTTGGCAGAATAAAGATAATTTTAGAGATGCAAGTTTCAAAAGTTTAATTGCTATGTACCCTCCCCTAAAATTTGGACATAGGGAAATATAAGAGTCTGAAATTGCCGCAGTCTGGCTGGGCACAAAATAACCGAGCCACCACACAGCCTTGTAGATTCAAACAGCAACTCTTTATTCCTGAACTCTCACCGGCGCTGTACACACTAACTCTCACCGGCGCTGTACACACTACCTGGAAAATACACTGCCTCTCTCCGGCTCCGCACACCAATTCTCTCAGAACCCCTGGAGAACTCAATGGGAACTCCAAAAAGCGGGCGCCTGAGGCAGCAGGATACACCCTAATCCTGGAGCCGCCCTATTCCCAGCAGGATCCACCCTAAACCCAGGGCTACCCTAAGCATGGTCACCTTTCAACCCAAAAATGCCATGCGTCATTCCTACTTGGCTATGGCTCTTAGCATCTCCCCCCTTCTGTTTAAATAAACAACAAGCAATGTGGCTTAGGGACCGTGCCTGTTAGGTTGTCCAATTCAACATATGGTCCGTACCCATCATTGGATGAGCTGACCCAAATGCTGCAGTCTGGGTGGGCACAAAATAACTAAGCCACCACAAAGCCTTGTAGATTCAAACAGCAACTCTTTATTCCCGAACTCTCACCGGCACTCTACACGCACGTTCTGGGAAAAATATACTCCCTGCACCAGGCTCTGCGTACCAATTCTCTCAGAACCCTGCGAGAACTCAATGGGAACTCAAGGAGTGGGTGCCTGAGGCAGCAGGATATGCCCTATTCCAGCAGGATCCACCCTAAACCTGGAGCCACCCTATTCCAGCAGGATCCACCCTAAACCCGGAGCCACCCTAATCCCTGAGCAGGGTCACCTTTCAACCCAAAAATGCCATGCGTCATTCCTACTTGGCTATGGCTCTCAGCATGAAATGGTGGTACAACACAAGGAAAATTAAAATCCCTGGGACATCAGTAAAAGGAGATCCCTGAATCTCTGTTATACCATCTTAAATAACTAGTCCACCCTGAAGCAAGAGAAGTAGGAGTCCTGAGATGTTAATTCCAGAGTATCAAAATGATAAACTGATGAATGGGTTTAATCATGGTGAGAGAAAATTTATGACTTTAGCACAGAATTTAGTGATTAATAAATGATAGGTATAAAAAAAGAATATAAGCAAATAAGTAAAAGAGAGAAAGAAGAAACATTCACCCTCTCATTTAAAGTACATGGATGAACAAGGATGGTAGAATGTGATGGACATCATTATACAAAGTACACGTATGAATACTTAAATTGGATGTCAACATACTTTATATACAAACAGAAATACAAAAAGTGTAGTATTTATGTGTATTAAGAATTGTAATGCAAAAAATCAAATAATGTTACCTTAAATTAGGTAGAGGGAAGTGAAAGGAGGAGAAGGCAGGGGATGTGGGATAAGAAAAATAGTAGAATGAAACAGACATTATTACTGTATGTATGTATGTGACTGTATGACCAATATGATTCTACAATATGTATACTCAGAAAAATGAGAAATTATATCCCATCTATGTAATATACATCACAGTATATAAGTGCATTCTACTGTCATGTATAACTAATTAAAACAAATAATAAAAAATTTAAAAAAATAAAGTACATGTTTAAGACATACAACAGTGGCTTAAACTAGAAGGCGATTTTCTTGTAAAAGAAATCCAAAGGAGAGAAGTTCAGGATTCCTAATGCTTCATGGTATAAGAAACCTAAACTGCTCCTCTCTTATTCCATCATCAACAGCATGTGCCTTCTATCTTGTAGGCCAAGGACTCAAGCCATTATGCCTATATAGTAGCAAAAAAAAAAAAAAAAAAAGGAAGGAACAAAGACAGGAACAACTCTTCTCTCCTGCACCCCTTTAGATCACTTACAGGTCATTAATGCACTAACACTTCCCACTGATCAGGATTCTATCACACAGCCTCAGTAAGCTAAGTATTCTATTACTCATCTTTTTAAAAGATTGAGGGAAGAGTGGATATTGAGAAATAGTTGGCAGTCTCTGCTATCTTCCTCTGGTACTTTCTATTCTCCATATCCGACTGAATTAATTGCCCTATATCCTACTATATTGGATATTTATTAATCCCTGATATATTTTCTCTTCTCCTACCCTATATGCCCCCAAAGTACTAGAACTTTGACTTTTGTTTCCCTCAGTACCACAGTATCTGGAAAAAGGCCTGAAGCACAGAAGGAATTTATTAACTATTCATTGAATTAGTGAGTGATTAGTTAATCAAATTGCTAATTGGAAATAAATTTAATCATCTAGATCCAGTTCTGACAAACAATGCATTATTTAGTCTTGCTTGGTTAAAAATGGATCTTCTCTTCCGGGAAAACTGAGGCAACACATCCAGAATTAATAATTTTATAAAGGATCCTTTCCACTGAAGAGATGACTCAAAAGCCCTTCCCAAAAAACACAACTTATACAATGAGATCTCTGTAATTCTGTAGTCCTAATGACCTAAACAATATTATTAAACATGTGTACTATATAACTGTTAGAAAATATAAACATAGACTTAAGTACATTAATGTGACAATCAAAGAATTACTTTTAATGTAAACATTAGTAAACATGGGAAAAGAAGTGTATTTTGGGGGGTGGGATGAAGAAATCTAAATCTTTATCTTACAAATCAATAGATACTATAGATATGGAACAGACATATGTGAGTGGTGGGCCCACTATGCTGACCCCAACATGCTTCCCAAGAAAAAATTTACCTGCAACCCTGCCTGGTAAGGTAGAGGGGAAAGCTTTTGTGACTCTTAAACAAACCAGTCAGCATGAGCCAAAGTAATCTAGAGTTGTCATGTGCAATGGAGACTTGAAAGTCTGATGTCATCCTGCTGTCAGTCAAAAGTCAAGAGGTGAACCTAGGCCAGGCTTTCTGAAAACTTCCCTAGGACCCCCCAATAAAACCAGAAGGCTGGAAGAGCAAGCCATCCTTCTTCTCTCTGAGAGGACCCACTCTCTTCCTTGAGAGTATCCCCTTTTCCTAGCCCTTCTCATAAACTCATGCTGATCACTCAGAGTGACAGGTCTCTTTATGGCTTGAATGCAAGAATCCAGAGGTGTTCCCAGCTGACAGTCTCTCAGCAGGCAGGTGCCTTGTAACATTATTTACAACTGAAAAATTATGAAGCACTACAATATGCCTGTTTGATAAAGATAGAAACACGAATTAGAGGAAACAGCTTTAAAACATAAAATAGTTACTATAGGAACCAATAATTACATAGACAGGACCACATGAGAGATTGACTGTATTGAGTCTTACTGAATTATTTAATCTCAATCTATGTATGCTGAAATTTGAATTTTCATACCAGTTTCAGTGCCCCCATTCCTCTAAGTGCATAAAAAAACGAATCTGAATCTCTTCAAAGCCATGCTGGCCTGGCAAGTGGGATGGAGAATATCTGCAGTGAAGACAAGTGAAAGCTCCCAGCTCTGCTCTCTGTCAACAAAAGAAAAAAAAAAAAAACACATCATGATTTTAAATGCAAAGCCTGCACACGCAGGCATCCATACAGCACCTTCCTGCTCATAGACACACGCGCTCTACCCGGAACATTTGCACAACAGGGCTCTGAGGAGGCGACAGACCAGAAGGTGGAACAGTACGAACTCCGCTTTCAGCTACTGCAACATCAACTCTGACGTTTGGAGCAAGAACTGTCGTGGAAACAAAGGGGAAATACTGGGTCAGGGCTGGCACCACACTCCTGCACACTGGCCCCGGGGTGCACCTCCAGGGCGGGGGCGGAGCTGACGCGCCAGTCCCGCCCCAGCCCACGTCCTCTAACTGTCCCTTCGCTGCGCCTTTCCAGTCAGGAAGCCGTACGAGGAGAGTCTCACGTCGGACGCCAGCTGGCTGCCTTCCTGGGCGCCCCACGCTGCGCCATGCTGCTCCTCCGAAGTGTCCTGGCCCCACGCTGCGCCATGCTGCCCCTCCGAAGCGTCCTGGCCCGGGCTCTGACCGCACGCACGCTCGCGCCCCAGGTACCGGCCGCCGGG
>NW_026000101.1:8192702-8194861 GCF_001458135.2 Marmota marmota marmota | reverse complement strand
TTCGAGGCGGGGCCTTGTAGCCGTGGGCCTCGCGTAGGTGTGGGTTTGACAAGTCTTCGCTCCGTCCGCACTAAAGGTGCGGGAGAGGACCACCGACGACTGGCGACCCCACCAGCCTTCACCTTTGAAAGGAAGGCGCAGCTTGCGAGCATTTTGCCGAGAACCTTGGAGAGTCGGCCAGGGTCCCAGTGTGGGGCACCGTGCCGCCCTCCCTGTGTCCTGCGGTGGTCCCCAAGCCCAGCGGGGGCCTGAGCCTGAAGACCCTAAACGTGACCTGCTTCAGCCTTAGATGAGAAAGGTCCAAAAAGGAGCCAGGGATTGGATCTGAACCGTGGGAATCGGCTTGTTGTGTGTGGTCCAGTGGATTTATCGTCGAGATTGTATTCCTTTCCATGTTTAGGCTTAAAATTCCTTTCCAAAAACAATGGAAAAGGAGAAGCAGATTTTTGTTTTGTTTGTGCTGGGGATTGAACCCACGGTCGCTTTACCGGTGAGGTACATCCCCAGCCCTTTTAATTTTTTTGTTTTGAGACAGGGTCCCATATAGTTGCTGAGGCTGGCCTGGATCTTTCTATCCTCCTGCCTCAGAATATGGAGTCGCAGGGATTACAGGCATGGGCCACCTTGCCTGGCTAACAATGCAGTCTCTATCCTATTGGTTCTCTCAGGTGGAGCAGGGCCAACATTTATTTCCTTACAACTTTTCTGTAAACTTTACATTTCTACAAAGGTACTCAATGAATTGTTAGTCATTGCTCGCAAGAATGAGTCCTAACTTAAAGGGAGTATGAAGCACTGATGATTTCTGCCCCAGCAAGGTTTTAGTCCTGCAGCAAAAATCAGGAAATGACGTCATTCCCCAGCCAAGCCCCTTACCCTCAATGCAGGTTCTCTACTCTGTGTGTGTATATGTGTGTATAAATACGTATATGTGCACAGACACACACACACACACATACACATTCTCCTGAGAAAGATTATACTTTAGTGTGTGTGTTTGAATAACTGTTTCCAAATAGAAATTCATTAACCAACCTAAAATGTGCAGTTCCTTATGTACTATTGGTTCATTTTTGGCATATTTTATTTATCATATTTTTTAAACTGTGGACAAAAGTTGTTTGTTCCACTAACATTCTGTTATTATAATTTGGTTTAAAAGTACAGAATTTCCACCAAACAAGACCAGCTGCAGTTGTGATTGATGGCAAACAGTCATTTTAGGCATATGACTATAACTCCTAATAGACATGAGTGGAATGAATTCAAGTGAGATGTTGATATTAACCTTATATACAATTAAATGAAACCCATATGCTATTGTGTTTTCTAAATAAATGTATCAGAGCAGGGGCTGGGGTTGTGGCTCAGTGGTAGAGTATTTGCCTAGCATCTGTGAGGCACTGGTTTGACTTTCAGCACCATATAATAAAGTTTTTTAAAAAATCAGAGCAAAAAAAAGGGATATACAAAGTTATAAATGTCAATCCTAATTTGTAGATTTGTGGGTACCAAAACTGTTTTAAAATATTTTTCTGGTGTATATAGTTCAGGCTAGTGAAACCTACATAACATGTATTTGTAAACTAGAATGCCATATGAATGTGCATATATATGTGTGTGCGTGTGTGTATGTATATATGTGTATATATTATATACATATATATATAGTATACGTGTATAATATACATATATACATGTATATACACATGTACATATATGTGCCATATGAATGTGCATATATATATATACACACATATGTATGTATATAGACATATACATATACAGGATAATTTATGGCAAGATGTGCCCTAATGAATATTAAGTTCACTGACAACACGAATTAGAGATTTTCATACTGAGCATATTACTATTACAAAAGGAACTACTGGCTCTTAGGGGATGTGTCCATCAAACTGGTATGACTGATGCATTAAATGTGCTTCATTTTGCATCTGTCATTAGAAACTAATAATGAGTCATACAATTCATCTTGAATTTTTCTTCTTCAGCATTCATACAGCCCACCACTATATTACCATTAATTGAATAACACATAGCACCTTCTACATTTTTGACCAATGGTTTAATTCACTGAATGTAGCAAATACTTTGACCTAAATAGCAATTTCTATTTTTTTTTTTTTTTTTGGGGGGGG
>NW_026000101.1:8037437-8192677 GCF_001458135.2 Marmota marmota marmota | reverse complement strand
TTTTTTTTTTTTTTTTTTTTTTTTTTTTTGGTGGGGGGTACCAGGGATTGAACTCAGGAGCACTCAACCATTGAGCCACATCCCCAGCCCTATTTTGTATTATTTACAGACAGGGTCTCATTGAGTTGCTTAGCACCTCACTTGCTGAGTCTGGTTTTGAACTCACCATCTTCCTGCCTCAGCTTCCCCAAGCTACTGGGATTACAGACGTGTGGCAGTTTCCACTTTTTAAAAGGTCTTCTAGTAAACATTTCATTGTGCCTGCCAAATGACATACATACTGAATTTACAAAGTTCTTTCAGATGCATAACTAGCACATATACTACCAAGTAAAAATTGAATATTGGCCAAGTAAGGAAAACTGTAAATTTATGCGAATTTCAATTGTAGTTCTCCAGTACAGAAGTATCATTGATACCAATGCCTTCATATAAGCAATTTCTCATGGAAAAGTGGCTAAGTTTGTGAACTCTTGCCAGGAAAGAGTAGCTGTATGTTCTGCTTGTTTTGTAACATGATACATCCTACCTTTCCCAAAATCTTTAAATTTGCCTTATCTTTCTTCAGGTGTGCTCATCTTTTGCTACAGGCCCCAGACAAAATGATGGAATGTTCTATGAATTTCGTACCTATGCTCTTAAACCCTCAAAGGTGAATGAGTTCCTAGAAAACTTCAAGAAAAATGTGCATCTTCGGACAGCTCACTCTGAATTGGTTGGATATTGGAGTGTAGAATTTGGAGGCAGAATAAATAAAGTGTTTCACATTTGGAAGTATGGTATGAATCATCCTGGTTAAGTGTTCAGTACAGATTTTCATTGCATTCCATGTTACATGAGTATAAGACTTAGTTCTTGGGTTTATATTACTAGCGATACATACAGGTTAAGCAAATCTTTTAAAATATATGACACCTTTATGTGTGTGTGTTTGTGTGTGTGTGTGTATTTAGTGATTAATTCTTCCATTGGTCCATCTCTAACAACCTCTGGCTCAAATTCTTCAGTTATTATGAATGAGAACTTGTTGTGTCATAAATCATAATATGGTAAACTTCTATTCTCATAAAAAATGGAATGGTTTATTTGATCAGTGCCCAAATTAATATTCATAAAATATTTTATTATAAAAATATATTCATTCTACACTTATCATGGGCACAGTATAGGATTTTTACCTATTGTAATAGAACAAGCCCCATTAAAACACAACTTGTGCTTTAGATGTGCTACAAGTTAAATCATGGTCCACTAAGTAAACTAATGAAGTCCTGATCTACCTCACTTAAGCTGTGAGATAGATGTTATTTCTTATCACCATCATAAACCATATAAAACTCTTATCATTAGTCTTATAAGGTTTTCATAGTAAATACAGTACTAGGCCCATATGTGGGTAAACGTCGATACCTGTTGGAATAACTCAGAAGAAAAATAAGTGCTGGCGGGGGGAGGAAATGGCTGGTAATAAGTAAGAGAATCAACACTATTTCTTTGAAGGCTCTTTGTTCAAAGGAGAAGAGACTCACCAAATACATTTTAATTTCATTTATTGTAATTTGATTCAAGGTGTACCTTGACCTGAGCACCTGCCACCACGAAAGAAAAATCTTCTTTCTCTGAACTAGCACTATCAGTTAACTGCCTCAGTTGAATTAATAAGAATATTCCACAAATATTGAAATTAACTAGATGCTAAACATTGTTCTAAGCTCTTTTTGTGTATTAATTCAGTTAACCTTCATAACAAGCCTGGAGAACAATGTTGCATTCTCTCCATTACACAGACTAAGAAACTGAATGCAGAAGGATACAAAAACTTCCTCCTGCAAAGTCATAGAACCTATGAAGTCAATTCTGTGACATTACACTAGTCATTTGCAATTCTATTCCCCGTAAGCCCATGAGCAATTTGAGTACAGATGTCACATCTCCTCATGTTAGTATATCCAAAAGCATAACAGTGTTCCTCTATGCTACAGGTGAATGTTTGAAGATTTGGATGAAATCCAGAGAAGCATAGGAGATTTTAAGTTGTAAATGTTTCTTTTTCTTAATTCTTGTCTCCCCTAGATAATTTTGCTCATCGAACTGCAGTTCGGAAAGCCTTGGCTAAAGATAAGGAATGGCAAGAACAATTCCTCATTCCAAATTTGGCTCTCATTGATAAGCAAGAGAGTGAGATTACTTACCTGGTGCCATGGTGCAAATTAGAAAAGCCTCCAAAAGAGGGTAAGTCATCTTCCTTCTTCACCACTTAGAATTTAGATGAATGAAATACTAAAGATCTTAAGTGATAAAAGGTGAAGTTCCATTAGCAAACAAGGAAGCTAATTCTTTATTTTATGGTAACATACTTTGTTGAGATAAAATTAAATTATGCCTTTTTGTTTATTCTTAAAATATGAGTATTAAGATTTTTTTCCAAATTGAGATTTTTGTTGATTGGTAAATTTAGTTACACTGTAGAAGATTGCTGTAGCTGCTAAAGTTTAAGAAATTTCACTTTGGGGGCAGGTAATAAGGAATAGTGTATGAAGTTTTGTTATAATTTCAAAGTAATAAAACATTTAAATGTAAAAAAAAATATATCCAATAGCTGGGAATGGTGGTGCACAACCAATAATCCTTAGCTACTTGAGAGGCTGAGGTAGGAGGATCCCAAATTGAAATCCAGCCTGGCAATTTGACTGTCACTGTCTCATAGTAAAATTTAGAAAGGGCTGGGCTATATATAGCTCAGTGGGATAGCACTTGCCTATCATGTGTGAGGCCCCAGATGGAATCCCAGTATTGCAAAAAATATTTTTTTTCACAAATTGCAACTAATCTTAAATCATTAAGTATATCTTTGTTCATAAAATTGACTGGGGAGAATATATTTACTGAAACTGCCAAGCTGTATTAGTGTAGTCTAACTTTTGTGTCAAGAAAGTTTCTCAGCCAATCCCTAAAAAACAAATGCCAAATGTCTTCTCTGATATAAGGGAGGTGACTCAAAATGGGGTTGGGAGGAAGAGCATGAGAAGAAAATTACCTCTAGATAAGGAAGAGAGGTAGGAGGGAAAGGGAGGGAGAAGGGGAATTGCACGGAAGATGGAAGGAGACCCTCATCGTTATACAAAATACATGTATGATGATGTGAGGGGTAAAAAAAAAGAAGTGTGTCACATTAGATTGGGTAGACAGAAGTGATGGGAGGGGAGGGGAAGGGAAAGGGGATAGGAAGGGCAGCAGAATAAAATAGACACTAGTATTGCTGTATGTATATACGTGTCTGTATAACCAATGTGATTCTGCAACCTATACACTCAGAAAAATGAGAAATTGTATCCCATTTGATTCAAATGTATGATATGTCAAGATCATTGTATTGTCATGTGCAACTAATAAAAAAAGAAAAAAAAAGAAAGTTTCTCAGTTTGAAAATAATTCCTTAAGATGTCTTCATGCTGCTTTTACTTCTTACTGATTTAAAGAAACTATTACCTCAATCTACTTTTAAACAAAGGTCAGATTAGAAAAGCATAAACTAACTTAAATTTCTTATTATTTTCTATATTATTACCAACTTGTAGTGTATTTTATATTATAAGAAATTTGAAACATCTATTGGGATTCTTATTCACTTATATTTCCCCTCTGGTTTCAGTACTATCTAAAAATAGTTGTCTTCTGTAGTACTGTCAAATTTTAGTTAACTTTCTCTGTATTGTTCATAATTCTTTAGTAACTCTGGAATTTTTTTCCTTTTATTGTCTGATCTTCTCATTCCCTATTTTCTTTGTCTCTATCCTCTCTATACTTGTGACTATAGGTATAAAACTTTTCAATATTATATGGATATTTAGGAATCATAAAATCCTCTTTCAGACTTTTTCTCCCCCCAATCCCTAAAAAACAAATGCCGAATGTCTTCTCTGATATGACTTCAGATCAACCATTTGCTTGCTAATTCCTGTTAAAATGGAATTCTGTAATGGAAAAATATACAAAGAATAAAATATCTGCTCTCCAAATTAAAAAGAGGGAAACATAGGAGATCACAAAATACTTCTTTTGTCAATTTATTTTCTTATAGACTTGAGAAACTCAAAATTTGACTTCATTATAAATTCTCAATATCTGTTGCATCAACAAAGTTTTATAGATTAAAAATATTTTAGATAATAGCTTTGTATATAGTTTCTGGTCTTTTTTTCCTTTTGTTCTCTTTGATTAAACTTAACAAGTGGCCCTTAAACATGGACAAGAACTTTCTAAACATGAAAGCAAGGAAAAATAATGCAAAGAATTAATTAATATGACATAAATATATGTTTATATAGGTTATGTAGATGTATATATGTTAGTCCTTCACTACTGGAATCAAGCACAACTGATTAAAAATTATTTCAAGATCCTCTGTAAAATAATTATTTTTTTCCCTATTTTAGGAGTCTATGAGCTGGCTACTTTTCAGATGAAACCTGGTGGCCCAGCTCTGTGGGGTGATGCATTTAAAAGGGCAATTAATGCCCATGTTGATAGAGGCTACACAAGACTAGTTGGTGTTTTCCACACAGAATATGGAACACTCAACAGAGGTACATGTCTTCTATGGAGGTGTAATGTACATTGGTGATCTATGTTTCTTCTGTTGGTTTAAAATTTATAAACTGGAAGGATCCTTAAGAAAATACTATTTTTGTCTTTTTTTCTCAAAATATATTTTTCTTGATTTTTTTTCAAAATAACATTACTTAGTTTAGAGAGATTTTTTTGAATGAAAATTTAATAAATACGTTTACAAATGCTATACACATGGAGAAGCCCAAAGTAAAAAATTACTCATTTCCCATTATTTCAAAATAATGCATACATATCAGGAATGTAAAAACCAAAATGTTATCAGATATAAGAAGGATAGAAACAATGTATATCTATGACTGGTAATAACTTCATAACATTGTAGCATGGATGGATAGATGATAGATGGATGCATGGATGGATAGATAAATAGATAGAAAAATAGATATAAAGAAACAAATTTTAATAAAGCATATCTGGAGCATTTAACTCTTAAAGCTGAATATAATTTCAGTGAAAATTTCAGAGAGGTTTTTCTGTGGCTAACTCTAAAATATCTGTGTAAAGTTCACCCATTGGATAGAAGATTAAGAAGAGCTAATAAAATATTTGAAAGATCCATTGTATCCAATTGCCTTCTCTACTTTTCACTTGAATGTTCAATAGATATCTCAGGCCTACCCCAATCAAAGCTGAGCTCCTGATCTTTACCCAGAAATTGACTAGTCATGTCCAAAGAAACTAACCAGAATATATTTTTAAAAATGTATTTTTAAGACGAGGAATATATGAAGAAGATAAGAATTGTGAATATTATTAGATTTCTATCTCCCACCATGTATTAAAATGAAAGTAAATTAAAATGGAATGTAGATTCAATGTAAAAGTCAGAATTGTTAAAATAAAATATCAATTAATTTTGGTAATAATACGGATGGAGACTATATTTCTAAGCCAAAACGTAAATGAAAAAACTATGTAAGAGGAAAAATATCAACTTGATGCCTTTATTATACAAAGGCCTAAACTTTCCACATGCTCCATGTAAAATTCAAAAGCAAAAAGGAAAATAAAAATTTACATCAAGGTAGACATACAAGTAACAACCACCTATATGTTAAAGAAAATGCAGATTAAGACATACTGAGATGTCACATTTTAATTAATGTGCTTATATGGATATACTATTTGGTCAGGAAAAAATAAGTATTCATATTTTGTACAAATTCATATTAATCATAATTAATCTTAATGACATTTGTATTATAGATATACATGTAGGTACTGCTCTAATGAGGTTTATGCCAGCTTTGTTTATAGTAGAAAAATACTGGAAATAACACGGTTTGACCCTGTTTATGTAATAAATAAACTCATAATTCTTAACTAGAAATATATATAAATTATGTATATATATATGGTGTAGATACAGAAACATAAATATTAAGTGCATACATACATATAAATATGTAAAGAATATGCCAAATAGAAAAGTGGTTGTTTCAGAGTGGTAGGATTAAACATGTTTGTTATGATCTTCTTTTATTTTCCAAAAGCTATATAACTATTATAGTAAATTTTAATGATAAAAGCAGGCATGATGATGCACGCCTGTAATCCTAACAACTCTGGAGGCTGAAACAGGAAGATTACAAGTTCAAAGCCAGCCTCAGCAATGGCAGGGCATTAAGCAACTCATTGTAAAGTTCATCCACCATTTCTCTAAATAAAATTAAAAATAGGGCTGGGGATGTGGCTCAGTGGTCAAGTGCCTCTGAGTTCAATCCCGAGTAGCAAAGAAAAAAGAAATTTTTAATTATAAAAAACTATAAGTAATAATGTACAAAAAAAAACATTTATTTTAGCATTTTGTAGAATACTACAATGTTGAGAATAATTTAAAAATCAACAATAAGAAGTTGGGAGAAAAGATTGTGTAGAATACTGCAATATTGAGAATAATCTAAATAATCAACAATTGAAATTGGAGTAAAAAAAGATGTTATAAGAAGAAATTTATATAGTCATTGAAAATAATATTAACATTACATGGTATGCCATTAATGTATACATTTTCATGTTTTTATGTAGCAGGCAAAATTTATTTTTTTAAATTAATATCATTGACAGAAAGTTATCATATTATTGCTGGTTGTGGTGACACAGACTTATAATCTCAGTGATTTTGAGGAGGCTTAGGCAGGAATATTGAAGTTTGAGGACAGAATCAGCAACTTAGGGAGATCCTGTCTTTAAAAAAAAAAAAAGTGGGACTGGGGATGTAGCTCAGCAGTAGAGCGCCTGCCTTGCACGTGTGAGGCACTGGGTTTGATCCTCAGCACCATATAAAAATAAATAAAGATATAAAAAAAATTTTCAACAATTAAAAAAAATTAAAAAGGGTTAGGGATATAGCTCATGGGTTCAATTCCCAGTACCACCATTTTTTAAAAGGAATTTCACTATATATTAACAGAGGTTTATCTAGATAGTTAAGATGATTCTAGTTTTTAGTTTTCTTCTTTGTATATAAATTTTCTACAGCATGCACAATTGTCTATGATCTATTATTTAGAACTATTATAGAGAAACTAATGTAAAACTACTGTGTGGTTTATTTCTGCAGTTCATGTTCTGTGGTGGAATGAGAGTGCAGATAGTCGTGCAGCTGGGAGGCATCAGTCTCATGAGGATCCCAGGGTCGTGGCAGCTGGTAAGCTATTTCACTAGGCATGGGTTATTTTTACAACAAACTTGATTTGCTCAATAACTTTATATGCCTTCTTATGAAATGTTTTCCAGTTCGGGAAAGTGTCAACTACCTAGTGTCTCAGCAGAATATGCTTCTGATTCCTGCATCATTTTCACCATTGAAATAGTTTTCTACTGAAACACAAAAGATTTCATTAATTGGCCTAAGATGTGTCTGCTAATGGTGCTTAAGTTCTTCCAAGAGAATTATTCTCACTTTAATTTTAATGAGGTGGTAAGTCAATTTACTATGTTCCTTGCATTTTTTTAAAGCCAACTCTGTCATCTATTTATCACCACTTAAGAAAATAGTTCTATTCATTTTCTCCATGATGTGTCGGTGTTTGTTATATGTGAGACATAGTTGTCACTACTTCATGATCTTGATTTTTCATTTGATTCAGAATATCTTCTGTATTTTGAAAGCCCTTTGCTTTATAATATTTTCTCAAATTCAAATAATGATTTACATTTCCTCGTCTGACAATATTTTTAAATTAAGTACATATAATATATCTATCTTTTCATGTTTGTTTTTTCTGATATCTAAAACTATATTTTTACCCAGTAAAGTTTACTTTGTGATATTAAATGGGATTGACAAAAATATTAAATTAAATATATTTCTTTACTTTGGAAAAGTACAGTATCATATGTGTCATCTGTATTAACTGTGGGCTTCACATTAATTATTAGGTCATTCTAGAAAATAATATAATTAGCTCACATTATTACAGTTTCAAGGAAGACTTGGTTTATATGCTGAAATATGTTCATTTATAATTAATTTTACTAATTTTGACTTACCTTGTGTCACAAAGATCTTAAGACCTTTTTTTTAAAGAAATATTTATGATTATAGACATGTTTACTGTAATAAAAAATATATATATTCATTCTGATTTTTTTGACTTTGTGTTTTATAGTTATATCCTCTCTCTGGAGCCCTTACTATTGCTATAGTAACATAGTAATACTTTACCGTAAATACTAAGTTACATCATGAAAACACCATTCTGACAACCCCCAGAAGCAGAGTTCCTTTAGTACTACCATACTGCATTTTCTTTGAAACCTCTTTAATTTCCATTTTACTTAATGCCACTACATTCTAAACCAGGTTTAGTACTCCAAGGCTCTCTTGATATTCTGTATTTATAGCTATGTTATTTTATGTTTCTAAAATATTTTGAAACTTAAATAGTAAATAATTAATTAGCTTTTTAAGGAAAATGGAGAGTAGAGTTTCCTCTCATCTGTCATGCTCCATGTGCTCTGTAGTTTATCTAAACTATTATGCAAGGTGATATTATTCAGGAAAGGTAGGCCGTGGCAGTTTACATAGACTGCCTCAGTATTCTGTCCATGATGGTGTTACCGCTGTTGACCGGTGACATGTCCTTGCTTCCCCAATGTTGAAGAATAACACCAGAGAAGCACGCAGAGGCAAGGTCAGAGTGGAAAATTATAAGTTTATTAAAGGACACCAGAAAAGACTTCTCCTAGAGGAAGAAGGGGACCCAAGAGATGGAAGTGCGGTTGTCTCTCCATTTTATAGTTTCTTTCAGTGATGGAATGTAGGTGGGAAGGCCCGAGGGGTGGGACACAGGTGGGCCAAAGAAGTAATCTGGTTAGGAAGGACTTCTGAGTTAGCACCTTCAAGTTTGCTGGGGGCTGTTCATTAACACCTCTTTGGGATGGGCTCTGGCCTTGGGCTTTTTCTTGGACTTCATTAACATTCCATGAGTTGTTTCAGGAATTCATTCTCAACATGGCCTCCATTTTAGATCTTACTGGATATTAGACCCGATTTACCTAACTACACTGACTACCTAACTTTAAATCTGGCTTCAGTGGTACTTGGAGATGGGGCCATTGGGAGGTAACTATGTTTCTGTGAGGAATTGGAACCTCCAAGATAGAATTGATGCCCTAACTTATAAGGGAATGACAAGTCCTGAGTTCTTTTTCCTTTGTGCCATGTGAAGAAACTAGAAAAAGGGACCTCATTGGAACTCAATCATGCTGGTACTGTTACCTCAGACTTCCTAGACTCTGGAACTGTGAAAAATATTTGTTGTTTAAACTACAGTCTATGTTCTTCTGTTATGGCAGCCTAAAGTAAGACATTGTCTATCACCCCTGCCTTATTTTTGTCACTTATCATAATTAATATATTGCATATTTATGATTTGTTATTATATGTCTTCTTCTACTAGAAACTAAATTCCATGACAGTGGGGGTTATTGTTTTAATCTTTGTAGTGTCATCACTGCCTGGAACATGGTAAGCCCTCACTATTTGTTGATTGAATTAACACATGGAATGTGCTGTGGTTTAAATATGGTTTGAGTATGTCCTCCTAAGATTCATGTCCTGGAAGCTGGTTTCCCATTGTAGTGGTGGTGTTGATTCTGCCTGTTATCGATGATGAATCCTGCTTCCCCACATGTTGAAGTTTGAACATTAGAGAAGCACGCCAAGGCAAGCATATGAAGCAGGGTTTATTTTAAAAGGGGTAACATAGACTTCTCCCGCAAGGGAGAAAGGGGCCATAGCTGGTATCCTGGTATCCCCAGAGTGGAGATGTTCTGACCTTTTTATATGTCCTAGGCTTTCTTTGTTCTCCTGCCTTTTCCTCTTTATCTTTCTCCTTCCTGCATAGGTGACTAGGCCCAGGAATGCTCAGTGGGAGGGCCAAAAGGTGGGTAACAGATGGGCTGAAGCGGGGGAGAGCTGGATGGAGTAGCCAAGACACATTAACAACCTTATAGCTCACTGTAGGAAGGGGAAAATCCTGGGAAAGATTACCTGGGAAAGTTTACCTGGGAAGCAGGTTGGATCAGGAACAGATTCTTGATAAGGGTGGAGGAAGGGCTCTGAAGGAATTAACATTTTAATCCCTCAGGGGACAGTCTCCAATTTCTTAGACTCAAAATTGGCCTTCTTGATCCTACCTGACTCAATTTACCTATCTACACTGACTGCCTGTCTAATTCTGGCTTCAGTGTGATGGTGGAACATTTAAACTATGAGGCCTAGTGTAAGGTAGTTAGGTCATGGGGTATACATAAGATGACTAACGTAGTTTTCTTGGGACCTTTGTTCTCTTGAGAGTAAGTTGTTATAAAAAGAGCAAGCCTACCTCTCAATCTCTCTGGGTTCCTGTCTTGTGTGATCTCTCCCTCTTTCACATACTTCCACCATAATGCCATTTTCTATGAGGCCTTTTAACAGGGGCTTGATCAGGGGCCACCTGATCTTGGACTTTCATCCTCTAAAACTATGAGCTTTATATATTACCCAGCTTCAGATATTTTGCTGTAACAATAGAAAACAGACTAATATAAGATGTTTGAGTTTAAAAAAAAAAAAAAGTTCATCATCCTCCACACACTTTATGTTGCCCACCATTAACAGTGGTTTACCTGACTGATATTGGAGGTGCCTTACCAACCTCTGGAAAGTATTCCTGAAACACACAGTGAATGATCGATTCAATGAAAGTTCTTGCTGTAGGTGCAAAAATAATACTAATTGCCTGCTGGTTATAAGTTATTATCCCAGACTGTGGAGGAAGAGAAACAGATTATGTGACCCATCTGATCTGGTTCCACACCCACCACATAACTCCCAGAGGAAAAGTAAATGCTGTTTATAGACTCACCCTCTGAACTTCATTCTCAGCACTAGCTCCTTACCAACTGAGCAAATCCTACACAGCTGACTGTTATGGCAACTGAAATCGCAATTGATTCAGTCTTCAAAGGAGTGTGAACCTGCAGTGTGTTAGAAGAAGCATAACGCTCCTTAGAGAGACATTTTTTCATAACTTCCATCACCTAGAATGCTATTTTTCTGGGTATCATCTTAAAAGAAGCACACATTATTCCAGGAGACCATGGTTTGGTTTCTTGTTTGAGGTAGTGGCCCAAGACCCTAAGGTAAAGTGAATCATAATGTGTGTAAAGCTTCTGATGAAAAAAATATATATATCCTAAAGGACTAAAAACAAAGCTAAAAAAAAATCCATAAAGGAAAGAAGAGATGATGCCAGCTGTAGCCTATACTATTAACAGACAAGTAAATAATCCAAATAAAAGTTTTTGTAACTCAGCTATTGTCCTGTTTTTCTGCTTCTCTTCAAAACCCCCTGCAGATTTGTGTATATTCACTGTATCCTCATCTCTTGTTCTTCCTGAATCCATTCTAGATAGGTCTGCATCCTGTCAATCTGCTGCAGTGATTTACAAAAGAGACTTCTTATCAAGTGTAGTGGTCATTCTTAGCCTTTACCTTACTCATCTTCTCAGAAGTTTTTGGACATAATTTACAACTGCCTTCCCCAAACATAATGTTTTGAATTTCAACGTATGGCATCATACTCCAATTTTCCTCCTCCTCTGTGGCCAGTCCTTCTCCATTACCTTTGCTGGCTTTTCTTATAAATCTCAGGCTCAAGAACATTCCCTATTTTTTGCTCACTTTACCTAAGTTCATTCAGTCTCATGACTTAAAACTCATATGTACATATGGTTGATTTGCACATTTTTATCTTCTGTCATTGTCTCATGAGCTCCATAGTGAAATCCAAATACCTTGGTGGCAAAATCCTATGAGACTTGGTTCCTGCCCTCTCTAGGATTCCATCTCCTATGACTTCTCTCCTTGCTAACTCTGCACCAGGAACATTGGAATATTCTCTCTCTTTTAATCTCCCTCAACTTGCAAAGCTTTTTTCCCCTTAGAGTTTTGTATTAGGTGTTCTTTCTTCCAGGAGTATTCTTGTCACCCACCTTCAAATGTTGCTCCTGCTTATTAAACTTGGATCTAAACTTAAAGGCCATTCCTCAGGCTGTTTCTGACTCCTTACCATCATTAACCCATCACCACATTTTTTTTTTTGTAGCACTTATTGCATCAGATTTGTTTGTCTACACATACATTGTGCTTCTCCACCAATATATTGCTTTAGTAAAGCCAGAATTCTGTTTTCAACGTTGTAGCCCCAGAATCTAGAAGAGTGATTGACACATAAAACTAGATATTATTTAAATTATGAACAATGATGGTGAAAGCAGATTTTACAAGGACAAATCTGGTATCTAACTTAAACAAAAAGAACCTATATCATTTAGCCCTATAACTTTGTACAAATTCCTTATTCTCTGAGTTACAAATTATTCACATGTAAAATGATACTACTTAACTCACAGAACAGGATCAGTTGAAGATCAAAGAAAGTGTCTGACAACACAGTAAAAACTTGAAAGAAGTTGCTGGTTTTCTTAGACTTTTCCATTCTTAATATATGCATTCCAAAGGGTCTAGAATTCTTGGAATCTAGAAAAAGTCCATATAGGCTTTTGTCTAGGTTTTGGACAGTACTGACAGGTAACCTTTATTTTCATCTACATTAACTGCTGTTTTGTTTTTCTATAGTTTTTTGTTTGTTTCCCTCTCTATTGGGATTTTTTGCAAACAGTGTTTTCTATCATTTTGTTAAAGTCACTTGATGGGAACATTGCAGGGGAGGGTGAAGTTGTGATGCAGATACAGAGGAGGCATCTAAGCTACTCAATAGCCAAGAAACTTCTGTACACAAAGTTCAGATCTGTGCCTCAGCAGAAGGACCACTTAACCATGTGTCATTGCAGCTATTCCAAAGAGATCACAGTGGAACCAGGACTCATGTGCTGCCAGAAAAAGGACTGTTTGACAGAAGTTCTTCAAGTATCAACATAAGCATACATCGGTTTATGAGACTGGTTCTTAATGAGCTATCAAAAGTACATCCGCATTGTCTCATCATAACACCCACTTGTGTATAGACTGCACAGCACTTATTTCAGGTGAAGGCATCTTGATGTTGGTATTTCTCTTCCCACATTGCCACTCTTGCTCTGTGCTCACCTTTTTCATCACTGCACCTTGCCAGTAGACATGCCATACTATGTTCTTGTATTTTTTGTTAAACAGAAGCACAACAAAGGCTGCCTTTGTAACTGCCTCAAAACCAAAGTGAAATTTTTATTAAAGAAGCTTAGCTACAGAGTATTTTCAGACATCTCTGCAGCTTAGCTCATTTTATTCCATCATCCCAGATGTGGAACACCTATAAAAACTTAAATTAAGCAACAAATATGCCTCTTTGATAACCTTGAAATAATATTTGAGTATTAAGTTATCAGAATTGAAAGCTTGAGACTTAATGGGTTAACAATCATTGCACAGAATAAGTTCATCTACAAACCTCTTAAACTTTCTTAATATCAGTTATTCTTATCTCAACTGAATCATGAAAGAGCATAACACCACTTTCTATTCAAGTAGTCCCGAGTTCTGTTTTGATTAATAAGATATTTGAACCTTTTCTAAAATTTTTACTTTTGATCCAAATAGCATCCCCAGATCTATGTGGGACATTTCTTCTTACTTTTGCAAGGCTTTATTAACACTTCAACAGCAGGTGGTGCTGTGAATCCACAAAAGTAAATTTGCATAGACAATAGAACTGTCACAGCTTTATTTCGTGACTCAATACAACATAGAAATAAGCCTTTTTAATACATCATATAAAGTTATTGACAATACAAATTTTTTTTGTTTTTTTTCCTTTTAATGAAAATGATTTAACTTAGAAATCTATTGTGAAACTTTTGTCTAGTTTTGCAATTCTCAGATATTCCAGTGCAAAAATAGATCCATTACAGATAGCATAAA
Source organism: Marmota marmota marmota (assembly GCF_001458135.2). Taxonomy (NCBI): domain Eukaryota; kingdom Metazoa; phylum Chordata; class Mammalia; order Rodentia; family Sciuridae; genus Marmota; species Marmota marmota. The sequence goes on along the minus strand of NW_026000101.1, from coordinate 8,178,633 downwards.
GTGCTTGGAATGAAGGGCCAATGATAAAGAAAAAGCACAAAAACAGCTTTACCCAAGGGTATAAGAAGGAATAATAGCATACCTAATCCTTATGGAAATATAAACATTCTATAAAAAGGGATGCAACAATTTGGAAAAGAATTAGAGCAGTATTAACTATGGTATTACATTATTACTAGTAAATACAAATTAATATCTCAGTATCAAAGTGGTTCATTATTACATAACACATGGCTCTTTGGAAAAAATTTTACCTGATATATACAACCATGAGAAGAAAACATAGACAAATCCCTTTAGTCAATGATTACTATACAGTGAATGAATGATGTGCAACATTTAATAGTCACAAAGAAATGCTTTCAGTACAGATATCAAAATACAGTAGTTGAGGTTTGGTTGTTTGTTTTATAACAATGAATAGTGCTGGGTATTTATATAGAGAGGACTTGTTATTTTCTTTTGTATTTTTTATATTCACAGTTAGTAAGTTTTCCAAGGTATCCAAAAGATGCAAGAGCAGAAATCTTTGAACACTTTTTGAGAATTTATGAAACTCACATAGTTACATTTCCACAGTTAATATACAGAAATTTTATTTAAGGATAGAGTTGGTAAAAATTTCTACCATAATTAAGTTTACACAGGGAACTTTAAGATTACTATTTGGATAGTCTAAAAGGTAACACAATAATAATGAAGTTAATGTAGAACTGTATATTATTTCTAGCTTCAGAAAGACTCTTTTAAATCTACATTTAATTTTTTTTTCTCAAAATAGTTCACAGTGCCTTTGAAGTTTTAAAATGTGACCTTGAAGTCAGAGTAATTAGAAGCAAAGAGTCACTCATGGATTTAATATCATGAATGAGAGTGATTCATGGTGAAATGAGAAAACCACCAGATTTTGATTTTATTTTTAAAATTAATGAGAAACTAAATTATTCTTAAAAACTAAATTATTCTTATATCTTTGAAAATGTCATGAATGTAGTAATCTCATGCTAATAGTTATTGAAAATATGCTTTATCATTTTAGAAAATAATGACATTAATTTTTTGAAAATCATTTTTCTTTTAAAGCAAGGAGTTACTTAACAGTCTATGAATCTAAATATATATGTATATATATTCAGATATATATACATACACATTTGAAATATATCTGAAATTGTATACCTTTAGAGTTAATATTTAAATTTTAGAAATAGTTAAAATAAATTAATGATGATATTGAAAGTTCACTTGAACTTTGCCAAATAGCAATTCCCTCATATTTTTGTTTTGTCTCAAGAAAGATGACACTGAGCATTAGTGAAATAATATTTTTAATTTAAAAATTAAAATAAGATTAAGTCTGAAAACTATTCTTTGTGGAAGCATTTGCTGTTTTTATTTTTTTCAGGATAGTTTAATGATTAAAGAGATGCAAAATTTGAGATTGTCAGAGATTTAATGGGGTGTCTAACATTTCTGCAGAACCAATTATGTGGAGATACTAAATGTCATAAGTACAAGTTGTATTCAACAAGTTCCCAAGCTAGCTGATTTCTCTTTGAAAGAATCCATTGTTCAGCCTTGTGACCTTCTCTGGCTTTTGCACTGTTGCTATTAAAAGAAAAAAAAAGTCTAGCCAATATTCTTTAAGTGGGCTTCCATAATCACAATAAAACAACCTATCTTTTGTAAACCAGTTAGCTGAATAACATGGCATGGGAAATCTACTGAGACTTAATTTCTCTTCTTAATTTCTCCTCTCTATCCATCCATCTATACGTACACATTCAGCTATAGCATATACTCAAAAAATACTTGATTGATGAACTGATTTAAGAGTATTCTACATGATTTTAAATTCAACAACAATATCATGAGATCTTGACCACCATGTTGTTTTCTAGTCACTAGGCACTAGTCAGACATTCTATCTGCAAATTTGTATAGGAAAAATAAAGCTAGTGAGGCAGTGTGACCATACTCCTCTATACCACAGGTCCTAAAAGAGGTCATTCTAAGGTTTCAGAAATCACTGATATAACTGAAAATTCCAAATGACATAATAGTACAAAGATTTTTGTCAAAATATAACTCAATCTTTTCATTTCTAGATTAATTCAAAAAGCCAGAAATAATACTACACCTGTGTCAAATAACAAAATTTTTGAGATGCAGTGTACCGTGTTAGCAATCAGGACAAATGGGCACTAGGTTTGAATACACCATCTCTTTAATCCCATGCCTTTACTTCAGAAGCTTACAGTTCCAACAGTTTGGCTGCTGAGCCTTTGCTTCTTACCAGGATCTAAGTAGATTTAAACAGTCCCAGAAAGACCCTAGAAACCCATGGCTCCCAAGCATGGGGCAACATAACAATGGAACCAAGTTTCCTGTGTGTAGAGATATCCATACTTTACATATTACAGCCACCAAAGCAGCTCATCAAAAAGGGACTCAAAGAAGGACGTTAGCCGTACATGGCACCATTTTGTCACCTGATATTTAATGATGTTGATAGACTCTGAGAAGAGCAGCTTTACAAAGGTGTATGTTACACACTATGGTGTTTCAGACTTTCTGAGCAACTTGGCACTAGTAATTCTGGCACACTCATTGCCAGCAATGGTTGTGTCACCAGGAAACCGGTCTCCTGGAATGGGATGGCTTAATGGATGAGGATGTACGCCTTTGATTTTGATAATCACTGGCCATGGTTATTTGATGAATTGTTGCTGCAATCCCAGTGAGGATACACAGGAACAAAAAAGTATGACTTCAAACCCAAATGTCCACTGGGTTCCATACTAGAGTTTCACATAGGTAAAGGTAATAAACTAAATTCAAGTCTTTTTCACATAGAGCCATACAAGACATAGGCTACAAAGGCACTGCCCCTGTAATGGAATTTTGTTTTCATTGCATTGAATTGCATTGCATTGAATAGTATCAGTACAGTATCCAGTTTACTTCTTCCCACAAAAACTTCCAGCCTGTTCCTCTGGAACACTTCACACAGTGTAAAGGAAGATCTCGTTCTTCCTTATGTTCAGCCATCCAGTATGAACGACATTCTTCATACATAACTTTCTTTCACTTTCTCGTCCTGTAGAAAAGATGTGAGAACTGAAACATCCACTACTGTCTGGTTTTTGTGTAATGACAAGTCCTTTAAGTGGTCATCATCACTTTGGTCCTTGGCAAAGTTCACAAATACCTGTCAAAACAAAGAAGGGCTTTATAAGTACCTCTTGACTTGTTCTTTCTTTATTCTAGCTGCAGTTTTATTCTAATTGCATTGTCTTCATGTTGAAATTAGGTCAGGTAGGAGAATACAGAATTGCATAAGTAGATTAACTAGAAAACTGTGTGAGGGAAGATAAGATACTTGAAAAACATTAATAATCATTTAAAAATTCATATTCTGTGTTAATCCCACATCACCAACTTCCATTGATTAAAGGGAAGAGTGAAGAGAACATTTACTGAAAACCTATCAAATGCCAGGATCTGTTTAGTAGTTTTTGTTATCTAAATGGGACAAGGCACATAGCAAAATGCCCTATCTATGATAGGTACTCAATAAATTATAGTTGTTTGGAGTATTAATTCAGTAAATTCTCATAATAATTCTGTCAGGTAGAAAGCATTATCTTCCTTTTTGGTTCACAGAGGTTTAGTAAAATGCATTGCTAGTAATCATAGATGAGGAATTCAAGCACAGATAGTCTGAACTGTGCTCAGGCTTGTGGTGAAGGTGTGAGTAGGCAGGAATCATCAACCTGGGAAGAAAATCTATTTTTGACACTAAAAGCTTACTTGGTCAAGTGTTGTCTGAGAAACAGAGTAGTCTTCTATGTGGAGTCGCTTTTTGCTCTGGGAGAGGATACTGAATATCCTGGCCAGGGAAGATAAGGAAGAGGGAAGCTGGTACTGTAGCATGTTCCGGTGTTTCTCTTTTAGGACGCTTCCTGGGAAGGCAAGTCCAAAGAATTCCTGGACAGGCTTCAGGTCAGGATTGGATCCTGCTATTCGTACAACTATTGTATAACCATCTCCAAACCTGAAAGCAGGAAAAAAAAAAAAAAACACCCAAATGAAGTATCCCCAGGAAACTTCTCAGAAGAATATTTACCTCTGAGAAACCAACTTGTGCCATGAAAATGGGAGGTCCCTGAAAAACCCAGAGATCAGTTTCAGAGAGAAGGAACCAGTTATCATTTATTGAGAATCTATGAGCAGTGCCAGATGCTCAGTGCCCTGATGCTGAGTGCCCTGTTTCTCAGTGTCTTTAATCCTCACCTGGATCCATGAAGTCTGACAGATGTTACTTAAACCCAGGGAGTTAGTCACTTGCCCATGATACAAAGTTCCTAAGTGGTAGAGGGGAAGCAAACCCATTTGCATAGATGCCAAAACTTGTGCTGTTAATCACACTGTCATGTGAGTTTTTTAATTTCATAAATAAAGCAAAGCCAGGAAGTATTATTCTTGGGAAACAGACTCTCAGAAAGGCTAAGTAACTTGCTTATGAGTCAAACAACCAGTATATAATAAAGACAGAATTTGACTATGGTTCAGTTTGACTTCAAAGCCCTGATTCTTTGCACCATACTATTTTTCCCAGTTTAATTTCTCTTTATTTTAAGCTACCATTTATACACCAATGAAAGAATAATCATCAAGGTTTCTAAATAGGTGCTATCCTAGAGAAATAGTCTCTTTTACCTATTTTTCAGATGTTGTACACTGCCAAGGCACCTGAACCTCCCATTGACCATAATTGCCATCCTAGTGCAAAGGGCTTCACATTCCTCCATACTGTGGGAAAACAGAACAAAGTTTTAGTTTCAGAGACATGCTCCCATAAACATCACAACATCACCATGACATCTGGCATTTCAAAGAAAAAAGTTTCCCAGCTTCCAGTGCATAATCACATCCTATTCTAAAGACATGTCGATATACAGATGAAGCTCCTCTCTGCAGTGCCATTTAGAATTGTGAATAAGTTGGAAACAATTCAAATGTCTAACAAATGGAAAGAATTAAATAAATTAGGATATATACTAATGGAATACCATTCAGCTATAAGAGATGATGACATACTTAAATTTACTGACTTAGAATAATGTTCACAATAATATTAAGTGAAAAAGATCAGAGTATATATATATATATATACTATGCTTGCATTTTTGTTTGTAAAAATACATACACACAAGTACACATAGGTTTGCATAGGAAATCCCTGCAAACATGCATAAGCCAATGAGAACAATAGATGTTTTCAAGTAATACAATTTCAGGTGATAAATGTAACCTTGGCCTTTCTGTACTTTCTAGCTTTTACTAAATGAACATGTATACTATTTAGCAGATTTACAAATAACACAATGTAAAAGCCAAGCCAAGACTTCACTACAGACCTATGAGATGTAAGCACTACTGATCTCCCCTCCTTGACGATGCTTAGGGCACAATTCCACAAGAATCTTCGGGCTTTGGGATCCATGCCTGTGGTTGGTTCATCCTGAAATTAAAGTAAAATAAGTTTTATCATTTGCTATAAATAAAACACCAAAGATAGACTTGTTTTTAAAAGCTGAAGCATTCTTAAACATCATAAGTTTTAACTTACTATTTTAGTTATTTTGAACCAAAATAACAGAATAAATTTCAAACTCACTTAGAACAAGTTCACTTTTATGAATGTCTCATTGAAGCAAGAAACTCAAATATTCTAAGGAAATTTTTTAAAAATTAAACAAATTTCTTCAAATAAATAGGGAAGGAAAAGAGCCATTAGTTTCAATCATCTTTTCATTACTAACAAGTATATACTAAAAATTCTCTTTGTCAGGATAAGGTTTGAGTAAAATTCCTTTTCTTCTTTTTTTATTCTAGTCTACTTCAGCTTATCTGGTTATAGTCTAGACCATTCATATGATCTAGATTATTCTATAACCTTAACCCAAGGTTTCTTCCTATAATAACTTCAGTGTTCTTCTCTAGCAAAGAAAGGAGATCAAAGGCTATTGCTGTCTAATGTATTTTTCATTTATCTCTCTTAAGGAACTATGATCCAGTGAAGAGATCTTTTTTTTTTATTAATACTGGGGATGAAACCCAGGAATGTTCTACCCCTGAGATACACTGTCAGCCCGTTTTTAATACTTTGAGACAGGGTATCATTAAGTTGCCCAGGCTGACCTCCAGCTTGTGATTTTCCTGCCTCAGTCTTCCATGTAACTGGACTTACAGATGTACACAACCACACCCAGCTACTAAGGGGATCTGAAGCTGTGTCCTCACTCTCCATATTCAGGTTATGAACACATAGATGATCAGAAAGAATGTTCCAGAGAAGGACCAAATCACACATTCAGCCTCACAGACTTATAGGGATTCTCCAAGCCAGGTACGTGGGATGTCTATTTGACAGAGTCACCCCTATTTGTGCCAAGAAAGAAACTCCCCTCTTCTTGAAGGTTGCTCTGCCACACAGTCAATGGCCTATTTTCCATTCAGGCCAGAACAGTAGTTTTCCACCCAAAGTCACACTTACCAGAAATACCACAGGTGGCCCACCAATCAAAGCCATGGCTGTTGAAAGCTTGCGCTTGTTGCCTCCACTATAGTTACCAGCATATTTTTCTCCATACTTCACAAGGCCCAGTTTCCGAATTGCCCATTCACCAACCTGGAGAGATAAAGCACCTTGACTTTTGTCTGCCTTGGTAATTTTAGCATGCTTTGTTACACTTATATGTGAAAGTTCTTTGATTAAGACTGGATTCTATAATCATGACCTGCAACTACAGAGGTACCAGAAAAAAGGAGAGGAAATTTATGTGATGGGAGCAGTACTCCCTCTCTGCACACCCCCAACCAATGCATGCCTACCCACCCCTACTCCCCCACCATTATGGGTTCCCACCCATGCATGAGGAAAACAGCCTGAAGTAGTCATAGGTGGAAAATCCATAAGGTATGGTGTCAGGATGCCAAAGAGGCAGGTTGGCTTTCTAGTATCCATGGTACCTTGCCAACTTCTTTCTCTGGGACTCCTCTCAAGAGGGCAAAGAACTCTACATGCTCTCTTCCAGTCAGCAGCTCTGTGATAGCATCAAACTGAGGGCAATAGCCCATGTTCTGATGTACTTCATGGATATTTGACAAGATACTGCAAATGAAAATAAAACTTGTTAGGTTTTAAGCATTTAGACATATTCTAATCAGACAATCTGGGTTAACATTCCTATAGAGTATGCTTGTGCTTTACAAAGATACCAATATCTGCTGCTTAAAGGAACAGCCTTTCTGCCCCTCGGATGATAGCTGTTCCCATCTGTCAGGGTTTCTGTCTCTACCCTGCCTTATCTTTGCATCTGTATCTCCCAGCATTTCAAACACGCATGCTTGGTCCTGTTTCAAAATCCCTGAGTCCATGCCCACTGCAGCAGTCTTTACCAACAACCTAAATAACACTATCTGGAGCTTTAAAATCTTCATCCCAGACTTGCTCCTGTGGTCATATGTACCAAGTGCATTGTCAGCCCAAAGTTGTCTTCATGACCATCTGGACCCAGAAATCCTGGGTGTGAGCTCCCTTCTGCCTTCTGCTGAGCCATACATTGACTCAACCACAGTGTGCATATTCCACATATTCTGGTCCTACCAAATACCTAGCCCAGAAACCCTCCTAGCTTTTAAGGGTTTTTTGCTTGTTCCTTTATCGTAGACCCTCTGAACATGTGGAAACAGAAAAATACACCTACAATCTTACAGGTGGGGGCAATTTTTAGGTTCTTTGATGCCAATAAGGTTAAGAATCCCTAATGTATGAAAATTTCAGTGTCTATATCCCATTTTCATGCCTGCACTTCACACCCTCAATAAGATACATTAACACTCACACATATGATTTAATGAAATGTTTCATAAAATGGTACCTGTTGTTACTACTAATAGTACATTCTGATAATTCTTATTCTATTCTCTAACATGTCATTTGAAAAGTACTGGTTGTGACCTACTTGAACTTGGCCTTTTGGCAGTGGTCATTCATCTCTGCTTATCTATTTAGAACTCCCAGTGTCAGCTTTCTCCAGAATTATGACTGAGTCAGTTCTTATAACCCATTACTATGATAAACCTTAGGTTGAGCCAGTTACTGCTGCCATTGCTAAGTGCCCCAGGAGCATTAGAAATAAGCCTAGGGAACAGTGGTATTCCCAAAAGTTCTGTTCTTTTAAGGTTCTTAAGTTGCTACTGAAATGATTGATAAGGGGGAAAAAAGATCAACGAGTACATCAGTTTCCTCACTCTTCAATATTATTGGCTATTCCCCTGTTCAGTGTTTTCAAATTTAGAGTCATCTCCCATTAGTGATTTATAAAATAAATCCACAACCAGCACTTTTTAAATGATATGATATGCCGGGCGCAGTGGCGCACACCTGTAACCCCACAGGCTTTGGAGACTGAAGCAGGAGGATCTTGAGTTCAAAGACAGCCTCAGTAACAGCAAGTCACTAGGCAACTCAGTGAGACCCTGTCTCTAGTCAAAATATAAAATTAGGCTGGGGACGTGGCTCAATGGTTGAGTGCCCCTAAGTTCAATCCCCAGTAACAACAACAACAACAAAATTAAATGACATGATAGAGAATAAAATAAGAGTTATTAGAGTGTATTTTAAGTAGTAACAGCAGGTACTATTTATGAAAAATTTCATTAAATCATATGTGTGTTAATGTATCTTGTGTGTATCAGGCTGAAGTATAAAATATTATATCCTACATGGATCATGGTTCAGAAAAGTTTAAAGGTCACTGCCTTTGTACCATGTATCCATATAGAAAGCCTGAAGAAACCCCACATATTTAGAGCATTCAAGGTTAATACTGCCTAACAGGCCTCTAATGTGTTGCTGTACTCCCAAAGATCAGACTGCTTGGTAACTGTACAGTCTCAGAAAACAGCCTAGTGATGGCTTCATCAGTGGGTCCACTCTTTCTAGAAGATGAGCTGGCAGGTAATACCTTGTAGAAACTAATACAAAGAAACAGTAAAAGTTGTATACAAGCACATATTTATATAGTAAAAAATAAAAATTAATAAATGCCCAACATTTATAAGGAATTGATTAAACAAATTATAGGTACATGTACAGAGAGGAATTTTATGGAGCAATGTATTTTTAACCCACTGGAAAATATTCATAATATAACCATTAACAATAAAAACTAATTTTAAACCTATATGCAGAATAATCTCAATTTTATGATACATTTATATGTGTAGAAAGACAGATTTGGGGTGATAGAAAACATCTAAAACTGGATTGTAGTGATGATGGCACAATTCTGTGAATTCACTAAGAATTACTGAATTGTTCTTTAAAAACAAGTAATTGGGCTGGGGTCGTGGATCAGTGGTAGAGTGCTCAGCTAGCACGCACGAGGCACTGGGTTCAATCCTCAGCACCACATAAATGTAAAATAAAGATATGTGTCCACCTAAAACTAAAAAGTAATTATTTAAAAAATAAAAAATAAAAACAAGTAATTTACACGTATGAAAAAGCTGATAAAAGTGATGCAGTAAGACTGAAAGAAAATGTAAAGAGTGGTTATCTCCAGGTAGTGAAATTATGGATGATTTTTTTGTTCTTCTTTAAACTTTACTATATTTAAACATTTTTATGAAATCTAAAGTGTACTATTATAATCAAAAAATAACAATGTGTTTCTTTAAAACTAAAAAAAGTCCTTGTAACAAAATACAGATCACTTCTTTTCTCACCTATTTTTGTTAAGGAAAGCATCCCCTCTGGTAACAGTGGTGTCTCCAGTTAGCATCTTGAAAGTGGATGATTTCCCAGCACCATTAACTCCCAGAAGTCCAAAGCACTGAAAGAATAAGACCAGGTGAGTTGTATAATCAAACTACTAAAACTAAATTTGAACAACCCTAGAAAATAGCCAACTGAGCTTCATTTTTATATGACATCATCCTGAAACATCATTCTTAAATATCAATGACAAATATCTTTTTGGTTTAGGACATCATACAGATATTAAATATGTATTTTATAATGGGATCATTTTCAGCAAGTCTGTATTTTTAAGTACCATTTGAGTTGTCAGATTAAGACAAAAGTTAATGGATGTGTGAAAAACAGTAATGAAAGCCAGTTAGTCAAATTATACCACCTTATTTGACTAAAGGGCATAAAAGGACACATCAGAAATGAGAAGGAGAAAAATCTATTTGAATTTCCTCATCCTCTGAAATAGATCACAAAAGCACATTTTGGGTGTACATGCTTTTCTTAAAATGCCCGAGATTATCCAAAATCATTCTCTTGATATAAGGGGTCCCCAATCTCTTGATGACTGATTGCTTCACACAGGCATAAGGAGAGAAACTTTGAAAGCCACTTTCATCCTTTATAAACATGGTTATTTGATTGGATAGATACAGTGTGAATTAACAAACACAATGCAGACAAAGTGTGTTTACCTCACCAGGAGGAATGCCAACACAAATCCTGTCAACAGCAGGCTTCCTCTTCCTCCTATATATCTGCAACAGACAAAATGCAAATTCATGAGCTTCAGTGACTCACAGCTCTTCCAAGCAACTGTGGCAGAGAGGATTATAACCCAAACACGCCATGAAATAAGACTCTATCAATAAGACTAAGTCATATATGATGTGCTAAGAGCCATTTCTCTCTCTGCCAACCAGGTGTAACTTTGAAGCTCAAAATAAAAGTGAATTTCTTTTTAATTTTTAATTTGGGTCTTTTAAAAAATATATCAGTCACTAATATCTACATATTTTTTCCATGTATTATTTATAGTTCATTTTTAATTTTTTTAAAATTTTTTTTAGTTGTAGGGGGACATAATACCTTTACTTCATTTGTTCATTTTTACGTGATGCCAGGGATTAAACCCAGTTCCTCACATGTGCTAGGCAAGCACTCTTCCACTGAGTCACAACCCCAGCCTAAAATTAGATTCTACAGGATAAAATTTTGCAATCAAAGTATTTCAAATATTCTATGTGTTACAAAAAGTGAAATTTGGGATTCTGCCATCTAAGCGGGCATTAGAGACATGTCAGCTTTGGTGATTATAAAATTTAAAATCAACAATTTATTCTCCATACCTCAGTTTTGACTAGATATATAATATTAGTATGTTTTTTCTTCATTTTTTATTGGTGCATTATAGTTGTACATATTGATGGGATTTGTTGTTACATATCTGTACATGCATACAACATAACAATATAATGTTTTAATAACTAACACACAAATAAATATAAGTAAAAGAAATAAATTTGAGAATGGAAATTCACATTACAAAAGTATTCTCAGTAGACTCTCTAATTAAGAAGTTTCCATGTATCTTTAAAATAAAATTAAATTGACAGTAGCTTAGTATAGATGCACATTTGGGGAAGCAAGCTTTTTCATTAAGCAACTAGGGTAGTTTCCAGCACACACAACTGAAAAATTAAAGCCTGTAATAGCCCCTACTCACTATCTCACCTTAGTCAACTCCTTGATTTCCAAGATATCATTCTGTCCTCCACCATCCAGAATTCTCTGTCTTTCCCGCCTTACATCTTCATCCTCATCATTCAAAGGAGGAAGCTTTGCTTTCACTGGTCTTAGAAGAAAAATTTTAAGAAAAACAACCTTTCAAACTCTTTTTAAAAACAAAATCCAGTCTCTAAAGCAATCTCCTAAAACCTGCTTGCCACAACTTCCAGCCTTGGCAGGGTAGGCGTTGCAGGATGCCCATAATAGGAAAATCAATTTGATTTTCTTGAGTTCAAATTCGATCCAACCATCCTTGGCAAGTGTTTCCCTGTGTCCCCTCTGTGACCCTCTACCAAGTGCTCCATGAGTTCTGAGCAAAAGCTTACCTGGGCCTGATGAAGAATCTGTACTGGATCAGAACTGTAATGAGGAAAAATACCACCCCTTCCACAGCCATGGCAAAAAGGTTTCGTCCTACCAAGTCCCAAGAGAGTGGTGACACAAAGCGATTCTCCCCTAGTAAACAAAATTCAGAAATCAAGTCAGAATGAAGGTGTCAAGAACCATGTCCTTCTTCAAACATGGGGTCCAGTTCACCTATTTTCCTAGAAACACCAATGGCTATTACCAAAGAAAAGGAGAAAAAATAATGAGAGTGACTACTTTTCAAATCTGACTTGTGGGAACATACTACTACCCTGTATCAATCAGAATTTTAGAGCCAACATGTCTTAGATCTATAACTTCATGTCAGATAGCTAATATCTTTTGAATGAGATAGGCCAAAAATCCTTTTAGATAAGGCAAACAATCCAGGATAATTTTTAAGGTCAGTATTTTAATGAATTCCAAGTTTTTAGTAATAAGAAATACTAGAAAGCACATTAAAAAGATGACCATTTCAACGGCACATAATGTAACCCAGTGACTCAATTAAGTCACCTGATTTTATCTAACTATTCCTTAAATTCCTTATACATCTCCTTTGTACCTCCAAGTTGAAGAAAGTCCCTCTTCTGTGTCCGTCAAATGACATGGCCCATCTAACTACATTAGCCAGTAGATGAATGACAGTCATATGATGATATGAGAAATATTTTTAACCACTCTAAAGGTAGAAAGAGCTGCAGTGAATTATCATTTTATAGATTGTGTAAAAGATAATATATGACCTCCAGGCCTGTGATTTTCCTAATAGAGTCAAAGTGTACATCTCTCCTTCTGATTCTTGTTCTGTATCTAAGTCCCAATGCTGTGTTACTTTTTCAGTAATTCCAATAAACTCAAGTAGTAGCATGAGGCACTGGGTACAAGCAAATGCCAGCATTTTCCTTACTCCCAAAAATGCCCTTTCACAGATAAATAGCTATGTCACACTACACCAGAACAGCTGTACTGGCATAAACATTCAGGGGGGCAAGAGGAATATGGACATCCAGAGCCCATTCATCAGTCCCTTTCCAAAACAAAAGCTAGGGCCCAAGGCCCATGCAATTGCCATCTCTTCTGAAACCTCTAGCAGCCACTGATCCACTCACCAAATCTTTCCAGGGCATCAGCCATTGCCTGGTTTTTCACCATATCAATGAGCCCTCGTCCCAAGCAAAAATGTGGGAAGATCAAGAACACAGACTTCAGGATATCATTGATGTTATTCAGCTTCTAAAAAGATAACAGAAAGAGAAAGTATGGATATCAATCATAGTTTAGGCTAAAAATGTATCCAAGTCTGAAATATGGGAGTAAAGAAACAATTTGATTCCCTGAGAATAAAATGAACCTTTGAATTCGGATACCAATAAATAGGAGTAGGCATTTTCCATATTTTTTAAAAACTTTGGAGTAATGCTGTGGGTATAAAGAAATGAACAAAGAATAGCAACAAGGCTATGTTTGACCAGAAGCAAATCCATAACAAAATATTTGCTTAATATTTTAAAAGCAAATTGCTTGTGTCTGGGTCAATATTTGAATTTTAGGATTTTGCTAGAATTTTATAAAAATCTTCTTAAATACATCAAAAATTATTATGACACCCAGCCAACATTGGCCACATATCCAGGGATTAAGGAAGTTACTATTTGTAAGATGCACTGTGCTGGGGCATGGGAGAGGTAAAAGCTAATGAATAAATAGTCTCTGTGGTTAGGAAGAGAAACGTGGAAATAGGAAATGACTATGTAACTGGATATGTGTGGTACTAGAGGCAGAACGGAGGGCTCTGAGGGCCCAGGGAAAAAGAGAGCACATCCCAAAGGGCAGAGTAGCACAACATCACCTTTGAGCTAAATCTTGAAGGGCAGGGAGAATAGTACCAGGCTCTGCAATACAAGAAGGGCATTTCAAGCCAAGCCTACAGGATTATACTGAGTTTACGGGACAACTCTGCTAAAGTTACAGGGCTTTGAGAAAGGGTGTAGTGGGAAGCGGCCAGGAAAGGTTGTTCATCTATGAAACCCTTGTGTGCTGAGCTAAGGTATTTGGACAAAGGCAGTGACAACAGGAATGGAAGGAGTCTTGTTTATGTGACGTGTAACTGAAAGAACTGATGGGACCAGTCAAACATGTGAAATAAGCAATAGCAAAGCATCAAGGATGATTCCAAGAGAGCTGGGTTAGGCAACTGCATTGGATGGTAATGCCAGCAAGTATGACAGGGATGGCAAGAGAAACACTAGGTTCTAAGGGGAAAGATGACGACATATCCAGTTCTGGGTATCTATAAGTTATTTAAATGAAGCCATCCACCAGGTATGTGAAAATGGGAGAGTAGAGTTCGAGGGAACAATCAAGGCATAAATCTGAGAGAACAATAAGACACTGAGAAAGGCAGTGGTGCACGCCTTGGGATTGAATGGCATTGCCCAGATATGGTGTCTCAAGTGGAAAGCAAAGCTGACAGAGGACTGAGCCTTGGGCAAAGTGACACTGAAATGGAAGCATAAAAGAACTTGACAGAAGAAACTGAAATGTTTGGCCAGGGAAATATAAGGCACAGCAGGAGACAAAGGTATTGTGTAGACCACGGAAGGCTGTATCTGAAAGAGGACGGAGTAGTCAGCAGAGTCAAAGTCACAGAGAAGTGGAATAGGATCATAATTAACCACTGTCCTCTGGCACCCAGAAGTGCCCATCCCAGTAGGAGGTGCTCTTTCTACAGAACTCACATTGTTGGTAAAGAGCTCTAGCACAAAAGTGGCCACACTGCCATTGATGCCGATGAAGAGGTTCACACTGGTGAGCACCACATAGGCTGTGCTGGGGATCTTGAACACAAAGGAGGCTGGGTACATAAGAGGTGTGATTGACCACCTGGTGAGACAAGAAGATAAATGTCCATTGGAGTCCTCTACCCTCCCTATGACATTGGGTACTATATGCCTTACCCACTTTTAGAGTCCTCTACCCAAAAGTGCCTTACCCATATAGCAAAAGAAGAAGGGCTAGCACAGGCAGGTTGGTGGAGGACACATAGGACTTCTGCTGAAAGCAGATGAAGATGATAATGACCAATGTAGCAGGAACCACATAATTGCACTAAAAGAGAAAACAAGGAAATAAAGTTAACTCGTAAGTCAAAAATACAGCACATTCCAAGTCTTTACCATCACCAGACAAGAAAGGGCAGACAAACATATTGGAGAATAATATTGAATTAATGAAGCCACATAAACTATTAATCAAAATACGGACAATACATTGTGACAAGCATTTTACCCTTGGTTGGTTTTATAAACTGCATGCCCTTTCTGTCTTTCTCACAACTAAGCCAAGGTGTCACGCTCAGTAAACTCACTGAACGATGGATCCTCAGTCGGAGGAATTTCAATTTCACAGGAGACAAATAAGCTTCCATTATTCTTCCCAGAGATGATTGTGTCTGTTTCATCATTAATGCTACATTATAGTCTGCCCAAGTTCAATCTCACATGTAATCTATTTGTGAGGTAAGCGCTCATAACATGAATGTCAGAATTGTTTCATCACACTGAGAATAATTTGAAAGTCTGTTCTGACAGTGCTTCAGGCATTAAAATGCAGAAATAAAGACCTGACCATAGAACGATTATGAGATTTCATAGCTGGCAGGGCAAAGCACAGGCAGGGAGGTGACAGTGATTTTTGTCAGCTGTTAAAAGAATTGCAGCTTAAGGCTACCGGACTCTGCATTAGTCCTATCCTATTCAATGTGTTTATCAACAACTTAGATGAAGATATGCTGATAGCAAATTGCAGATTCTAAACCAGGTAGAGGCAGATAATATACAAGAATATAAGTGATGTCCCTGAAGGTAGGGACTCCATCTCATCTCTGAATCTCCTATGCCTGGCATAGTCAGACACAGAGTAAGCACTCAGTATATTTTAAATGAATGAAGTAATTACTGGACCAAGATAAAACAAAAACAAAACACAATAGACACTTAACTAGATGCAGTTTAAAAGGGATAAGTGTAAAGTTTAAGTTCTAAAAAGTTAATTGTATTAGCATAACACAAAAGCTTTCCAATTTAACAGTCATTTTTGTGAAGTAAGATTCCAGTTCACTATCAAGTTGCCAATAAGACAGTGCTCTTTCTAAAATGCAGAATAGAAGTATGGAAGAAAGATCAATTCCCTCTAAACTTGTAACCATTCAAACCATCGCCTGAATACAAGGTTAATTCTGGACTTTGCTTTTCAAAAGGGACATTAACAATATGGAATATGGCTATGGCCGGACAATCAGATCACACAGGGGCCAGTCTTAGAGTCTTGGTATAATAAGTAAAGACATCATCATCATCTCCATCATTATCACATTGTTACAGTGCTTTAGAGATGACTAAGTGTGTTCTCATATATCATCTCATCTGTGGAAGACTTTGGTTAGATGAGAGTTGTCTTTAAATATCTGAGGAGCCATCCAAAGAGGAAAGAACTAGATTTGTTCCTTATGGCTTAGAATTCATGGAATTCATAAGGAAATATAGGTCAACTTCACTTTATTATTAAATTAGAACTTCAAAATTCTTTGAAGGCTTCCATATTGGTCCAAATAGAAGCAATATATTAATTATAGCTGGTACAAAAATACATTTGCAAATGAATGAATAAGTTTATGGTAAAATGTATGGAGTTTTTAAAGAACATATGGCTTTCCTAACAAGATAAAGAATATCTTGACTCTATAGGTCAAAATTTATCAGAGAAGTTAAAAGTACTGGCTTGGGAGAGACTAAGGTCCTTCCATTTCTGTTTCTTGGGAAAGTTTTCAAATAGGAAATTAGGTAATAACTGTCATCAGTATAGTCAGATATTCTTTCCTGTGTGAAGTCAGCTCTGCATCCAGCACCATATTTGGAGTTATGGAAGTGTATAAGTGTCTCTCCCATTCCTTTTCTCATGCACCTTTAGAATAACTGGAACAATTCTCAGTGACAGGTGCTCTATCTTATATATGCCATTTCATGGCCCTGATGGAGATTCATACAAAGATAGTAGGCCTGTGCCCTTACCATATCCCAGACAAAATTGGAAAGCCAGTAGATGACAGGCTTCACTCCACTGATAAACTGTAGGTGCTTGGCTTTGCTGACCCGCTCCTGGATCAGGAACACAACAAAGCTGGCTGGGACAAAGGACATCGCAAAGATGACACATATGGACACAAGTACATCTACTGACGTGGTCATCCTAGAAAGAAAAAAGGCAGTGAAAATCAGAGATGTCTTTGATGCATTTATTGTGGAAATACAACAAATGAGGAGACATACACAGAGAGAGAGACATAAACACACACATCCAAAGAAAGCTCAGGGAAAAACATCTGTTCACCAAATATGTTTTATTCAAGGTTAAATATGATCATTTGCAAGTTTAAAAAAATGACAATTCAAATGCAAACCTGAGCCCGGTATAGTGGTGTACCCTTATGATCCCAGCAACTAGAGAGGCTGAGGCAAGAGATCGCAAGTTCAAGATCAGCCTCAGAAATTTAGTGAGGCCCTAAACAACTTAGTAAGACCCTGTGTCAAAATAAAAAGGGCTAGGGGTGTAACTAAGTGGTAAACTTCCCCTGGATTTAATTCCTGGTATTATTTTTTAAAAATCATATGTAAAGCTGATTTCACTAAGGTTAAAGAGTCCACTGCCATATGAAGCTGTTAAAGGAAGTCTGGGTGTGGTCTAACAATATTCAATTTTATCCATTGTTCTTTCTTAAAAATATTGTATTTGTAGATGGACACAATACCTTTATTTTTTTAATGTGGTGCTAAGGATCAAACACAGTGCCTCACATGTGATAGACAAGTGCTCTGCCACTGAGCTACAACCCCAGCCCCTTGTCCATTGTTCTTAACATTGTAAGAGCAGTAAATAATAAATATCCATACACACAAAAAATAATGGTATGAAACTACTCAAATAAGTTAATATTTATTGCTCTAAGTAAGTTTTAGAACAATACAATGTAGCATATCAATCTAACACATACAACAATTCTATCAGATTCTTTTTATAAGACACTTTACAAGCCAATTAAGAAGGTGTTGGTATAAAGATCCCTAGTGTCCATTATTGATATTCTATAGGAATTAAGTAGAAACTAACTGCACCATGCTCCATTTATAGAAAGGGAATCTGACATATTGAATGTCAACTCTGTGCTGGGAGCTTGGCTTGGCAATTTACATAAATGGCCTCATTTAATATCAGACATCTAGAAAGTTGACAGTCTAGATTTAAACCCAGATCTCTATAATTCCAAAGACTGTACTGGCTTTAAACTTCACACACACACACACACACACAAATTCAAGACAAATTCAAGTCAAACTATTTAAAGCATATTTCACTGGGTTAAAACAGTTTTAAAACAAATGAAACTGACTTTTATGTGTTAATGGTGAATATACTTATTTTAGGATTGTATTAACAATTTTCAACTTGCTTTATATGAATCACCAAATATAATGATTTTTGCATATCTGTGCCATTTTCTTCTACAATTCAAAAAGGCCCTGCTGGTCAATTTGTAAAGTGATCTTTTCTGCCCAGAGTCTGGATGGACCCAGACTTACATACTGTACTTGACTCTGCAACAGCTACCCTACAAGGAGCCTTCTATTTCCCTCTCCTGCTCCAGATTTCCCCAGTACTCTCTCCTCACCCCATTCTTTTAGACACAGCCATACTTACAGAGCCACTTCTGAAAGCTGCTGCTTGGTGAGATTCAGGGGGTGATTGAAAGCAGTAATCCCATACTGGCTAGGGTTCTCTCCCTTCTGCAGGTTGGCCCGGAGAATGGCATTGTTGATGACATTCAGGAAAGAGCTGATAGCATGCCAGCCTTTGTTATTGAACCACACCTGAGATAAAACATAGCAGGTAAAAGATAATGTTCCTAAATACTACTCTCAGAAGTAGGTACATACACACACACACACACACACACACACACACACACACACAAATCATGCACCTAAATTTTAGAAACTCAAGTCATATACCAATACAAAACACTGCAGAACATGGCAGAGTGATGATAACACAAGGATACAACCACCGACCATGGGGCCCAGGGTTGTACTGAGGACCTTGTATCTTTAATTCATATATTCCCCATAACTATTTGGAGAGAGCCATGATTATTGTCCCCATTTTACAGATGAGAAAACTGAAGGTTAAGTAATTCAAGTCAAAGTCTGGCAACAAAACAAATTCTCTTAATCACTCCACTATACAGCCTCCCTAGTGGATTTAACCATTTGCTCTTTTCTGTCATGAATACCCCTATCAATTTTACTATGGCTGAAAATACTTCAGGGAACAGGATAGGTTACCAAAAAGTTAGTAAAACACAGACAGCATTTTACCTTGACATTATTTTTGGTGTCCAGTCCTGTCATGAACCTTCCCAAGTTGTTGAGAAATCGATCTGCAGAACTGTCCTGTAAACAACAGAAACCCACCTCAATTGTGATGATTCAAACAGGTAAAGGGCAACAGTCAGTCCGGAAGCTGTGGACAACAAGACACCCCTATCAAGAGCAACACCACCACTACCACACTAAAATTAAATTTAAAGCCATTAAATGATTCCTGAGAACCAACTGACCAGAAGCCTACAGCATGAATGTTTCCATAATGCCACAGTCTTAAAAATATCTGAGAAATCCTGTGGCTTGAAGTCCCAAGACTGTTGTCTGTATAACCTGGCAATGAGAATTTCTTCCAAGTGTTCCCCTGGCATCATCCCAAGAACCACAAACACAATTTATGTGCAGATGTGTCAGACATTAGGGCCTGTGTTCCAAAGGCAGAAGTACAGACTGGACTCTAGGACTATCACTGCTGTCCAGGATCACAAAATCCATGTCATATGACTCCCTCAATTCTCAGTTCAAAATGGGAAATCTGAGATACAGAGAAATGAAGTGTGTGCTCACTAGGACCTGAAGACCAGCCAGCCAGCTTAAAAATGAAACTCATCCATTTCTGTTTAGTTAGTGATTGTTTTGGAAGTCTGCTTGAAGGCCAGTTTATTTACTACTGGCCAAACTGACAAACAGTTATTCTAAGAACTTTTAAATCTCTGAATCTATTTGTGGTCTACACTTTCAGGATTTTAAGTACACACTGAATAATTCAATCCCGTCTTGTTGAAGTCACAGAATACCAATGATGGCTCAGTAGTCAAAGATAATCTGAACAATGAGCTGCTAGCTGGTCAGATCTATCTGCCCACTATGCTCATGTCCCAGTAGCTCCAAGCCCTTTCTTCCAACATGTCTCAAGATGGATATACTACCTTGGCCAGTTTCAAGTGTTTCTTCATTTGCTTGATGGCATCATTAACTTCTTGACTTGGAGGAAGTGCTTGAGAGTTACTGACACCGAGGGAAAACCCACCATACCTAGAAGAACAGCCTGACATTAAAACCCAGTATGCCACATGTGATCACCAGCAGCAGACACCACATGAGTGTGGACAAGCCTCTTAGAGACCCATTTCTTATTCAACCAAAGTTTGATTCAGACAAGTTATACCTTGGATTCTAGCAAGCTATTAACTGGGTTGCTGCCCAGTAGGGAGGTCCTGGGTCTGATTATAGTTAGATATCTGAGACACTGAGAAAAGTAAGGTCATTTATTTCACATTCACTACTGTCTTTGTAGGCAAGCAGATGGGGTAGAAGGGTAGGTGGTGAGGGACACTGTCCCAAGTGGGCCAGATGGGGATAAGAGACCTTGTATCTTTACTAGCATGAGGGCTACTCTGCTCTGCCCAGAGTTTTCAAAGATCCTGGCCCTTGGGGACAAGGCAAGGAAGAAAAGTGTGAAACAGTAACAGGGAGCCTTTAAGGTCTCCTGAGGAAGTCACACCAGCCATCTCATTTCCATGATTATACAAACTGGATCCAAAGATGCTTCCTTACCCCCTCACATCTTCAAGACCCAGAGGGACAAATGGATTGAAATATGAAAATGTTTTTTATTTTCTCCAAGACCTTCTTTATCTTATGCCAAAGGCCTGAAAAATTGTTCTTGAGTCCCTGGGAACCCGTGGGAATCTGATTGGGTAAAACTGCAACTAGGATAGGTATTTCCCTCATAATGTTACTAGTCCCTGGAGACCCACAAGAGATTTCTAAGTGCCCTTAAGGAAATCAGTGAATCAGATTGTTCAAAGGCCTCTGAAGTGGCAGCTGGACACTGAGTAGAAATGCTCTGGGCAGAAAATCCAAGTCTAATATAAGCCTGTCTATACCCCACATGCTCCATAGATTCTGCAGGGCCTTTCTCTCCTCACAGTGATGTGGCACCCAGGAGTGTGTGAGGGGCAAACAATCCCGAAACCAACAGCTTCCCTCCATCCAATATGCCTGCATAAAAATCATTCTCCCAAGACTAGAAGCACCAGGGAAAATCTTGAGATCAACTTACCTAAACTCATTCACCCAGATCTTATTCTTTAAGCTGCAGAAATAAAGACAAAAACCAAAAATCAGTTCTAGAAAGACTGATGCTATACCTGATGATGCAAAAGGAGTAAACATCTACCTGAAGACAAAAGAAAGGACCAGAAGTAATCCTATCATCAGGCTGGCACTACAGGACTGTACCAATGGAAAGAAGCCTAATCTCAACATACCTTGTATTCTATCTTAAAAACCTTACATTAAGGTCATACTTGGGTTGAGCCAGTTTTAAAAACCACCTTACAAACCAAGGCATGAATTAACTAGAAGATTTTTCAATTCAAATAATACATCAGTTATAAATGACATATGGAGAAGTTATGTTAATGACTCAAGGTCATTACATTTTTGAACAGCTTTATCATTTAAAGATACTGAGCTTCTAACACAGATACCCCTCTTTATCAAGCTGCTGGGAAGGGAACCAGAACACAAATTTTCTGAGCATTAACTAAACATTTGACACTATGCCGCCAGGTCCCAGAAGCTTCAAAGTTCCATAGCCACGAGCTACTGTATCTTCTCAAGGTTCTCCCCATGATATCACATGAGCATCTAAGACACTTCACATAATTCACTTCATTTAGTTCTCACAACAAACTTGTAGGAGCAACAGTAATATCACTTTTACATAAATTAAGACTTTTTTTCCACAATACTGGAGATCGAACCCAGAGTGTCGTGCATAGTAGGCAGGTACTCTACCATGGAGCTATATTCCCAGCCCCCAAATTAGAGTTTTAAAAGGATAACAAAGAGAAAATTTTGATTACTGTCACTCAGAGTTGTCCCCTTAACCTGGAGGTAAACCACCACCACTCCCTTTTTCAGATTAAGGTTCTGCCTGATAATGCTCCTGGTCAAGCAACTAGTTAGTGGTAGAATTCAAATTTGAATGCATACTTACTTTCATTCTAGACAATGCTGCCTCAACCTTTAAGCTAAAAACTGAATGCTCACAGTACCTCTACGCATCATTTCTAGTTTAGGATGACATCCTAAACTTCCAGTAGAAACATCAAGCCATACTCTGGCAATCTCCCCACCATGTGGGTCCACTATTTGTAGGCCTTTAACTCCTCTAATCAGGGATGATAAAACACAGGCCACACTGCGTAAATAATCACCTTTTGGCTATGATCTGCACATACGTCTTCACCAGGTAATCCGAGATGTTCCTTCCCGTCAGATTCTGAAGGATGTCTGCAGTGTTCTGTTTTCTCTGTCACGACACAAAAATCAAGCATGTGTGTCTTCTTAGACAAGAATTGGCACATAAAACATATCAAGGGCTACAGTGACAGATGTTCCTCCAACACATGCCACTGTGTGACTGGAGCCCTAACCACAGGGCCCAGGCATCACCCTCCACCAACCACCACCAAGATCTGGTCCATGCTGCCCTCAGTACTGGTCATGCACTTATACCACACCAAGGTCTTCCCTAGGGAATTATTTGGAATAGCTAAACAATAAGCACTGAGATGTGATTTTTCTTTACCACAAGAGATATTGGGGCACAGAATCACAAACTTTGCCTAGTGAATTCTTGTGTTCATTGGAGTTCATTGAGTGGATTAGCTACTTAGAGTGGTAACCATGACTTCTTACATCTGCTTAAAATGCCTTATTCTCACCCTTCAACTTGGATGCTGATAAAGCAGCAGAAAGGTAGCACAAACAAGACTTCCTAAAATTGTGAGGAAGAAACAAAAAGGCTCAGATAACTGTCCTAAACTCAGAATCGCAGAAAAATTTCAGAACTGGTAAGGCCCATTGAAAGTTTTCTGGTTCAGCCTCCCTAATCTAGCAGTTAAGAAGGAAGCCCAGAGAATTAAAATGGCCTTTTGGAAGGCCACCAGTTAATTTGTGGCAGAACGAGGGTTAGAAGCCATGCCTACCACTCTCTTTCCTATGACACCAACACTGTGGGACAGGCATAGGTACACTGTGGTCCAAATCCCCTTCCCTCAAAACTCCCTTGCTTTTCCTTATGATAAGCATTAACCTCGAGGCTGAAATAAACTATCCTAATCTCACATCTCACTCATTCCTGCTCCCAGCAGATGCTGGCTGCTGACCCTGCATGAACTATGCAGTCTTACTCTGATGGGGACTCACCTGTGGAGGTGGCATCCCCCCTGCCCCCGGGGGACACACAGGCAGCATCTTTTTGATTTTGTCACTGCTACACTGGCAGGCAGGTGAAGGGTTCTGCATTGTCCAGTTCCCGTTTTGGAAGAGGTCCATGATGGTCTGGGGAACTGGGGCAGTAGTCCACTCCTCCTCCCCTGCCAAGCAGGGTGTGTCTCTGCAAAGGAAAAGCATCAGGGGCGGGATTACTGGAGAGGGCCTGGCCTTTTCTATTGCCTTAAGAGCACAGGATCATTCTGTAACAACCACAAACATAAGCCCATTCCTCACCATTTACAAAGAATGGGCATAGCCTTGTTTGATTATCTGATCTCTCAACAGCCTTGCAACACTGTTTTATAGATAAGGAAATTAGAATACAAACAGATCCTAAATGTTCATAAACTGAACTCTATTTGATTCAGCCACCAACATTTGTTGAAACAACACACACACTGAGCATTGGCTATGAGCCAGATGCTTTTGTGCATGTCTGTGAGTCTGCAGTGAGCAAGACAAACTCCATGCCTTCATGGCATTTGCATGCCAAAAAGGAGTTAGACAGCAAATAAACAATTTAATTTTATATGACTAAAAATAAAACAAAATAAGGGGAGAGCACATGGGAAGAAGCCTCCTCCTGAAGAAACAATATTCAGCCACAACATCAATGATGAGAGAGAACAAGCCAGGCAAAGATCTGAGGGGGGAAGAATACTCCAAGCGGAGGCAATGAAAAGTCAGGTGGAAGACCCTGAGAAGCAGTGTTTCTGTATTTGAGGAACAACAGGAAGACGGTGTGACTGGAATGTGATAAGCTAAGAAGAAGAGAGATGATAAACAAGGAGAAAAGTGAGGCAGGTGCCAGAAGGAGCCTGGGAAGGGAGTCTGGATTTTATGCTCAATGTGCCAAAAATCCTGTGGAGAGTGGCAAGATTCAATCTATGTTCTAAAATGAGTAGAGAATTCAGGGGGGTGGGGCGAGTAGGGTGAGAATGCTTGGTATAAGAAGAGCTAGTATAAGCATCCCAGGAGACAAAACACATGGCCTTTATTTCTGACTTGAACTCTGAATTCTTATGAAACCATCAGCAACTTCCTTGTCCTCTCAGGGCTTATTTTTTCCACTGGTAAAAGTACAAAATGACTTGTTATTTCTAGCCTCTCTTCCAGTTTCAAAATTCTACAATTTAAAATAGAGCCACAGACTTCATACAATTTTCTTATATATTAAAAGAAATCAAATGAACAGCCTTTCAGATTGATCTCCCACTCTTTAAAGCCTGTTGACTAAATGGAAAAGTCAAACTAAGACATTGTGTCCTCCTGAAGCTGGCTCCTAAAACCTTCAAAAGACAATTGACTGAGATGAACTTAAAGACCACTGAGAAGTACCCAGTCAAATTTTCTCCAGTCCTACCACCTTCTATAAACCTAAAATTGGAATTTCAGTGGGGGTTGCCAGGATGGTTGCCCTTTCCCACATGCAACTTAGTTCCAGGAATCTTTGAGCATGAAAAGTTCTAAGGAATTTCTTTCTAAGGAATTTTCTGTTTTGATGGTCTATCTTTCTGGATAACTGGCCTGGAGAGGACATCAGCAACTACAAATCTGATCAGTACTGCAACAACTGTAGAAGAGAAGACACAGGAACAAGAAGCCACCACTGTCTTTACCACATGATCTCCTGACTTGCTTTCCTCTTAACTCAAAGAGTCATTTGCATATGATCACTGAATTTATTTGCCTACTCCTTAAAAAATATTCTGTAGGAAAGTAGGGTAAAAAATATGCAATGGACAGTAGGCCTGGGTCCATTCCGCCATCCGCAGACACCCCCCGGAACTCAGGCTCTGGCACAGGACCACCTCTTCAGACCAACAGAACACCATGGGAGCCCAGGCCTGGCCCAGATCCACCCACATCAACATATGTGGGACAGGCCCAGAGTAGGTCCAAGTTCACCACCCCCACACACACACCTGGATGCCCAAGCCTAACCCACTTTGATCTTGAGACACTGCAGACATCGCCATAGCCTTCCCCACACAGTAGCCCCTACCTTTTGACAACAGTCAGGGCCTAGAAGCAGCTGCATCTCAGAGCAGGCATCCCAAAGACAGTGTAAGGCCCACCCTTTCAGCCCCATCTCTGTAAGACATTGCATCCATCTTGGGGTACCCCCACTATTATCTCATGTTACCTCTGCTATTGCTGCCACCACCTTTAGTTGCAGTAGCATACATTGAGGGACACCAGCAGGGTCTGGAAGCCCAACATCAAGGTGAGGTACAGACAATCTACACGGGTACTATAAGAATATGGGGTAGAAACTGTAATATCTCAAATCCACACTGCAAGAAAGGAAGACACATAGATAAATGGCCTCGAAAGGACATCAGTAACTACAAATCTGATCAGTACTGCAGCAACATGAAAAAAAAAAAGGGAGGAAAGTGCCATAAACAAACCAGGATACTACAATAACAGAACCCATGGACAGTGAAGTTGATGAAATGTCAGAGAAGGAGTTCAGAAGGTTCATAATTAAAATGATCTGTGAATTAAAGAATGACCTAAGTGAGCGAATACAGTAAAAAATTGATCACTCCAACAAAGAGATAAGAGAGCAAATACTTCAAGAAAGAGATAGAGACTCTGAAAATAAAACCAATCAGAAATCCTTGAAATGAAGGAAATAATAAACCAAATAAAAAACTCAATGGAAAGTATAACCAACAGACTAGATCACTTGGAAGAAAGAATGTCAGATAATAAAGACAAAGTATACAATCTGGAAAATAAAGTTGACCACAAAGTGAAGATAGTAAGAAACCATGAACAGAACATCAAGAATTTTGGTATGGTATCCCATAATTCTTGCTATCCATCAAAAGACTTAATATAAGAGTTATTGGGATAGAGGAAGGTACAGAGTTTCAAACCAAAGGAATGCACAAAATCTTCAATGAGATAATATCAGAAAATTTCCCAAGTATGAAGAATGAATTGGAAAACCAAATAAAGAGGCTTACTGGACACCAAATTTACAAAATTACAACAGATCTACACCAAGGCACATTACAGCATACCGAATAAGGATAGAATCTTAAAGGCCGCAAGAGAGAAGAATCAGATCATGTATACAAGGAGACCAATGCATATCTCAGCAGATTTTTCAACCCAGACCCTCAAAGCCAGGAGATCATGGAACAACATATGCCAAGCTCTAAAAGAAAATGGATGCCAACCAAGAATCTTATATCCAGCAAAATTAAACTTTAGTTTTCAAAATTAAACTTTAGTTTTATTTCATGAAATAAAAATCTTCCATGATAAACAAAAGTTAAAAGAATTCACAACTAGAAAGCCTACACTACAGAACATCCTCGGCAAAATATTCCATGAAGAGGAAATGAAAAACAATGATGAAAATCAGCAGAGGGAGGTATTACACTAAAGGAAAAACTAATCCGAGGAGAAATCAAGTCAAGTTAAATATCAAAAATTTAAAAATGGCTGGGAATACAAAGCATGCCTCAATAATAACCCTGTATGTTAATGGCCTAAACTCATGGATCAAAAGATATAAACTAGCAGACCCAACAATATGCTGCCTCCAAGAGACTCATCTCATAGGAAAAAACATTCAGACTGAAGGTGAAAGGTTGGGAAAAATCATACCCCTCACATGGAATGCAGAAACAATCAGGGGATTCCATCCTCATATTAAATAAAGTAGACTTCAAGCTAAAGTAAACCAAAAGGTATACAGAAGGACACTACATACTGCTCAAGTAAACCATACATCAACAAGACATAACCATTATAAATATATGTGCTCCAAACAATGGAGTATCTACATTCAACAAACAAACTCTTCTCAAGTTCAAGAATCAAATAGACCACAACACAATAATTTTGGGTGACTTTAACACACCTCTTTCACCACTAGATAGATCTTCCAAACAAAAGCTGAACAAAGAAACTATAGAACTCAAAAACACAATCAATAACTTAGACTTAAAGGACATATATAGAATATCTCATCCTTCAACAAGAGAATACACTTTCTTCTCAGCAGCACATGGATCCTTTTCTAAAATAGAACATATATTATGCCACAAAGCAACCCTTAGCAAATATAAAAAAGTAAAGATACTACCCTGCATCTATCAGATCATAATGGAATGAAATTAGAAATCAATGTAAGAAATAAAATCCACTCCAACACCTGGAGACTAAATAATATGCTACTGAAGGTACAATGGGTTGCAGAAGACATCAATGAGGAGATTAAAAAAATTTTAGAGATGAATGAGAACACGGACACAACATATCGAAATCTCTGGGACACTATGAAGGCAGTTCTAAGAGGAGAGTTCACTGCATGGAGTTTATTCCTTAAAAGAAGAAAAAGTCAACAGATAAATGACTTTACATTTCAAAGTCCTAGAAAAAAAAGAACAAATCTATTCCAAAAGCATAGAAGACAGGAAATAACTAAAATCAGAGCTGAAATCAATGAAATTGAAACAAAAGAAACAACTGAAAAAAATGCAAAACAAAAAGTTGGTTCTTTGAAAACATAAATAAAATTGACAGACCCTCAGCCATGCAACAAACAGAAGGAGAGAAAAAAATCAAATTACTAACATACGTGATGAAAAAGGAAATATCATGAATGACACTACAGAAATACAGAAGATAATTAGAAATTATCTTCAAAATAATTAGAAATTATTTTGAAAACTTGTACTCCAATAAAATAGAAAATATCGAAGGCATCAACAAATTTCTAGAGTCATATGATTTCTCCAAATTGAATCAGGATAGACACATTTAAACAGATCAATTTCAAGTGACAAAATAGAAGACGCCATCAGAAGCCTACCAATCAAGAAAAGCCCAGGACCAGATGGATACAGCTGAGTTCTATAAGACCTTTAAAGAAGAACCAACACCAATACTCGTCAGTTTATTTCAGGAAATAGAAGAAGAGGGACCACTTCCAAACACATTCTATGAGGTCAATATCTCACTGATTCCAAAACCAGGCAAAGACACATCAGAAAAAGAAAACTTCAGATCAAAATCTCTAATGAACATAGATGCAAAAATTCTCAGTAAAATTCTGGCAAATTGAATACAAAAACATATCAAAAAGATGGTACACCATGATCAAATGGGGTTCATCCCAGGGATGCAAGGTTGCTTCAACATACAGAAATCAATAAATGCAATTCATCACATCAAGAGACTTAAAGGTAAGACATATAATCATATAATAGATGCAGAAATAATAGATGCAGCATAATAGATGCAGAAAAAGCATTCAATAAAATATAGCACGCCTTCTTGTTCAAAACACTAGAGAAACTAGGGATAACAGAAACATGTCCTAACGTCGTAAAAGCTATCTATGCTAAGCCCCAGATCAACATCATTTTAAATGGAGAAAAATTGAAAGCATTCCTTCTAAAAACTGGAACAAGACAGGGATGCCCTCTTTCAACACTTCTATTTAACATAGTTATTGAAACACTAGCCAGAGCAATTAGACAGATGAAAGAAATTAAAGGGATAGATATAGGAAAAGAAGAACTTAAATTAGGACTATATGCTGACGATATGATTCTATACCTAGAAGACCCAAAAAGCTCCACCAGAAAACTTCTAGAACTAGTAAATGAATTCATCAAAGTAGTAGGATATAAAATCAACAACCATAAATCAAAAGGAATTTCTATGTATCATTAACAAATCCTCTGAAAGGGAAACGAGGAAAAGTACCCCATTTATAATAGCACCAAAAAATAAAATAAAATACTTGGGAATCAACTTAACAAAAGAAATGAAAGACCTCTACAATGAAAACTATGGAACGCTAAAGAAAGAAATTAGAGAAGACCTTAAGAGATGGAAAGATCTACCTTATTCTTGGATAGGCAGAATTAATATTGTCAAAATGACCATACTACCAAAAGCACTATACATATTTAATACAATCAAAATCCCAATGACATTCCTCATAGAAATAGAAAAAGCAGTCATGAAATTCATCTGGAAAAATAATAGACCCAGAATAGCTAAAGCAACCCTTAGCAAGAAGAGTGAGGTAGGTGGCATCACTATACCAGAACTTAAACTATACTACAGAGCAATAGTAATAAAAAGAACATAGTATTGGTACCAAAATAGACTTGTAGACCAATGATACAGAATAGAGGACATAGAAACTAACTCACATAATTACAGTTATCTTATATTTGACAAAGGTGCCAAAAATGTGCATCGGAGAAAAGATAGCCTCTTCAACAAGTGGTTCTGGGAAAACTGGAAATCCATGTGCAACAAATGAAATTAAACCTCTATCTCTCATGATGCACAAAACTCAAAGTGTATGGGGGCGGGGCTAGGGTTGTGGCTCAGTGGCAGAGCGCTCGCCTAGCATGCACAAGGCATGCGAGGCCCTGGGTTCAATCCTCAGCACCACATAAAAATAAATAAATAAATAAAGGTAGTAAAAAAAAAAAGAAAACTCAAAGTGGATCAAGGACCTAGGAATTAAACCAAGAGACACTGCATCTATTAGAAGAAAAAGTAGGCCCAAATCTCCATCGTGTCAGATTAGGGCCCAACTTCCTCAATAAGAGTCCTATAGTGCAAGAACTAATATCAAGAATCAATAAATGGAATAGATTCAAACTAAAAAGTTTTTTTTCAGCAAAAGAAACAATCAATGAGGTAAATAGAGAGCCTATTAATTGGGAACAAAATCTTACCATACACATGTCAGATAGAGCACTAATCTATAGATAAAGAACTCAAAAATCTTAACACCAAAAAACCAAATAACCCAATCAGTAAATGGGCCAAGGAACCAAACAGACACTTCTCAGAAGAGGATATACAATAAATCAACAAATATATGAAAAAATGTTCAACATCTCTAGCAATTAGTGAAATGCAAATCAAAACTAAGATTTTATCTCACTCCAGTCAGAATGGCAACTATCAAGAATACAAACAGTAAGTGTTGGCGAGGATGTGGGGAAAAAGACACACTCATACATTGCTGGTGGGACTGCAAATTGGTGCAGCCAATATGGAAAGCAGTATGGAGAATCCTTGGAAAACTGGGAATGGAACCACCATTTGACCCAGCTATCTCACTCCTTGGTCTATACCCAAAGGACTTAAAAACAGCATACTACAAGGACACAGCCACATCAATGTTTATAGCAGCACAATTCACAATAGCTAAAACTGTGGAACCAATCTAGATGCCCTTCAGTAGATGAATAGATATAGAATGTGGTATATATACACAATGGAATATTATTAAGCATTCAGCATTAAAAGAGAAAATAAATCATTGCATTTGCAGGTAAATGGATGAAGCTGGAGAATATAATGCTAAGTGAAATTAGCCAATCCCAAAAAAACAAATGCTAAATGATTTCTCTGATTTAAGGATGCTGATTCATAATATGCCGGGGGGGCAGGGTGCAATGGGAGGATTAAATAAACTCTAGATAGGGCAAAAGGGAAAAGGGGAGGGAGGAGAAAGGAGGGAACAGAGGGGTAGGAAAGATGGTGGAATGCGATGGTCATCATTACCCTAAGTAAATGTAAGAAGACACGAAGGATGTGACTCTACTTTGTGTACAACCAGAGATATGAAAAATTGTACTCTATATGTGTAATATAAATTGTAATGCATTCTGTTGTCATATGTAACAAATCAAAATTTAAAATAAAATAAATACTGCTTCCTATTAAAAGGCACTAAAAATCTTGGATAAATATCTGGTTCCAGATCTAGGGCAGGAAATAAGAAGTAAACCTAATACATTAAGGTCAAATGTTCCTGAATGTTCAAGTACTGACACTGGTTTAAAGGGACACAGGAGCTAACCTGAAAGGGTTCCCATTTGCTTAATATGGGACTATCTGAGTATTAAGGAAAGACATAACAACTGTGATTATTTGGTACATAACAAATATACACTTATTACACTGAAAGTTGTTTAATAAAAGAATAAAGCATTATCCTGAAGAAAAAATATGCAATGGAACAAGAAAGTGTCCCCTCTTAGAAAAATCTATTTTATCTTTTCAGGTTGTTAAGGTGAAGAAGCTGATGAGCAAAATTGCAAATTATATACAATGGCAGCCTATTGTTGCACTAAAATACAGGAGTTGGGGGCAGAAGTGATAAAAGCATTTAGTAAGTATAAAGTGCTATTTAAATTAAATATTAATGTTCTAAAGAAGTAAACAAATGTCTTTAATGATTTCCTTTGCAGGATGTTAGAAGTCTCTCTAAATGTTCCTAGATGGGTCTGATTAGGTTATTATATTCACTTTTTAAAAATAAAAAGTGATTCAAAAGACAAATAATAGTGGTTACAATGTGGCATGCAATTGATAAATGCAGTATATCAGAAATCAAACCAGATGGCAGGCATGAGAAGACAACTTATGGCGAAAGTGACACTCACGGGATTGGGTTTCCTTCCATACACCGGGTCCCAAAACCAGGGTCTTTGGTGAGGGCATTCAAGAGTTGCTGGGTGCCAGTGTCCTCAGGAGCATCATTACTGTGAGTACATGGGAAGCAACCATCTCAGTAATTCATTTAAACCAGGAACAGGGAGAAAGAAAAGTTTTCTAAATTAAACACTCTATTAAGTACTTCCTGGATTCTAGGCTCTTAAAAGAAAAATGAATAAAACATAGAAACTAGGTATGAGGAGCTTGGACTCTGGCCATATATTCAGCATCTGGGTAGTATACAGCACCCCAAACTGGAATATGTATGAAGATGTGTGTACCTGTGTGTACCTATGCACACATATACACATATTTACATATATATTGTAATTTGAAGCAATGAGACTCATTAAGGATCAGTATTTCAAAATTACTTTCATGATTACCCATTTGGCCCAGATAACCAGTATTTTCCAGGAAAGACAGGCAGATTTTATTGACTGTGTACACAGACAACTCAAAAGTACAAAAAATAATAGGCACAGGTCACAAACACATGCCATATTTTATAGCTATAGGCAATACAAGGTCAACAGCTAGGAAGGGAAAAAGGCAAGTAAACCTGAATTAAGAAGAAAGCATAGTTTGGAGAAAAAGAGACAAATTCATATGTTTGGTATATGTTATTTTCATTTTTAAACCTCTTCTAGATATCACTTATATATCTCTCCTATCTATACACCTATAAATCCCAGAAAACCTTTGCCAAACAATATCCAGAAATTCCTTTGTCCTTTTATTTCATGCATAGGATTACTATGGAGTAGAAAGTATTTTTGCCAAACGTTAACATTAGCCAAAACCATAAATTTAAAGAGTAGGTAATAATTACATGAATTATACTATATAGAAAATAAGAATGTGAAGCTTCTGTTTTGACATTGTATGGAAGCCCTATGACTAGATAACAAAATTAAAACATAACTCTAAAAATACAAATATTTTAAAACAATTTTAGATTTTATCAAGGGCATATCATCTAAAATATGCAGGGTTGTCCTGACACTCACAGCATAAGGAGAAGGGGTGAAATGTCCGAGAGAGGACTAGCTGCCAAGTCAAGGGTAGCTCACTGATGTTCTTGGCATGCAGTAGTAGCTTACATAGGGGCCTGAGGCACAGCTGGTAAAACCCCTTCCACTGTGCAATTCTTGACTCTATTCTTTTGACCCTCAGCACAGTGATCACCCTTGATCTACTTGAACCCTCCTCTCCCCTGGGCCCAGAAGACAAACACGTACCTAACAAACGTATACTGCTCATTGTACATCCAGGGCTGAAGTTCCAGGCTAGGGTACTTGCCAAAGGGTGGCACAATCAGGCTGAACACCAAGGCAATGCAGACAAACACAGCTGGCAGGACAATCTGTAACCAGGCAATGGAGGGGGTAGGGGGATGGCAGGAAAAGATAAGGTTAGAAAGAAGTCCAAGGAGCAAATCCCTGCAAGTCCAGCCAGGTTCCCAGACCAGGCAGCACAAGAAGGAGGGTGACAGGGCCCATGGCTGGCCCAAGGCCTTGTGGGCAGAGTGAAAGCAATGGATCCTGAACACTAAACATCTTCCCTCCAGGACTTTCTAGAATCTGGCAGCACAACGCCAGAGTCTCTAGTCACCTGGCAGAAGCACTAGGCTAGGAACTTCACAGAGTAAAGAGCAACCCCACGTTAGGGTGACTCAGAATTCTGGGTCCTGCATTTCTTCCCATGAAGATGAGAAAGACCACAATGGGTCATGAGCGCAGTTCAGCTCAGAAGAAAACTGAGTGAACAAGCCCTGGACTAGGAGCCACAAGTCCTGAATCCTGGGTCTGACACTAATACAAGTGTACCCACATGACATCACCACTGTAGGGCCTCAGTATTCTCATTATAATCTGAGGACTGAGAAGAGATCAGATCCCATAATCCTGAAACCAATTCTTAAAAGCAGTGACTCCAGTCACAAGCAATAGCAGCCATTGTCTGCCATGATCACCTCTCAAAGCATAAATACGCAACTCCTTCTTGAAATTCCTCAAACTTTCTACAAACCTACTCTGAAAACAATGACTCATACACACTTTACAAGTAAACTCAAAGGTCTTTCCATTTATTGCTGAGAAACTTATCCTTTAAAAACTTAAGGATTCATATTGACTCTGGCTCTTGGGCTTCAATGCAGAAAATTATCATTAAGTGAGCAATTCTACTGGAAAGTACTCTAATGATAATTATCTTAATTATCATTACTACCCTATGCTGTTATTTGTGGTGTTACTATCATTGCCACTATCCAAAAACTTGGTTATTAAAGATCAGAGAGTCAAGTTACTTGTTCATGGTCACAAAGCCAGCTAGTAACACAACCAGACTTCAAATCCAGGTCTGTATATCCCAAACTCATACTCTTAGTATCATACCTACAGTCTGTAAGGAAGACTCTCTATAAACTTTTCTCCACATTTCTTAATTTTTACAGAGTGAAATAATTTTAACTCTTCTAACTAAGCAAGTGAGCATACAAACTCTGACTTGAAGGGAGTAGTATGAGTCTTCTCTATTTGCCGGTTACATTCTGATCTCTCTGGGTATCTTTTTATCATTTGAGTTAAACATCAACTTAGAGAAAAATCATGTTTCTAATAAGTGCATATGTCAAGTGCATCTGAGCATAACATCACTTATGTTATGATAGCTGAATTTACCTAACAGTTTTTCTAAACTCTTACCCTTTTATGTTGTTCTCTAAAATAAAAGACATACATACATACACACATACATACCCCTAAACCCAAGCATCAGACTCCATTCTAAGCATTTATTCATGTTTATCCTCAGGATAACATGGTGTCATAGGCACATTATTATCTCTATTTTTCAGGTGAGGAGACTGAGGCCTGGAGAAGTCATTTGCTGGCAGACACACAACTGGCAAGAAATAGAACTGGGATGGAAATACAGATAATCTAGCTCCAATATCTATATCTTGACTGCAGCAGCATTCTGCTTTCACTGGTCAGAGAGTGTGTAGCCCACCCATGAAGCCAGAAACCAGCATATTTCACCTGAGCAAAGAATCCTTTTCTACTCCGTCTGGCGATCAGCAGCCTCTTCCACAAAAGAGCCACAAACTGTTGTTGTGTGAGTTTCCAGCCCTTCACCTGATAGGAGCCTTTACCATCCATCCCGCTGAGCAGGTCTGTCTCCCTGGATTCTGCAAGAAGCCAATACTGAAGGTCACCTATTATGTTAGGTGTTTTTGACATGATGTATTCCTTCTTCTAAGATCTTCAGAAACCATTTGGAGGCTTGTGTTTGAAATTGAAAGTATCTCACAGAGGTAAAGGGTTTTAATGATACCTCTATATTCAAGAAAAACTAATGACTCAACATGTCCAACAGGAGCAGTCTCTGCCTTTTAGTCCTCGTTTGGTGAGTACAGAGAATGAAGGTGCCTTGAGATTACTGCAGAGATGTTCACACATTCTTACCTAGGTGTTACCGCACATCATTCAGATGAGTGGAGACATTGCTGATTTCTTACAGATTATTCTATGGAACAGGCCATGTATGCAGATGAACACACTTGAGAACACACAATGGCAGTCTCTAATCTTTTATATTTTTGTTAAAAAATGGACACATTTGAAATGATCTAAGTACTAACAATGCATGAAGTCAGGGAGAACATAAGAGCCACATGCTCATGTGCCATGGACTGGGACAGTGAGAAAATTCTCTGTTCATAAAAATTATGTAGAAATTCTTGTCTGAAATGAATGATTCCTAACAGAGACACTCTGACATCAAATTTGTTTGATTTCTTACCTCTCCTTTTCATTTCAAACACACAAGGACACAGT
The DNA here is from genome assembly GCF_001458135.2 of Marmota marmota marmota. NCBI lineage: Eukaryota > Metazoa > Chordata > Mammalia > Rodentia > Sciuridae > Marmota > Marmota marmota. The sequence goes on along the minus strand of NW_026000101.1, from coordinate 8,142,580 downwards.
CATCCAAAATACCTACATCTAAGGGCACATTAACTGAAAGCAAATTACCCTCCCTGACTTTCTCAAAATCATTCATCCATTCAATAAATACTTATTCAACAATAAAACATTTAATGTATGCAAGAAACCTGAACCCTACAGAAAAGACAATAAAAGAGCAGTCCTTTTTTAATATGTGCATCTTAAGATCTCAGCTAACTGAAGGAACGATGAGGATGGGCTCTTTCATGTTTGACCTAAACACATGCACAAAGCTGGAAAAAGACAAGCGGCTTTTCTCATTTTTCCACTTCCTTCTGGACCCTCCAGGGAATCTATCATCTTGTTCATCAAAAGAAAACAGCTGAGAAGAACATAAAGGAGAAATTCTTCTTCAAACAATAGAACCTAGATCTTGCCCAAACGAACCTGGGTCTATATCAGAATCATTGGGATCAATAGCATCATCTTCAGTAAATGGGCGAAGGCAGCTCTGCTTGTCTCCAAAGGCCCGTCGGTTTCGTCTCGCTGGCAAAGTACCATCTGAAGGCAAAAGGAAGGAATCCCTCATTTTACTTTATTTGAAACAAAACAAACCTTCTCTACCTGTAACAAACATATACTCTAAAAATGGGACTGTATTAGAACAATGTAAAGGGAAAAAAATCAAAATAAAAAATAAAAAGAACAATATGAAGAGAAAGGTACAACACTGGTGAGTGAAGTTTGCCTGCTCAAGACTCTAGCCAGACTATATAGTCCCTCTCAAAAGGGTTACCTGAGGTCTCAGCATCCACCCCACTCTCTTCAGCCACTTTGAGGAATATCTGAAAAATTAGAGTTGGTGACAATATAAGTACCAACATTATGAGAATAGCCATCACTATCCTGACTACATTATTGACTTGCATATTACCACCTCTAAGACAAAGAAAGTAGAAGCTACATTTATTAATAACACTTGATCAGAGTTATTTGGGAGGTATTTTTGCCAGAAAACATTCCCTTAGTGGTGAGAACTATCAGTCCAGACATTTCAAAATACAGCTATGACATCAGGACACTGAGACAAAGGAAATCTGTTAGGAACCTATAGGGAATGAGTAAAGTGGTTTCTTTCAGGCTGTGGCTTCAAATCTTTAAGCAGAACAGCACTGTGCTAAGTTAGTCAAGACAGAATGGTCAGGAAGACATGGACTCCCCATAAGTAGAAATATCATGGCAGAGGTCCAAACATCAGAGGAGAATCTGAATGAGGCCACTGATTTCCAAACTCTTGTCTATAGACCACTGTGTACGACATATGCAGTGGAAGTACAGAGTTAAGGCCTTACTTCCAAAAATCCTAATTCAAAGACACTAGAATTGAGACTTGGAATTTTTATTGTCAGTAATATCCTCACATGGCTACTACACAATCTAGCATGGAATCACCAGGCCAGACAACTTTTATAGCCCTTCCAGCCCTCAAAGTCTGTGATGTGTCTCTAAAGGGAGGAATTACTACTTCATAAAAACAACCTGGGTTTTGAAGCCCAAACTTACCATGCTGAATCCCAACTCAACATCCCTGATTAGTTAATTTTCTTGTCTTGTTATGAGGATTACACAAGATTACAAAGATTTAAAAAAGCAAATCAAAAAGAAACACCAAAAACATACAGCTTGGTACCTGGCCCTAGTAGACTATAAATGTTGGTCATTTCTTATGATGCATTAAGTCCAGTTAACACAACCACACCAGGGGCAATCCTAGTACTTCTTTCCTGCCTGCTATCTCCCACTATGATCTTAATTGGTTCACTGCTGCCAACATTACCTAGATATCAATGACCTAAAATCTCAATGACCAACCCCATGGTGATCCTGTTTCCTTCCTGTCTGACCTTGAGGTGGTTGGGGCTGCTATATTTGACAGTCAGCCACCCAACTTACTTCTTCCAAGGTAGTCTCTGAGATGCCATAACTGGATATGCCCAGGTCTGAGAGCCGGTCATCGATCTCATGGAAGAGTTCCACAAATGCCCCCTCCTTAGCAGCTTCATATGGTAGTACGTAGGTCAACTCATGCCCAATGTCTTCCACTAGCCGGGCTTCAGATACATGCTTCCTGATGAGGTTGGAGATGGCTGAGACATCTGCAAGGACCACAGTGTAAAGATGGTTCAGTCATTTCAGAGGCTCCACAGCAAAGGCCAGTCATCCCCTTTGCCTACTTCTCAGAAGCCTGCTGCTTATACACCATACTGTCCAAGATATTTTAGCCATTCCACATGTTCAACTCTAAGAATTCCAGGGGACAAGAACTGTAACTCATTCACTTTATATCACCACAACTAGGCACACTGTGGGTACTCCATGTGTTATAGATGGATGGATGACTTGCTGAGGTTGAAGATCTGGTATCTACAGCTTATACGCTGGGATTCTTTAGTAGAAAACTTGAGTAAGAAAATCATAGAGATTTTTCAGCCTTTCCTAAGCTTTCTTTCAAAGGGAGCTTCCCTCTATTTACCTCAATAGAGGCTAACCAAACAGTTCATAGAAGCAGAAGTCTTCCTGGAAAAAGCCAGCTGTTAGAACTGAGCAGAGATGGCCAGGTTATGATTTCTGTTCCACATGCTACTGACGACACTGGGTTCCCATATGCACTGCCATGAAAAGCCTAAAAGGCTGCTTCTTATCTCCTGGGCTCTCACCTTCCTTATATACTAAGCTCAAATCCCTCCCTGCTGGCTTGACACTCAATGGCTCATCCGGTGTCCAGCCAGATCCACTCCCCTAAGGGATTCCCCAAACCCCAGTCATCTCAGTTCTCTGGGAAACTGCCCTGCCAGCTCCCAGACCAAGCCCCAGGCCCCCCAGCAAGCATTAGGCCACCACCACCAAGCTGCATCCACTCCCACAGCCACCCAGCCCAGCCCAGCAGCAAACCTTGAGTCAGCGCCACCAGCCTCTGCACCTCTCCTCCTCTGCCTCCACTCTGCCCAGCTGGGGGAAGCTCAGGCACCACCTGAATGAGAAACCCCAGAGTCCTTACCGATGGTCAGCGTGTCACTTTCATGGTCGCTGCCCAGGCCAGCATCAGAACTGCTCTGAGAAACACTGTCCTCCTGATGGCAAAGAAGGAGGTGAGAATGGGTCAGGGACCAAGCAAGGTATAGCCACCACCACCTTTGCCAGCGAGGGTTTCCAGAAGCTCTATTGTGTAAGAACTGCAGCAAAAGCTTTTCCTGGTGTGCATGAAGCTGGAAGCCAGGGCTTTAGAGGCCACCGTGTGATGTGTGTGCCAAGTGGACAGCCTCTCTTCCTGGGGTGAGTTATGAGCTATCAACAGAACTGTGGCTTGGCAGGAATCCTGGTGCAACCAGGATTTGCCAATCATTGCAGGCATGGGATTTATCTGGCTACTTGTCTAATTCAATGCAACCTAAGCTTTAACATATATTAAACCATTCTAGGACCCCATTAAAATGCAGATTCTGACTCAGTAGGTCTGAATTGGACCCAAGTTACTGCATTTCTAATCCTGATGCTGCTGGTCCTCACACCACACTTAAGTAAGGAGTCTTTAGTTAAAAGGTAAGTAAGTGGACAGAGTTCAAGGTTAGGATTAAGATGCATTAGGTGCCACTGGTTTCAATCCATGAATAAATCTCAGGCATGTACTATGATAGAGGAGAGAACATGTCTGGTTTGGAGGTTCTAGTCCCACCTGCTATTTATTTTTTAGATGACCTGAAATAAGCTAACAAATCCCTACAGGTCTCACTTCCCTCATCTAGGATAGTAATCATGTACTGTCTTCCTAGGATTGCTCTGTACTCTGAGATGCCAGATGGGAAAAAAAAATTGTGACAAAACAATAACTATTATCATTATTTTCTTTTACACCCAGTCTGTGTGGTCTGAAATAAGTGCTTCATAAATATTTGTGTTTTATAGTTTAAAAGTAAAGATCGATGAGATTTAAAGATAATAAGCAGGAATAGCAGGACATTTTGTAGCCAACTCTTACCTCTTAGCTAGTCTCTTTTCTGCGACATAATAAAGTCCTGAAAGGACATTCTCCATTGCTCATTGAATAGGAAAAAGGAAAAATGGGACTCAACAAAACTAGCACTACGAGAACAGAGGGCTCTAGAACTTTCCACATAGGCAGTATGATGTGAAAGGGTACAGAGCAGGGAGACAGTGGCCACAACTTGGGTGAATGGGGCAGAGGTGAACAAGCCATCTGCAGCCAATAAGTCCTGACGGCCCGGCCCAGCCCAGCACTGAGACTGCAGCTCACCTTTTTCAGGTATGACACAGTGCTACTGCTATTTCGGCAGGAACTCAGGGAGGATTCTACATCTTTCTTGACCAGTGTCAGGTAGTAGCCTGTTCCCAGCTGGTTCTTCAAGAACAGGGAGGAGCCCACACAGCACAACTTCCCATGGGAAATGATGGCAATCCTGTCCCCCAGGATGTCTGCTTCATCCATGTGGTGTGTGGAGAGAATAATGGTGCGGCCTGCCAGACACAAATACAAGGATGTGGGACACGTGAGTCCTGTCTTTTCTCATTGATTGTAGTAGCAAGGACTATAGAGACATTGGCAGGGGTGTAGGCAAGAAAGACTGAAAGCTGACTTCAACCCTCTGGCCATGACCCCAAGGCTGGCAACACATTATTTGGAACTTGCAAGGTGTCAGAAAGCATATTAGGTGGTTTATGTATATTCTTTAATTAATTTTACCCTTCATGAGGTAAGCACCACTCTTATTACAGATAAGGAAATGGGGCCAAGCTAAGTGATTTTTTTTTCCAAAGCATCAGGGCTGCACAAGCTCTAAGCACACGGCCAAACGCGTTCTTGTCCTTTCCCATTCCATTCATTTATTCATCCACTCTTTCAACAAACAAAATTAGTGCAACAAGTTAGGGACAAAACAATGAACAGAGCCTCTGCTCTCAGGAATCTATCTTAGCGTAGTATAATCACGATACACCCGTGTAAGTCTATACCATTTCTGTTCTTGCAGGCCCCTAGGTAATGAAGCATAAACTTCAAGTATCTTACAACCAGGTCTCCCATATCCATACTAAAAGCAGACACTGAGCTTTAAAAAAAGTTCCATTTTTTTCTTTGAGAAGCAATTCTGTTACCCCCACAAGAGCAGCCATGAGATACAGCCATACTTCTCAAGAACCCTTCTCTCCCCAAATCCGTGACTCAGAGTACACATTGGTTACCTTGTCGGTATTTCAGCAGCAGCTCCCATATTCCCCTGCGGGAGTAGGGATCCACACCAGCTGTGGGCTCATCCAGAATGACAACCTTGGACCCCCCAACAAAGGCCAAGGCCACAGACAACTTTCTCTGCATCCCACCTATAAGACAGAGCAAAAGATAGGCTCCAGAACCAGCCCCAGATGGTGAATGAAGGAGGAGGGGGTGAGAGATGAAGACAGGCACCCATCTGGGGACATAGCCCAGGAAAAGGGTCTGTTACCTTCCACCCTGCCTGGGACCCTGGGCAGCTTTTCCTCTGTGTATGGATAGGTGGAGGAGGAAGGGGAAAGACAGGGAAGGCGCTCAGGGCCTCACCTGACAACTGACTTGTTTTGCTTTTCAGCTTGCTGGGCGGCAGACCGACATCCAGGGCCATCTGTTCCATCTCTGCTTTCACATGCTTCCCGGAAAGCCCCTTCAGGCAGGCATAGAACCAAATGTGCTCTTCCACAGTAAGCCTGGGGACAGAGGGGCAGGTCAGCTCTGGGCCCTACAGGACACACCAGGATATAGTGTCTCCTGACCCAGAACAGAAAACAATGTGCATGTTTTTCTTCTTTCCCACTTCATTCCTACATTTCTTTTTTGACTTATCAATTTCTTTTATTTTTATTTTTAGTGCATCATAGTTGTGCATAATAGCAGGTTTTGTTTTGACATATTCATAAATGCATATATCATTTTTATCCATATCAATCCCCAGTACTATCCCCTTAAATTTCTAAAAAATATAATCAAAAGGAAAGATTCAAGGTAGAACAACAGACAACAACAACATGAGCTTCTCAGGAAGTCAAAACTTAGAGGTAACAGATCATTTCCAACCTACTCTTCATAGGGCTGGCCACCAGGCATCAGCAATTGCAATTTATTTTTCAGGTCCTCAAACGTCTCACCCATAGTTCCATCAACCATGCTGGGTCAGCATTAACCTGGAGAAGCGTCCCCTGAATCTCAAAGAACCTCAGACTCTGAGCAAAAGCAGGTTCCTAGGGAGCCAGAAGCTCAAACTGCTCATTTTAGATTAAAAAAAAAAAATGGGTTTTCTCTGATCAACTACAAGGGCTCTCTGGGGTCTTACCTGCTGATGGGACAAGCTGAGTGGGAGCAAATGTCATGATCAATGAACACAGGACCATGGTACCAAGTGTCCTTAGGCCCTGCCAGGGGATTGGCGGTGGAGACGGGGGTGGTCAATGAACTAGAACTTTAGGGACAGGTGCAGGAGGGGAAAGGATGGGATGAAAGACCCTCCAGAAGCACATGATGAAGTCCATTGCTTCCCAATCCCCCATCAGCCATCTGGACTGAAGTGACATCTCCTGCCTAAATAGTCACTCCTGACTTTTCCTAAAACAGATCTCAATGTGTCTAAAGAGATAAGAACTGCTATCTCCAAAGAAGGCAAAATGCCTAACTCCCATTTCACCCATGACTTCTAAATCCAAAAAGGGGCCTCTCTTCTCAATATGCTGTGGTACTCACATGTCAAATAGCACATTGTGCTGGGGACAGACCCCCAGGTTCTGCCGGATGGTGCTCATCTCAGAGCGAATATCCTTTCCCAAGATGTAGGCCGTGCCGGAGGTAGGAGGGAACAACCCAGTCAGGATTGACCTGAGGACAAAATTAACAAATGCAGGCATCAGGGCTGGCCCACCCCACCACTGCAGAGCCCATCACGGTGAGCACGGGGTACCAACCCCCTGATTCTATTCCTTTCTGATAGACCCTAATAGATCCCCAACAAAGCAAAATATGAGCATTTGGAAAATGAATCCTCTAATATACAATGGAAAGTGAGCCTTAAAATATGTATTTTGTATGCCTAAGGTTATATCCATGAAAAACAGACAGATCAAAACAAATTATTCAATGACAAAAAAACAATATCTGTTTTAAATTGGGTGTAATGGTGCATGCCTATAACCCCAGCAGCTCAATAGGCTGAAGCAGGAGGATTGAAAATTTAAAGCCAGCCTCAGCATCTGTCTCAAAATAAAAAATAAAAAGGGCTGGGGATGTGGCTCAGTTTCCCTGGGTTCAATCCCTGATACCAGTAATAATAATAATGTTTGTGTTAGATGGTAAGATTTTCAAGTATCTTTTAAAAAATATTCAGCAGCTATATCCACAATATATTGATTTTATGTTAAAAAAAAAAAAAAAAACAAGAAAAGAACATCACCCTCGAAGATCTACCCTTTGGAATGGTTGAGAGGCCATACTGAAAGCCACTGAGGCTAACTAGTGTTTTGGGGCCCTTACCCATTCCGGAAGCTGTCAGGCAGAAGGTCCTCATGGGTGCCAGGGAAGACAATGGGAGCCAACAGCCCACTTCCCACATCTGCTTAGAGACAGAGTTCCTGGAAATTGCCATCTCCCTCCAGTGTCTAATCTTTCTTTCCAGATTTTTGCTTTACAGTTATGACCAAACCACCTCAGAAGGAGACCCTTTCTCAAAGCTGTCATAGCCTCAGATTCCAAAAACACTGCAAAATTCTGAGCCCTACCTGGGAAAGGTCATCAAAACACCCACCCTGCTTTAGGCTGAAGAAAAAATATCTAGCAAAGACTAACCCTTGGAAAGCACACTTGTGATTATGTGATGTTTTACACTTATCACCCCCTCATGTGCTCTATCCTTGCCCTAGCAACCAACCCCAATTTCCTCAGCTATGAATTTCTAAGTACACTGCAGAACCTTCTAGTGGTAGACTCTACGGCCACTTCCCCTTCTTACATGGTGGTTGTCTTCCCTGCTCCATTGTGGCCCAGAAAGGAGGTGATCTGGCCCTCATAAAAATTCAGTGCCAGGCCATCAACAGCCACCTTCATGCCGTCTCGGTAAATCTTCACCAGGTTCTGAATGGACACACCCAGCTTCAGGTGGGTGGGTTCCTCTTCCATGCAGACTATGAGAAAAGAGAGGAGAAAGGAATGAACCCATAGAATATACTGAAAGTAGAATGTAAAGACACAGAGGGCTGCACTTGGACTCTTAGAACAGCTTTTGTCCATAGCCACTCTGGTTTTATAAGCAAGCAGGAAGCTATACATATTTATTTAGGGCCCCTCTTGGCACTGTTGTCAGAATTAAATGGTAAAGCAAACTTTGCAGCCTATTGAGGAAGAAAGACTTGACTGGCAATTAAAATACAGAATGCTAACTGCTGTTTTAAAAAGACATCTGAAAATGCCATGGGACTATGACATGCATACCATGGAATACCACTCAGCAAGTAAAAGGAATGAACTGTTGATACACACCACAATTTGAGTGGATCTCTAGGAAATTCTGCTGGGAGATTTTATATATATATATATACAGACACACACACACACACACACACACACACACATATATATATATATATATAGAGAGAGAGAGAGAGATTGATTTACATTGTATGGTTCCATTTCCATAACATTCTGGAAATTTAAAAAATTGGAGAATTTGGAAACAGATGAGTGGTTAGGTTAACAGGTGTCAGGGAGCCAGAAAGAAGGGAGATGGCTGGGACTGTTAAGTGATAACAGGAGAGAGCTTTGTGGTAATGGGATAGTTCTGCTTCTTGACTGAGCTAATGAATGTACACATGATAAAACTATACAGACCTAAAACCACACACGATTGAGTGCATGTCAAAACTAGAGGAATATGAAGGTGTGTGACTTGTATTAGTGTCAATTTTGTGGTTTTGATACTATGCTATAGTTACACCTGGTGCCACCGCTGGATGGAGGATTCAAGGGAACCCTTTCACACAGTGAATCTACAATTATTTTAATATGAAAATGTTGAGGATGTGTGTGTGTATGTGTGTGTATGTGTGTGCGTGTGTGTGCATATGTGTTGTTTTACACGCAACAGAAGCTCAGAGGAAGGAGAATCTAGGAGGGCTGCTCCAGGAAGGAAATACTGACCAGACCTTGAAGAGTTAGGAGTTTAAACAGCAGGAAAGCAGGAGAAAAGGTGCCCCCCAGAGGAAACAGTACAGACAAAGGTACCAAGACAGAGAACAATGTGTCAGGTTCCAGAAGTGGCTGACAGGAGCTGGGTGCAGAGAGGAGGCAGGGAAGGAGAGTGGGAACAACAGGAGAAGAAGCAGAACAGTGGCATGTGAAGGAGCTTCGTACAATTACCACTGGCCATCAGGGGACAGACACACAAGAGATCAGCTGAAGAGGGACCTACTAACTACTTGGGAAGGATCCACACTGAGCGCAAACCTAAACAGAGAACCCAGAAGGCAGAACCTCTGCTGAGCTGTGGACATCTCCACCTGCCGCTGGGAGCGGCAGGCCTCCAAGTAGTGACCAGTGAGAACAAGACCACCAGTGAAACTCCACATCATGTACAACCACAAGAAAGGATCCTAATTAGAATAAGTTACACTCCATGTATGTATATTATGTCAAAATACAAGCTACTGTCATGTATATCTAAAAAGATCCAATAACAAAATAGAAAGAAAAAAAAAAAGAAACAGGCTGAGCTCGAGGGTAGCCACTTGGTGCCCACCTACACAGACTCTTATATGGGTTGCCAGGACAAGGCAGGCAGCGAGGCTTCCTTTACCTCTTCCTGCTAGCTTGTTAGGACAGCATGGTAGTAAGAGAGCAATAAGTGAAAGTTCAGTGATCAAAAGACACTTTGCAAGGAGCCAAGAAAACAGGAAATGTTCCCCAGGGACCCATCAAGTTCATAGCTTTGGACATGAATGGTGTGGGACAATTTGGAAGGGATACATTGTGTGAGATTTCTTTGTCTTTAAAGTAATTTCGGTTTTTTTATGTGCATTCGTGTATTTATTTGTTTTTTGAATATTTTATTTTATTTTTATTGCTTCTTTTTAGTTATATATGACAGCAGAATCCATTCTGACATAATTATAGAAGCATAAAATGTGAATACATCTTATTCTAGTTAGAGTCCCATTCTTATGGATATACATGGTGGTGGGATTCACGGTGTTATTTTCATATGCATGTACATGGGAAAACTATGTTAGATTGATTCCACTGTCTTTCCTTTGCTTAGCCCCCCTCCCTTCCCTCCCTTCCCCATTATCTAATCTATTGCATGTGTGTTCTTCCCCTTGTTGTGTTTAGCTTCCACCTATCAGAGAAATCATTGGACCTTTGGTTTTTTAGGAATGGCTTATTTAAAGTGACTTCAGCATAAAGTGCAGGATCCATCCATCACTTGCCCCTGTTAGCACTTGGTTGGAGGAGGGCAGGACAGCAGTACTTACTTTCTGATATTCCCTTCTGGCTAGAACCAGGGTGGCTCTTCTCATCACTTTCCTCACCAAACCAGTAGGACTTGGTGCAAGGAAAATACCAGGGCCTGGGAATTCCATACTGGCCTGAAAGCAAAGCACAGGTGTGATCCAAGCTGAGCACCATTCCTGTATTCCTCAGGTGTCCCAGCCAGCCCACTCCCTCTTTGACACACCCTTTGGAGAAGGAATAGACTGGAATGGAATGGGGGGAAAGGGAGGTAACCTTCGCTGAAACCTACTAAAAACAGTGTACATTCTGCTTTTCTCTGAGGCCTCCGAACAACCCCCTGAGGCAGGCACCATCCTCATTTGAGGGGTAAGCAGCCTACACAAGGACACTCAGCCAATGAGTGAAGGACTCAGAATTCGAATCCAGATCTGCAATGATGCAGAATTTCATATTCAGTGAAGGAAGTTCAGGAAGGGGTGATAAACGTCTCATGTCTACCTCCTCAGAGGAGAATGAGAAGGTGAACTACATGGAGCAAACCTTCACTCTCCCACAGTTTCATCTTGTATGAAAACATATCCTAAGACTGGTTCCTCTCGGACTTGGTCAAGAAGATTTGTTAATGAAAGTATCAAAATGAGCTTTTATTGAATATTAATTTTATTTCAATCACATGTAAAGGCTTAGAGCCAACAGATTGTATTATTCACAATCTGTAATCAGGGTAAAATTACCCTCTCTGGGGACATGGAATTACAGAATTGAGTCAGCACAGGGAAAAATCTCCTGGCTTGCTGATCCAGTATAACCCAACTGGGTTCACTTCTGAGCACCAGAACTTAGGAGCTGAGTGACCTCAGGCAGGTTACTTAACTTCTCTGAGTCATAGTTCTCTCATTTGAGAAATAATGGTTATAACAGTAAAACTTCTATGTAGCCTTTTGGGAATTAAATGAACCACAGTATATCAAACACTGCACAGTGCTGAACATACAGTACTCAAGAAATGATTGCCATAGTAGTAGTACTTTTCAGCACTGGTTGCCTCTACTGGAACTATTTGTTTGCCGTAGGTCTAAAGTCCAAACCACTTTCCAGGGAGCCCCAGGCCATGAAGAAATTCCAGCACAAAGAAAGGGAAGCTCTGCAGCCAGAATTCTTTCCCTGACAGATGCCAAAGCAGGGAGGAGGCTCAGTGTACCTGGAAAGACAGCCTCAATGTACCAGGTCATCACCCCATAGAGGAAGGTGTCGAACAGCATCATGGAGACTGAAGTGGTGAGATTGAAGCCATCTTCCTCCACAGGGCTCTCAAAGAGGTTGTCCCACTGCACACCAATGCCCTGCTCCTCAAAAAGGGCAAAGTACTCACAGCCAAACCCAAAAGCCACAGGAGATAGCAGGCTCTGAGAGAAAGAGGCAAGAGTCACTTATCTAATTAATCTCATTCCTTGTCTCTCTCATTTTCCCATGACTTATAATATAAATTCCACACTTGGAGAAATTTGAATTTGCAAAATAGATCAATTATAGGATACAGAAGTATTCACCTACAGAGTCCCTTTAGGGGAGTGGGCTTCCTTACAGCATATTAAATTATTCCATTTATAACTACTCATTATGCACACACATTTTATAAATTCATGCAAGATAGCATGTGAAATTTTTGGATTTTATGCTTCCAAGGATGCTCCAAGACTCACCTATCCAGTCCCCTACTCCCACCTCCTACCCATAGTGACATTCATCAAGGTCTTTATGGGCTCCCTGCTCAGCCAGGGAACATTCAGGATCTTGTATAATAGCCTGTTTGGGGCTGCAGATGTCTATGGGGCCCAGACTGAGGCACCTGAAGCTCCTTATGAGTGACAGTCAGTTTCCCTTATAAGTGATTCAGGGGGCAGCTGGCAAGTTGCTCTCACAGGGGCTCTCATGCCCTCAAAGGCTACTCCTACTCTGTTCAAGGAAAGGAAATATCTAACTCAGGGATTTGTGGTGCACTGGCTCCTAAGTCTCCCTCAGTTCATAAAACATTACTCAAGCCAAACACCACACTGGACACGAGGAAGGCAAGGGTCAAGAATGAGCCATCTTTGACCTCAAGAACCTTCATGTCTATTTGTGGCTATGACTTTGCAGCCAGTTTAAACATGGCCAACAAAACTGGGAGGTTGAGGGTGGAGATGGCATCTATTGCCAAAAGCCATTCCCCAATGTACCCCCAACAGGTTTAAGATACAATCTGATCCAGGAAACATTCCATTCAATTCAATCCAACCAGCATTCACGGAGAGAACTAAACATAAACAATTTAATAACCCATAGTCCCTGCCTTCAAAGGAATTAGGATCTAGAACTAAGATTCAAGTCCTTTTATAAAACAACTCTCTCATCTTGTATTCACAGCTTGTTGCTTGGATTCATGGGCAACATCAGGGGAGGTCAAACACCTGCTGTGGCTGTGACTACAACCGCTGCAGAAAGGCCAAAGTTACTCACCGCAAAGATCTTGACTGTGAAGCCCACATAGTCCTGCCATGCCACGCACAGGACATAGGGCAGGTACAGCGTGAAGTAAATGACGCCCCCACAGGCTGCTGCCAGGTTGGCTCGGGAGAAGAGTGTGCTAATCAGGAAGCACTGCAGGATGGTCACCACAGCAAACACAGACAGGAAGACAAACACCACGCTGGGGTCGCTGTAGGGCAGCAGGTTTCCTAACTGGAAAGGAAAAGACTCGTTAAATGTGCTGCCTCCACAAGCCCAAGAACTCACTTGCATGATCTGCGGGATCATCATTCTTGACTGAGAGAGAAAGCAATCAAATCTTGATTCTGTAGTCCTGCTGTGGGCCTTGGAGAAGCTTTGACCTTCCTTAGCCTCCTTTCCTTGCATGCTAAATGGGTCATTTAATGAGAAAGTAATAAGGCAGCACATGGAATGTGTTTTAAACAATGTCTGGTGTCAGTAGCTACTTATGCATAACAGACAGTAGTCAGGGTTATAGTGAATGTTAGTTCCTGTCCCGTTGCACTCCCCACTCTTTACAAACATTTAATTTTACATGATATATCCTTATATAAATAAGTATGGAGAAAGAAAACTGGGAAGTACGTTAGTGTATGGGACAAACACAGAACGGCACTGCCCAGAGTCAGTTTGAAGGGAGGGTTTATTATCTGGCTGTCAAAAGGTGGCCTCTAGGTGTCAGCATCTCTAGGTTTGTCACAGCTAGAGAGAGCCACCTGGCCCTGGGGCACAGCCTGCCCAGGGTGGCCCATATCCAATGAGTGACATCATGGGTAAGCTAAAGAACCGGACACTTCGGCTCAGTGCAGGATGCCTGCATCTGGATGCCCCCCCAGAGCGCCCCATGACACTGGCCCCGCATCACAGCTCCACTCCTCCCTCTGCCAATTCTTCAGGCTTCATCTCTTCCACAGCTGTTGATCTCTAATGAATTCCCATGTGCCATACTCTGTCTCAGCCTCTGCTTCCAGACAACCTTAACTGCACCAACAGTTGTCCTTCTGATTATTGGTTTTATAAATTCAGTAAGAGTTTAAGTGTTAAGCTAAAGGTGGGCTACTTCAAAGCTAAAAAATAAAATCCCAACTCAATCTCTGACAGAAGTTCAGTATCTCCAAGGTCATCTCACGACTGACTCGCTTAGTTTAATTCTCATCACATTGCAGAGAAGTATTTCCAGTGGCTCAAATCACCACCTAATACATCTAAGGAAAGGCACAGCTACACTGTAAAACAGACAGTGGGTGCGGTTAGATGTTTGCCTGTCCTGGGTTCTGGTACACCTTAGCTACTAATCGTCTAGGTGGACCCTGGCAAGTCACTGACCCTCTCTGGACCTCCCTTTCTCTAACACTAAGATGAGAGGATGGCAGGTAAGGCTCCCCCTTCCCTCCTAGAGTTTTGGCTTTTATTCTTCCCCTCCTTTAGCTCATACTGGGCTGTTTGGGAGTTCCCTGGCCAGGAAGAGCAGTGAAGCAGCCTCACCTTCAAGATGACCACTAGCAGGCTGGCACTCACGAGTAGAGGGATGAGGCTACTGATGAACCAGCTAAACCAGAGGATGCCATTGTCCAGGCCCATGATCCGCATGGTCTCCTTCAGCCTCGCCTCCTTCTCATACACAATGCCCTTGATGATCACAGCCACAGAGTAGATCCAGGCCAGCGTCATGAAGAGGGGCATTGAGCGGCTCATTACCCGCAGGAAGCTAAAGGTAGCAAGGAGGAGCAGGGAAGAATAAGAGACAGGTGTGAGCCACAGGCCAAGGCCTCTGAGCCTGTATGCTAGAGAAGCACCGCATCTGGACCACTTGGGGCAGGCCCCTAGACTCCAATATATACAGGTTTGACATAGAGATAAAAGCTAGGCTAATGAAGTATTGCCAACCCAAATTTCTTTGGAGACTTGCTTTAGTAACTTGATAGCTGTGAGATGGTGTTAAGCTAAAGCTAAAAAATAAAATCCCAACTCAATCTCTGACAGAGGTTCAGTATCTCCAAGGTCATCTCACGACTGACTTGCTTAGTTTAATTCTCAACACACTGCAGGGAAGCATTTCCAGTGGCTCTTGTCAGTAACATTTCAGATTCCAAACTAGCACAGGAAATACAGTGCTACAAAGTAAGGGGGCACAGATTTTGGATCCCAAAAGCTGAGGCTCAAATCCCCTCTGTACTGCTTATGAACTTACTCATGACCATAGGCAAAGGCCCTTAGTACCTCTGAACTCCAGTACCCTCATCCTAAGACATCCTTCCTAAAGTAAGCCTTGGTGTAGGGCTCTTTGGAAAAGTCTTCCTTTGAAAAATTCTATCAAATCATTTCAGGTTAAAAAAAAAAAAAAACAAAATTTCTAGTGGCCTGGAAAAGCTAGAGTTCATTATACAAGGAAATGGGTAGTTCAATGCAAGAGAGAGCAAATGCAGAAGAGGAATACTGCTCCTTCACACACACACACACACACACACACACACACACCACAGAATAAGAAACTATCCAGAATTTGGAGACTTGACATATTTGAGATGCCTGCAATAACTACATCTACCTCTGCCCATTCTTTATGAGAAATCATTAGCTCCCAGGGCACAGTTCCCATAATGAGAACTTGGCTGCATAGTGACTAAGTGCTAAAAGACTATCTAAAAAGTCTAAGATAAATAGGTTTTGTTCAGTCTCACATGCATTGTTTCAAAATGTGGTGCAACAATCATTCAGAGGAGGCAGACAAATTCACAGGAAATCTGCTTTTACAGATCTGCCATTCTGAATTTGGGAGGATGTGCGTATATGTATTTGCATGTGTTTGTCATGACAAATTTTGCAAATTGGGTAAATTTTTGACCAAAAGTGTAAAAAAAGAGTATAAAAAACAGAAGTGCTGGTAACCACAGATGAGAAAGGAAGGAGGATTACTAAGTGTGTGTACATATGTGTCTCTCTGCCATGTGAATGGAATTACTGACCACTTATATCTGGCTAGTTATTTTCACTTTCTCTCTCTCTCTCTCTCTCTCTCTCTCTCTCTCTCTCTCTCTCTCTCTACCTGGAACAGAGTTAACTGGATATTCAAATAAAGCTGGTAGTTTGCTGGTAACTTACATGTCATCGACGTAACAGGGGTAAGGCATCTGCTGCACATAGACACCAGTTTTCTTCTCAGTGCCCGTCAGTACCCTGATGATTGCCTGCTCCACCACATCTTGCAAGTAGGCGAAGCCCCCCCAGACGTACCGCATATCCTCAAAGGGGTCAGCCCGAGGACCTGGATCCCAGTACCTAAAACCAAACCACAGGTGATTGAACATTCCTCAGAAACCTCCAATAAGAAAATCCCATCCCCCACAATCCCACCACCTTTGTCAAGCCACTCTTTTTATTTCCATAACTTAATTTCTGGTTTCAGTCAATATGTACACATATTTTTAAATAGACACAAGCAAAATAAACAGACTACTTTGGTTTTTATCCACCTTCCATTTAGTGCCTAACACTGCATTGAGTGGATAAGCCAAAATTTACTTAACCATTTCCTTCTTATTGGTTGTTTGCTCCTTTTCAGAAAAATGAACACTGTTAGCATGAAGAACCTAAAGGCTTTTTTTCCTTTTCTTCTGTTATCTTAATTTCTTGAGATTAGTTCTCTTGAGTGGAAATGCTGAATCAAAAGTTACTAATATTTTATGACCTCCGAAATCATAGCCCCCAGCAATGAATGTACCATACTGTAACCAGTGATTTTTTTTTTTCCCTTGAAATTTCTACTAAATTATTAATTCAAATAAAGAAGCTCTAGACATAACAGCTGTCTTGACTTCCCCGAGACTGGGCTAGTGTTATGGGATTCAACTTACCCATCCTTGATTTTGTTTGTTCTCTCCACATTGTCAATGTCCATTCGGATTTTGTACTTGACGTGATGGGGCAGCTCAGCACTGCCTGGAGCGATTCCTGTGAACACGATACCAGCCCAGAACTTCCTCTCATCCAGCAGCTCCATGGACTTGTTGATGAGCCGGACCTCTGTGGGTATGGGTTCCAGCTTGTTCAGGTTGACACACTGATGGAAAAACAGGCTTCATGAGAACACTGGGGGCCAGGAAGCAAGCAGTAGCCCAGGCAGACCCCACCCCGAGAGGCAAGAACTGATTGCGTGACTTAAACCCTCACGATCTAACCTCTCTAAAGTACTTTTCCAGTCTTAACCAAGAATGGGTCTTTTCGTTTTTAACTGACATTTAAGAGAAATGCTGGAAGAATCTGGAGAAAAGTTACTTATATTGATTTTTGTGGGGGAACAGAAGTTGAAGCAATCATTATATCTTATTTCCTCTGTTGAGTCATAGTAATAACCAACTGAACAGATCCCCAAAACTCTTTATTCATCCCTACAATATGCCATAATTTTCAGGATTATATTTCTAATATTTAATCTGTCCCTAATTAAAGCTCAGCTATCTTTCAAAAATAATGATTTTTTTAAGGAAATATTTTTACTGCCATTATGGATGCCAGGAAACCTAGAAGAAAATGGATGGAAACACTTGAATCCACACAAGAATAAAGCTGGACTTAACCAACATTTATAGAATGTCTTTTGTACCCCAAACTGTTAGGCTTGAGGGATACTGCTGGAAATGGGTCTGGACACCAACTCAAAGCTTTCCTCCTGCCTCTGACTTCATTACAACACATCAAAGAAAAGAGCCGTAAGCTTTTTCTAAATGATACACACAACAGATCCTTACCTCCATGAAGCGAGATATGGTCTGGATTGCCCTGTTGGTCTCGTTGAAAGCTTCTCTCCAGGTGTACACAGAGCCATTGGCAGACTGGACATCCTCTGGGTACTTGGCCAGAAATGCCACGATGTCTTGGGCTGTCCAATCTAAGCCGTCCAACTGCTGTTCCCAGAAGCGGTCATTGCTTCTGCTATCCAACAGCGTCTGCCATTCCAGAGGGAACGTATGAGTGGTGATCTACAACTACATCTGGATGAACACTTACATAATGCACCAAACCCTGGCATATACACTGTCTCTCTGTGTGACTTCAAAAAAATGTTTGAGGTATGTTATGGTGTCCCCATTTTACAGGAGAGAAGACTGAAGTTTAAAAATAATGATCTTAACCACAGCTGGGTCATCATGCTAATAGGCATGGGGCTGACTCAAAGTCAGATCAGTCTGAATTCACAGTCCACATGCTTCCCACTGTACCTAACAGCTCAGGCCTCCAATATTAACTGTAACAATGGAGATAGCAAGACAATGCTGAGTGACTTATATACTTTACATCTCACATAGCTCCATGAAGGAGGTAACTTTTTAATACTCCCCATTTCACACAGGGGAAAGCTCGGGTTCAGGGAAATTGTCTCTCATATAAAGACACAGTTAATAAGTAGCAAAGTCCTCTGATTCTAGTGCACCCATTTTATTGAATACCTTCTTCTTTTGAGGACTAGTCTGATTACCCAAATAAAACCCCTAAATCTACACTAAGCCCACTTTTATTGCTTAATTTAGTGGATGGGGGGGGGGACGATGCTGGTTAAAACAAATGCAGTCTTTTCCAATCTCAGCAATATATGGTTCATGATGCGAAGGAGACCCATTTTCCACTCCTTATTCCTCCCTCACCAGTTGGTTGCTTGTGTGGGTCAGTGTGAAGGAGAGGGGTAAGTCAATCTGGTGCTCAGACAGCAGACCCACATCCAAGCAGGGCTGGAGCAGAGGTCTGCAGAGGTCTGCAGAGGTATGCGGCCAGGAAAATAAAGCAGTTGTAAGCTTGGCAAAGATTCGCAGCTTTCAACACAGCTTCAAGAGGGAAGAGGAAGCCCTGGCTTGGACTGGACTGGCTCTCCGAGGGTCTGAAAACTACCTTTGAAAGTCAATCTTATTTTCACTAACATTATAAGCTTTTCCTCTGTGGCCCTTCATTTCCAGGCCCTGGTGTCTGTCACATCATAATGATTTTACAGAGTACATATACTGTAATTTCATTAACTATTCCTGAACTTCTGAACATTTAGTCTATTTCTGATTTCTTGCAATAGCAATTATTACAGCAATAACATTTTCTTTCCTATGGTGACGTCTTTAAAATGATTTCTGTAGGATACATCCCTGAGGGTATATGAAATGGAGGTACATGGATGGCATGGTTTTTGAAACCTTCATTCAAAATTGTTTTCAATAAGGAATAACAATTTATGCTGTCATCAGTAAAGATTAGTACTTATTTTTGCAAACAGATACAAAACTGTACCTCCCAGAAGTGCACAGAGGCAATTCTGAAACTACTTTATTTGGATGCATGAGACAAATAAGAGTAGAGTAAAGGGATATGGCATTTTGGGGTGAGGCCTGCCCTATTAGATGTGGCTTCTTAAAGCAATATGGCCAAGGAGGATGGCAAGAGCAGAGTGATGTGCCCAGTGACATCACTGACCATGTAATAGTTCTGGGAGCTTGAGAGGACCAGGAGACTTAAGAGTGCCCTTGGAGCATAGGCAGAGACATACCAGGGCCTGGAGATGAAATGCCAAGGGCAGCTCAGTAAAGAGCAAATCAGCATCAAAGGTTGCTGGCACTCAACAAAAAGAAGTACCTCCTGATCTACAGGGTGATGTAATAGGAGCAGACAGAGACAGAGACCACAGAAAGAGAAGAGCTACCCCAGCAGAAGCAGAAGCCTCAGGCATTGACTCATGTACCAGAGGCCAGGCTGCAGGAGGTGCTGAAGACTGAGAATCCCATGCTTGTGAAGTTAAAGAAACACTCCTTAAGTCCAGAGAAGAAAGCCACTGGACAAGGTTCCAGTGATTCCAACCCACAGACTGACAACTTCCAAGTCAGTGTCCATAGTCCAACTGCCCTCCTGCACTGTGATCCCAGCAGCCAGCAGCCTGCTGGACATTCCCACCAGCCTGCCAGAAATCAAGAATCATCCTAGTCCCTCAACCAAGCAGTCAGCAGGCCTCCCTCTCTATCTATGCCTTGGCCACTCACTTGCACAGACACTGCCCTCGTGTTTACCCATCCTCCCATCTTGCCTATTCAATCCATGTCATATCAGAATAATTCATCTATGTCTCTACTTGCTTAAAATCCTTTCATAACTGCCCCCCGCAAGCTTAAAGATCCAGAGCATAACACACAAGGCCCTCCAAGGCATACTATGCCTTTCTCTCCAGCCTCCACTCCCCTGCTTCCTATCACACATCTTGGATTCTCCTGGTCATATTTCTGAAGCTGCCCTTAGAGCTCCTGATCCTCTCAAGTCCCCAGATCTGCTGCTACATGGTAATCTCACTGGGCACATCCCTCTGGTCATGCTGCCCTCTCTGGCCATACTGCCTTAAGAAGCTACACTGGGCAGGGCAGACCTTACCCCCAAATGCCAACATGACCACCATCGTGTATACAAGGGTCTTTTGCCTTAAGAACTGGGAGCTTACAAGCAGTTGGAGATTCCAAGGCAAACTATCAATTTAAGAGCAGGGAAACATCTACTTACCCCCCAAATTAAAGCTCATGGAATCCCTTCAACTGGGCTCTTTATCATTCTGAGACCAGAGAGAACAAGTCCAACTAATAGAAATATAAATTCCAAGAAGAAGACCAGGGAGAAGAACTCTTGAGACCACGCTTAGCTCTACAGCACTGCTGGTGGATAGATCATGTGACTCCCTTTTAGGAGATGGACTGAAGCCCAACAGAGAGCTATGCTTAAGGGACATGAGCTATTCCTGTTATTCAGTATCAGCCCATATCAATCATTGTTCATGTTTTTCTCACTCGAGTCCCATGTTTTCAAAGGCCCCAATATAAGAATTTTGCACATGTGTGACAGGATTAGTGCAGCACAGGAGGTTTGGGTTTCTCCATCACAGGATGCTTCTTCCTTAGTAACCTGCCCTCAAGGGGATAGTTCTAAACTTCAAAGGAGTTCCCTCCAGATGGGTACAGCTTCCAAAACCCCATGCCCCTCGGGTCAATGAGGTGCAAAACAAGCAAACTGGCAAGAGTCTCCTTTGCCTCTTAAAGGCAGCAGAGACAATAAGAAGCATACTCCCTCACCATGGAACAGGAAATAATCCACAGATTCTGACTCAGCCCAAGGCAGGGATGATATGATTAAATGACTCTCAGGCTCAAGCAAAGCAGACATTCTGTTCTTCTTGGGCTGCTCTGCTTTTCAATCTAATTGTCTCCAGAGCACTTATCTCCTTCAAGGGGCTCGGAAGCATTAAGTGCAATTCCTGTTCCACGCAGCAGTGGCAGTTCTGCACTCATGCAGCACCTCAGGGACCAGCATCTCCAGCAAGTCTGCATGTCAGATGACGCTTTTGCTCCCACACCTCCTTCCAAGACCTACCTCCAGTGAATGAAGCCAGAAATGAAAACAGGGTCCCGCAATCACCAAACTATTTCCCAACATCAGTCCTTTCTACATTTTTTAGGAAACAGGTATTTGACCACCCGAGGCATTGATGCTGAAGTGCACAGAGTTATCGCTACACTGTGGCCTCTGCTTCTGGATGGGGGACAGCCCTGTGGATTGAGCTATGCTCACTACATCTCAACCGATGAAATAATTCTCATCTCAGTGGCTTCTGGCAAAATGACCGAAAACTCACCTCTCCAGGATCAAGCCAGGCACAAAGCAATCAGAGGGACACTCACCCGAACAAGGTCCATTTCTTGGCTGTTCTCCATGAAGGTCCAGATCTTGGGGCTGAGCTCTTCCCACATGCCTTCCAGGTCATGGAACACAGCCAACTCCTGGAAGGTCTTGTTCACCTGGAGTCAGGTAGGGAGCCAGGGGCCACAGAAGAGAAGAAGCAGAGATGGTGAGGGAGTGCTCACTAAAAAGACATTCCATCATAGCAGCCCCTGCCCAGTCCTCTCTCATCCCCAAGGAGTGCCTGCCTGAAGCTATCATTCAAATACCTAGGCTTGGGGAGCTGGTCCCCACACAGCTGTGGGCTGGATCGGACTTGAGGTTTCCACTATTTAAAAGTCCCAGAGGCCAAGCGCATATGCACACTCCATCTGAACCCACCTTTATTATTTTTGCCCCTAATTCTAACAGAACTCTGGGGAGGGAGTCTTGGGTCTGGGCAGCTTACCTCTGCCATAACCTGCCTCGTGGCCGGAGTGTCAGGTGTATACAGAATCTTCCCAACAAGCAGAGGCTTGAGAGCTTTCCAAATGATGCGGGAAAGAGGACTAGACTCCAAATTCTTCATCAAATCATTGCAATAAGGAGCTACAAAGATGATAGAAGATACTCATTCGTATACCTGGTCATATACTGGTAGGAATTTACAAAGGTTTGGGAATGAGAAAGACAGTCATGGATTCAAATCCCAGCACTACCATGTAACAGTCACATAAATATAATGTTACTTGTCTGAGTCTCAGTTTGATACTCTGTAAAAAAATAGACTTCATAACAGCTACTTGGTAGAGATGTGGGGAGGATTATCTGAGACATTTTCAGTAAAGCCTCTAAAATGATGTTTTGTAAATAATCAGAGCTTCTTGTAACATACAACTGTGCGGATCTAGAAAAATGTTTTTACCATGTACAAGACCTCATAACTCTAGAATCATACTCTCATGCCAGCCCTTGAACTCTATTTTCACTGAAAATAAACAAGATTCCCAACGAGCAACCAGAGGCCTGAATTCAGACTTTAGTTTTCAAAGAAAAGCCAAAATCATCCCTTTAATTAACAGACCTCATCACAAGTATGCTGACATTTATAAAAACCCCAAACTGAAAAATCCAAAGTTGTAACAGACCAATGGGGTTTATCTCTGACATTTTTTTAAAAGTTCATTCTGGGTTTTTCAATTTGTTTTCGTTTTCATTTTGGTTTTGTGATACCAAGTAACTTCTATATGCTTCAAAGATAATAGAATTGGTATGCTGGGGATCCCATCTCATGGTCACGCACATGCTAAGCAAGTGCTCTACTGCTGAGCTGCATACTCAGCCCCAGAATTTTTTATGGAGAGGATACTCTCCCAATTACAACTATTGCACAAATGAATCCTCTCCTGAGTTGATTTGCAGGCTGGGAGAGAAGAGGCCGTGGTGTTTCATAAAGCAGTTTTAATACCATTCTTTAGGGCTTGTAAAGCAACTTGCAACTGTCTGGAGTGTTTTACTCCAGAGAAGAATAGAAGGTTCTAGTGTTACAGTAAGGCACAAAAAGTTGTCTCACTCACTGTCTGAAAGACACACCAGTGGCTGGAAATGGAGAAAGGCTCAGTTGCTTCATGTTTTCAGAGAAAAGGATGCCATTGTTGAAAACTAACACTGGATCCCTGCTGCCCCTGGTGCAAGACTCACATCCCCATAAAACTGCCCGAGTGTGGCAAGCAGATATGGAGTTACAAAGTTCTTTAACACTGCCTGTGGCTGCGGACGCAAAACAAACAGCAGATCAAACGGCCCAAGTGTGATGGTACACACATGCCAACAGGTATTTTAAAAGCAGTGTGGTTTACAGGAAAAGGCCCAGAGCCAGGAGAGTTTGGGCTTGGATCCCAGCTCTTTTGAATTAGCTATGATGTGGTTTTGACCAAGTCACAACCTCTCTGAGCCTGTGAAATGTAGGGTTATAGAACCTTCCCTGCAGGGTTATTGTGAGGGTGAAATGAGATAATTTACAAAGAAGGCATGATGCATAAGAAATTTTGCCTACATGTTAGATTCTGTATAATTATTGTTACGGCTATTACTGTGGTTGATTTTTTTGGTTTTTACTATAAAGCATAACTCAACAGTAATATTTGTAATAATAATGATAAAAGACCATCATCTCATCCTTTTTAAAAAAATTCTTTTCAGCTTTAACAAAGTATAATTGATTAACAAAAATGGTATATATTTAAGGCATACAACCTGATATATGAATATATGCATACACTGTGAAGCAATTACCACAATTCAGCTTGTTATCCACACCTCACTTAGTTATCTTGAGAGTGTGTGTGTGTGTGTGTGTGTGTGGTGAGAATATTTAAGATCAATTCTCAAAGTAAATTTTAAGTATACACCACAGTGTTATGAACTATAGTCACCCTACTAGATATTAGTTCTCCAGAATATATTCATCTTGCATAAATTCATCTTGCATAAAACTGAAACTTTGTACCCTTTGGCCAACATTTGCCATTCCTCCACACCCAGGCTCTGGCAGCTTCCATTCTACTCTTTCATGAGTTTGATTTTCAAAGATTCTACAAGTAAGTGAGATCATATTGAATTTTCTTTCTGCCAGCATCTCATCATGATTACTCTGGGAGCCACCTTCCAACATCCTCCAGAAAGCTAGGGAGACTGGTTTTGGGTGGTTTTGATTAACACCACTGTGCACCTAAGATGTGTCAGGCCCCATTCAAAGAACTAGGGGAAATGAGCTGGTCTAAGAAAAGATTCCTTCCTGAGCTCATTAGGAGAAACCAGACACGTCAATGTCAAAGGCTGCTACAGAGACCAAGGTAAACGTGAGGAGTGGGGACAGGCTTTGGGTGGCACAGACACTCACTTGAAGAGTTGTCATAGAAAGTGTCAGCATCTTCCTCAGTGCCATTGCCTCCAAAGAGGGCTTTGTAGTTGTTGTCCTCATACCAGTTCAGAGACTTGATCTTCAGCCCCCCGCCCTCTGGATGGCCACAGACGATGCGGGACACAGCCTGGTATATCTGGGTGGAAGAGCTGGAGCTGTTCACGTTGGTCAGAAACATCACCTCCTGTCGCATGTCACTCCAGCTCCTCATGCTGAACAGCTGATGTCAGGGACAGGCAGGAAGAGGAGAGGGAAGGGGAAGGCAAGCCAAGGGCACAGCCAGGGTTGGGGACAGAGAAGAGAAAGAAACACTTTATTCTCTTGACCTCTTAAAATCCATGTCCCAGAACATATTTTGTCTGACATCATCTCAAAGCCTTGTGATGGGCTTGCTAGAACTTTCCTACCTTGTCTGTGGCCCTAGAATCAGCAGCATCTGCATTGGACTATTTGAAATGCAGATTACAAGACCCCTCTGCACCGCAGCAGAATTCACACTTGAATTTTTACCAGATACCCAAGCAATGACCCATTAAAATGCCCATTAAAGTTGGAGAAACAGAGAAATTAATGGAGCCCCTAGGATGACTTATAGCAGAAAATGTTCTTTAAACAGCTACTCCTGACGGTGGATGAGTCCCATCATTGGCTGAGTCCCGTGGTTGGCTGCTGACTCAGTGAGGAAATGAGGAGCCCTCTTCTGGGAGGGCATGAAGTTCCCTATCCTGGTCTCAGTTACGTGATAGGCAATGGAAAAAGTTTAAGGCGGGGGATCTGAGTCTGAATCCTAGCTACAACCCTCACTGGTTTACAGCCTTAGAAAAGTCATTGCATGTCTCTGAGGACCCAACTTCTCATCAAGACAACAAAGATAAAACAGCATGGTAAGGAATAATTGCACAGAAAAGTCCCAAACAGGATGAGTCAGAAGCGCTAGGCAGTCAGGGGCTGTGACTGAGACTTAGTCAATAAGCATCAGCGACATAGCCAGTGTCTGGTCTCACATGCAAATATACTCCAGCACCTCATGGGGTTCTTGGCCCAACTGCTATATGGAGTACTTTGTATTTCCACATATTTCACAATAAATCATTAATAAACTCCTAACTCATTGAAAGGTCACTGTATGTTCTCCCCACCTGGGAAGACTGCGCTGTGGAGAACAGTGGGAGAGGCTGCAGGATCCCACCCACCCTGAAGAACTCCATTTGCCCAGTTTTTCTACCTTTCTGAGGCTGCTGGTTCCTGTGAGTAATACAGTCTAGGACATGGTAGCTCCTAGACTACCTTCTGCCTCCAGATGGGAACCAGCTTCTCCAGGGTGGGTCAGATGTCACAAAGATTTCTCTCCATAGAGGGAGCATCTAGCATATCCCCCAAGAACACAATTAGGGGAACAGCTATTCCTTGCTTTACCTTTTCATAACCTGTATGGGACACATAGTCAGGGAGAGGCTACCTTTCCCTTTGTCAGTCGATGGACCATCCCTAGGGATTTTTAAAATTACAAGGAATCAAAGCCACTGACTGAGCTTTCCACAGGCTGCCTCACTGCCACCTCCCAACCTCAAGAACAAAAATGCTTCCCACAAAAAGCCAGCACACCTTTGGAGACAAAGATGGAGTAACTATTGAGTTATTCCAAACTGTCGGTTTTTCCCAGCATTGCCTTAGGGGCAGACTCCTGCTCATTCTCCTCTACCTGCTGACTCACAGGGAGGGTGGCCACTCGTCCTCCAGCCCACAGATGGCAATAGTATCTGACAGTGTTTAATAACCATCCCAAGTGAATGAACGAGCCACCAACTTCCTCCTTTCTCAATCCATTGCAAGGTGTTCATTCTTCCTTGCCCCAGCCCCAGTTTCTTCTCAGACTGGCAGTCAGAGTGTAAACAAGTCTGTAAACCCCAGGTCACACCACAGCCCCCTCTGCTCCAAACCCTCCACTGGCTTCCCATCTCAAGTGGTGAAAATCCCAACTGCTTCTATCATCTCATCTCTGGTCATGCTCCCACTAGCTCATGTTTTTCTAACCCCACTGATCTCCTTCCTGGTCTTTAAACGGGTCTTTAAGGGCTTAAGCATGCCCTGGAGTCAAGGTACTTAGCATCTGCTCTTCTTCCTGCAGATAGTCCCCCCACCCATCCTCATCACTCCCTTTCAGATGGCACCTCATCGCTCTCTATGCCCCTTACCCTGATTTATCTTCTTGCACATATCCCTGCTGTCACACTGCACACTGACCTGATTATTTCTGTCTCCCACCCCATGCAAACCCCTGAGGACAGAGAAGTTACTGTGTTCACTACTGAGTCCTCAACATCTAGCAATGCCAAGCCCCTGACTGGTACTGTGCGGGTGTCTCAGACACCACTTCTCTGTCCTGCTTTCTCATTCTTGTCCAGCACACCTTCCCCATCATCCAGGTGTGAAATTCACGTCAGTCCCAACACGTCTCACTCCTAAAGTCCCCCAACTGCCAAGTCTGCTAATGAATATCTTCTTTCTTTGAAGAGTCTCCTTTCCATCTTAGTTACTATCAAGGTTTGTGACAAATTATTGAAATAGAAAGGAACAAATGAGAACATGAGCTTTGGAATCCAACAATCCTGGATTCAAATTTCACTTTTGAAATTAACTCACTGGGCGACTTTGGGAAAGTTGCCTCATTTTTCTGAGTTTTTCCATAACTGTATAATGGGTACAAGAAGATCCACCTGATGCTGCTCGTGGTGGTGCACACTTGTAATCTCAGCAGATCGGGAGGCTGAGGCAGGAGGATTTCGAGTTCAAAGCCCTCCTCAGCAACTTAGCAAGGCCCTATGCAACTCAGTGAGACACAGTCTCTAAATAAAATATAAAAAAGGCTGAGGATGTGGCTCAGTGGCTAAGCGCCCCTGGATTCAATCCCTAGTACCCAAAAAAAAAAAAAAAAAATCCACCTAACATTTGTCATGCGGATCATCCAGGGAAATAAAGTAAAAATGCCTGAACCAAAGCAGAGCTTCAAAATATGCAGGATCCCTTTTTCTTTTTTTTTTTTCTTTCAAAGCTGGTGTTTTGGTGAAAATAACTAACCTTCTTTCCAAACACTGACCAAACACAGAAGTGCATTTTTTATCTTCTTCCCATTTGTCTCACAGAAATAGCAAGTTAGACAATGAATAACTTGTGATCAAAGTGATTTGAAGGTGTTCTATTAAGAGAAGCAGGTGCCCCTCACTTATCCTAGACGAGAGCAAGCAGAGCCCAGGAAGCAGTTGCCAAGGGAAATGCACATTGTCAGCTGTTGACACCACATCAGCAACGGGAACATTATGTGTTTTCAACTATTTTTTTACCCCAGACAAAAACTAGGGCCAGTGATGTAAATGAAAACAACTGTTAACAAACCCTGAGTTTCGAGGCAGCCTTCCTGTTACTACCCTTGCTCTGCTTTCTCTACGGACAGGAATGAACAGGGTAGAGGAGGGCTGTGAAGGAATCTGCCAGAGCAAAGCAGGGCATGTCCACGTCCATCAAGAGGGCCCTGGGGAAACAGCTGAGGCTTGCAAAGCAGTTTCTCTTTCTCTTTCTGTCTCCTGGAAGAGCCCCAGATGGCACAGCCTTTCCACCTAGCCAAAGGTCACCAGCCTTCATAACCAAAGTACAAATAACAAGTGGGAAGAGGGGTGCTCCTAAAAGGAGGCTGCTCCGAAAGCCAAGCCTCTGCTGTCAGAGACACATGGGCAGAATTAAAAGAAAGACATACATTAAAGGGTTGGCATGTGGTAACTCGGGGTTTTCTGTATTTTCCACAATGAACATGCAATTCTGCTGTTGTCTGAAAACATAAATCATGATATTTGAAAAAATGGTCCAAGTATTTTTAAAAATGAGTCAAAGATAGCTAAAAACAAGACCGGATCAAGTTTGAAAAAATGTCTCCACATATTACTCTTTTCCTATGTCCTATACATTAAAGCCTACATTGTTGATGACCACTGCCCAGCTCAGCCACTAGGCATGATGGCTCCAAACAGCTCCTCCTTGCCCAATCTAACTTGAACTGAGCCTGGGAGTCAGAAACTGAGAATCAGAAGAAGGGTTAAATATTTTGCAACATCTATAGGCCCTATGGTCCGAGGACAAAGATTACTCTGACACATCTGTCAATGTGTGGACCTAAAAGGCCAAATCAACTAAATGTTCCTTAAGAGACCATATTCCCCAAGTTGAAGCTCAGAGGCCATATTTTATAAGGGAAAGAGCTGGATTAGAGATAGCTCATGATCTCATTATTAGCAAACACATTTTGATAAAATGACTGAAGGATCTTGCTACTGAATACACAGTGTAGAGATAGAGAAGTTTCTGGTCAGACAAAAGCAGGTAGAAGAGAATTCTCTTCACAAGTGTGTGACTATCAGGGACTGAGGGAATGGGGTAGGGGATAAGGGGGTGGGTTCAAGACTAGTTATGGACCCTTTAGCCACTAATTAGTTCTGAGACATCAGTGAATCTTGGTTTCTTCTTCTCTAAAGTAAGAAGATTAAAACAGATGATGCTTTTTGATCACTTATATTTCTAAAATTGACACTAAGGCATCTAACATGATATTCCAATCTAAAGGACCCTCTTAGCCAAACTTGGAACTGACCACAGTGGATGGTCCACTTGCTGGTGCTAGGAAGGCACGACTTACCTCTTGGGCCAGACTCCCGAGACTATCCAGCAGAGCCCTGGTGGCTTCGGCCAGCTGCTTGCTTGGGAAGGGAGATGTAGAGTTCAGTCCTGTCTGGAATGAAAAACAACGCTTTGTTCCTAAGTTCAAATGGAAGCCTGAAATCTCTATTGAAAATAAACAAGTTAATTAAAACCATGCCCAATCCTGAATTAAAGAATAAGAAACCAACTCCTAACCAAAAAAAAAAAAAAATGGACACAACAATTATTCTAGTTGTATGTCTGTGTGACTTTTTTTTCTTCAGATAAGAATTTCTAATTCTTTGATAAATGGTTGTAAATGCTGCGGAACTATATAGAATAAAAGAGCTATCAAACGTGCAATGGATAAAAATCGCGTGAGTGTGTGTGGCCGTGCTCTGATCACAATGTCCCAAGTCACGATTCTACAAGACACACATGTGGGAATGGCCTTGAGAAGCAAGTGTGTGATGTCTCACAGAAAAGGAAGAAAATGTAAAGCTTAAAGCTGTCAAAATGGGGGAAGAAGCAATTGTCTCTTTTTGCTCTCTTCAAGTCAGCACTGTAACGCTGGAAATTCAAAGTAGAACAATTGTTTTATGTCTAGTTTGAGTCAAAGCTTTATGTTTACTAATTCATTTAGTTGCTGTTATCTATGACCAAGGTAAATACAAGAAAATAACTAATTAGGTTCAAGGGAAAGATAAGTCAGAGCAGCAAGCTTATGCTAAAGAAAGAACACAGCCAGGCATGGTGGCACACACACCTGTAATCCCAGAGGCTTGGAAGGCTGAGGCAGTAGGATAACAAGTTCAAGGCCAACCTTAGCAACTCAGCAAGGCCCTAAACAACTTAGCAAGACCTGGTCTCAAAATAAAAAGGGTCGGGATGTGGCTGTTAAGCACACTTGTGTTCAATCCCTGGTACCACAAAAAAGAAAAGAAAGAAAGAAAAGAAAAGAAAAAAGAACAATAATGCACAGATTCTGAAGCCAGAATAGCTGTAGTTGAGAAGCTTCAGATTGGTTGTGAGTTTTTAGGCATCCAAATAAAAAAAGATATTAGGTCAATTTCATCTTTTTCATTTGTTAAAGAGGAAAGAAAAACTCTCCAGGGAAAACGTACCTCTCCCTGGTGTTTCTATGGGCCTCGTTTTATTTGATATCATATCAGACACCCTCTAGAGAAGGTTGAATCAGGAGGACATTTGTCCTATCAGACATTGCTGTGAACTTATAATGTCGACCACACAGAATATGGCTAGAAGTGGACTATGAGAAAGAGCATCCTGGGTTGTGTTCTTTTAAGAAGATCTCCAAGTGCAGAGGGTTGGGTTACTATCATCTTAATCACCATAATATCCAAGCACAATCCTGACTGTACATTTCTGGAAAAAATGTGCCTAATAGTTCTCTTGTAAGAACTTTTCCAGCCCCATGCAGGGACTCCTGTGGAATGGCTTATTCATGAGAGTCCCAGTGTTCCCAGACTCAGTCCCCAGAGGGCCCTAACATCTCCCACAAATGCTCCACGCAGGGAGGTCTCTCTGCAGCCGCTCGCAGATGGCATCCACGATTGTTCCTTCCAGAGGGAATAAGTCATGAGCAGAAACAGTGGGGTGTTTTGTTTTCACTTTCCCCCTTTAGGTTCACTTCCTAACTGGAGATTATCACACTGCAAGTTGAACCTCCAAAAAACTTGCAGTGAGGGAAACTCTTACAAATGGAGAAATCTTAATTGGAAGCAACAGGAGGTAAAATGTTTACCAGGAGGTCTACAGGATGATGAATGTTCAGGATTGTAGAGCAAAACCAAAGCAAACCAGGACAAAACAAAATATGCCAAATTCACTTAAGGTAAAAATTTGAGACTTTTAAGTGTAATCTGTAATGTGGTAGGTGATCCATTTCTTTTATCAAGTGTGAATGGAAGTAAGATTCTTATACTTCTTTCTTGTCACTCACCCCTGTCTCCTATTCTCAGGTCATGGGGATCTGGGGTGGCCACAGAACCCTGAGCAAATGACTTGAATTCCCTGTCCTTCCATATTCCCAACTGTATAGCAGAGCTAACAATGCTGTGCATGCATCACAGTGTTTTCAGGAACACAGAATTAGAGGATATGTACACAGCACCTTGTACACTGTCTGGCACATATTAAGTCCTCTCAATTATAAACAATTTCATCTCCTGCCTTTTTCTTTCCTTCTTCAAAAGTTTATTGCCGTGGAGCAGGAGTGATGGTGTAGGCCTGTAACTCAGGAGGCTGAAGCAGGAGGATCACAAGTTCAAGGCCAGCCTGGGCAACTTATGAAGGCCCTGTCTCAAAATAAAATTAAAAGGGCTGGGGGTGTGGCTCGGTGGTAGAGAGCCTCTGGATTCAATCTCCCAGTACCTTCCCCCAATAGACAGACAGACAGATACCCACACACACACACAAATTACTGTCAAGACTGGCAGGGTCCTATCTGCAGGCTGACTTTTCCAGTTCTTCAAAAAACAAATCCTTCCTCTGTTTCTTAACTAGGCCTTTTTTCCTGTTAGGATACTCTCCCTACACCATGCAAAGAACAAGAGTTATCATCCCACAGCACATCAAACACATACCAACGTGCTATTTCTAAAATTACAAACACTCCTCACTGCAAAGTTAGATATCCTCACCCTAATTACCACAGGCTGGGGCTAAAATGCCTTCCTCTCTGCTGTAGCCCTTTTCTTTTATTCGGTGTGTGCCAAACTATGAAGAAAAGATGATGTTAACTGGATAAAATATTTCACATTTCATGCACTTAACATTATCTATATGAGTCTCTCTATATAAACACACAGAGATATATACTATATATAATATATACATATATATAATATACATATATATGATATACATATACACATATGTACCATATATATACATATACATATATCCCACACACACACTGCCCTGAATTGAAGTTAACATTTCTATTGAAACCCTGACAGACAACTCATTACCTAATCATATATACACGCACAAACACACACCTTCATTTCTGTGTATATCCATGTGCACCACTAACACACAGCATTGGACAACGTTCACAGAGCCTCTCCTTCAGAGTGCTTTTTGCATGACTGTGGGATTTGTGCATTCCACACCACCATCTGCTTTGAACTGTGAAGCAGTAAAGAAAAGGTTGTCAGCCCACCTGGCCCTGAGGAGACTCCAAGATGGTCCCACCATATGTGTCATGCCAATTAGGTGTACAAGTCACCAAACACAAAAGATGTTTGAAAACCTCAGACCCAATACTGGCCCACTATCACCAGTACCAGGCATCTGTCCCCGAAAGGGTATTATCAGTGAGCACTTCCTGTCACTCTCAGACTTTGTTTTCTCCATCTGTATTTACATTTTCATAGGTAATGATTTTTCTTCAAGGATTTTATTTGAATGCCTTAACTTATGCTCATTTTAAAAGTACCATAATTCAGCACACTCCATGCACACAGCAGACCTACTACATAACTGTTCAACCCAGGAGTGTAACTGACCATGGATATCAACACAAGAACCTCACTAAATCTGCTGTCAACGTCAGACCTTTATGGAAACCATGTCCTATGATACGGTTTTATTGTCACTAGTCTGTACTTTGCTCTGTTGGCTTGTTTGATGGACTGATTTTGATTCTGGTCTCTAAACAAAGGAACTGTCTGAGCCTATCCATAAATAATGAGGTAGAGCAGTCAACACCATTATAAGGATCCTTTTACACTAATTGCTTGTTTAAGAAAGAAAAAATGCTCAGTATTCTTAAACAGTAGTGACAATACATGCAAATTTCCATGTTTAAAGGTGTGCTAATTGGAGCTACCTATAGAGGCATGGGTTGACAAAATTCAAATTTAGCATCAAATTTCAAGCTGGGATTATTCAGATATTTTGCTCAAGACTTCACTTTACTTTTCTGTGCCTGGACACTATAAAATACAGAGAAGAGGCTGATACAAATCATCAAAATGAATGCTACAAACTGACAGGGCAAGGATAAGCTATTCAATAACTACTGCTGCGTCAACTGGCTATTTGTGCAAGAGAAATTAAAATATTTTTCATCTCACACTCCTATTCAAAAATAAATTCTTGGTTAGATTAAAGAGGTAAAAGTAAAAGTAAAAAGTTCAAAATATATAGGAAAAACTATTAGATAATAAACTTATGAAGTTGGGGAAAGGAAGAATTTCTTAAACAAAATATTAAAAACCCCAACCAAAAAGAAAAAAAAATGAATCCACATTTTAAAAGTAAAAACTGTACATCAAAAGATACCATAAACAATAGATACACAAAAGATACATAAACAAAGACACCTAAGAAAACAAACTGAAGATTAGAAGAATGGATTTATTTTTTTTTAGAATAAAAATGGGATACCATGCAACCGATAAAATGAAGCAGATGCTACATCTATCAACACTGATAAATCTCAAAAAGATAATATTTAATAAAAAGGACCAGTGGCAGGGCAGATCAATATCACATTTACCCAATGTGAATGCATGCAAGCCAAGGCTTTATCTACTATTGACAGAATGTAAGTACATATGGAATGAAGTATGAAAACACGCAGCTCAGACAGGGATTCTCTCTGAAGAAAGAGACAGGGATATATACAGGTGGAATCAACTGAATCTACCATGTTATCTTGAACAGAATCTGAAGCAAGGGTGACAAAATGATGAATGGTAATCTAAGGGTATTCTTTATATTATTCTCTATACTGTTTTATAGGTTTAAAATATTTCCTGATTTTTAATTCAATGAAAGGCTAACAGAAGGAAGATGCTTGGATAGGAACGCAGGAAGGGTAAAGAATATATGTTGGCCTGAGCACACATCAGACCTGAAAGACAGCCGGGCTCCTTGAAGAAAATTTAACCCCAGGAATTAACTCAAGCCTCGAAACTAGATTACAAAACAAAATCCGAGAATCATGTCGGCACCCACTCTTAACTGTGGTCTGTGGCACACACTCCTCCTTGACAAAGGGGACAAAGCATGCCAAATCATATTCTCAAAGTGCTCTGGTCAATAATTCACAACTTGAAATTCCTCCTGTTATTTTTTCCTAACCAAAAACATTCTCTACGCTATGAACTCATGCATGGGGTCTCACTGTGCACAGGAGGCAAATGATTTTCTTGTATGGAGTAAAGAAAGGGGATTAGGGGGAACAGGACCTTTATGTATGGACTATACTTCCTGTGCTAACAGGAATTCGTATATTATCTAATATATTTACATTATAACTAAACACCATAATATCTTCAGGGGAATAAAACACAAATGCTTATTGTATTACTCAAAAATCCACACCCGCTTCTTCAAAATATGTTCATCACAACAGAATAACATTTACTAATAGGATGACCATGCCCCAACATGACAAAGGCCACTGTGCTCCATCCTTCCTGGGTCTCACCGCTGACTTCATTATATTCTTCCTATCCTCACTAGCTTAACAGTTAAGTCATTGAAGATTGAAAAGTGGAAGAAGGCAATAACCTAACAAAGTCGATTTTGCTTTATATTTTGAGTGGATATTTTATTTTAGGGCCGTTGACACATCACCTAAGTATCAGAGCCAGGCACCCAGCAAATGGGGGCAGAAGAAAAGTTAAAAGGAAGGGAAGAGTACCTCGATGAGGTGATAGATGGGCTGGTGCCAGTCCTGCTTCAAACTGCCATGTGCCACCTTCCCCTGGCTACAAGCTTTCCCTAGCTACATCTTCTTCACTCTCAGCTATCCGCATCATGTGCAGCTCCCCATGAAAGCCACCTTCTCTCCCCTCTCCCCTCTCCCTCTGGACCCATGTGTATACCAGGTCCTTGCCTGGAACATTCTATTCCCTGTTCCTTACCCAGCTAAGATCTACTCTTCAGGTGCCTAAGTAGAGGATGCTTCTTTCCTGATCCTTTGCAGCTGGGTTAAGAGGCCCTGTACAGCGCCTAGCTGAGCCCCGGTGGCCCTACACAGCATGGGCTCGTTTCCTAGTCTGTCCCACAGAACAGAAATTCAGAGAGAGCTATATTTCCACACCACTGCCTCCCCGGCCCCATGTACAGCACTGATTAGGACTCAATAAATGTTGGCTGAATGAAGGAACTTGTTTACAGATTACCACTACATAAAATGAAAACTGGAAAAGAATATTGCCAATGCATTAGAAGTCACACAAATATAAATAGAGGACAGAACATCCATGAAATTAAAATGCAATCGAAAACTATTTTCAATTTACAAAATCATATCCACATCCCAATTTTTCAGAAACTCCGCTACTAAATAAAGTGAGATGTAAGTGTGCATATATTTGAATCATATTTTCAATACAATTTTGTTTTCCTCCTATAATCGTACATGACAATGTGATCACTGGGACATTTCCAATTTCCCTTAAATACCTTCACAAAATAAATGCAAATCTCTTCTTATTTTTTTCCATATGCAGAAAATTCGACTTAGGGCTAGGATTTAATATGTTTTAGTTCAAAATGAAAATAAGTCAGTCACCTACCAGGTACAAAGACTATCACTGTCTCTTTCCAATGATTTCTATGACAGCAAAATTTCCTTTGAGGGATATCTTAATTTTTTTTTAGTTAAAGTAGGAAATGATAAAAGTCATGTCTGAGGAAGGTATTAATATTCCAAAAAACAACTCAACAACTTAAATATCAACTTTTACCTTTGTGGTACTTCATGCATTAAAATATTTCATCTTTGTGCTGCTTCTAAACACGATTAGGTGTATTTACCAGCATGATTCAAGACAAAAATCAAACCTTTATTTTATAAATGATAGGTTTTTTTTTTCAAGGACCAAAATAATGTAATTGAGGCAAAAATGTGCAGATGGTGTTGAGTAGTCGTACCAACACAAATGCTGAATTCACCACTTCATCCCTCAGTTCTTTGTTCTCCTTCTCCCGTGGGAATCAGGTGAACACAGAGGCTAAGGAATAAATCCACACTGCATGTTGCTGCACCAGACACCCAATGATGAGGACCGCAATTGCTTCCAGGGTAAAATCCTATTTTGTAAATAGGTGGGCAGTAAAATCAAACAAAGCCGGACAAAATCTGATCCTGTCCACAAGTATCTGAGTTTCAGGCAGGAGGAGAGGAAAAGCAAGTGTTCTCCCCTGCAAGAAGCCATGTAACAAGGTGAGGGATCTGGCCCTGGGCAGCCATGAGACAGAAGGTAACCCAAGCCCCATCTAGATTCCAAGTCCTTGTCTAAGAGTAAAGAAGGGTCTGAACAAAGACCCCTCAAGAAAAGGATGACTATCCATCCCTTACCCATATACCCCTTCAACCTATCCACAGCCCAGCAGTGAGACCACTGGTCCCGGGGCCTCAGGGGACCCTCACTTATGAGACACCTTTTGCCCTGCTGGGGTGGGCTGCTGGCACCAAAGGACACTCCAACAGAACTCTTTGTTCCAAAGAAGCAAAACTCTCCCTTTTAAAAAGGCAGAAGGTACCAACAGAGGTCAAGGCAATCAGTGCATGTAGTTGTGTGTGCAATATCTGAGTTGTTACTGCAATGAAGGACGGTAATCTTTAAATC
Organism: Marmota marmota marmota; assembly: GCF_001458135.2. NCBI lineage: Eukaryota > Metazoa > Chordata > Mammalia > Rodentia > Sciuridae > Marmota > Marmota marmota. The sequence goes on along the minus strand of NW_026000101.1, from coordinate 8,105,664 downwards.
TGTCCTTCCACCCTCAGGGATCAGACACCATTTTCACATCATGGAGACAATGGCGAGCCAGCACCCAAACCTGGCTAACTCCCATCCCACATTCTTCCCGCTGCATCTCAGTGTCCCATGTTGTCAAAGACTGCCATCAGGGAGTTGGCTGGGAGGTCATCATTGAAAGTAGGGTGAGAGGGCAGTCCTCACAATCACACCCCCAAAACCTGTGAAGAATTCCTCAAATGCCCAGTTGCAGCCTTAAAGCTAGTTCTCAGTGCCTACTAGAGGGTCCATATGTGTGTCACTTGCCTTTCCATGGCTGTACCTTCAGTCCCTAAACAGTGCCTGGTGCAAAGCAGCATCCCAGGAACATTCGTTGGGTTTTGTTGGTTGAAAATCTCCTGCCTGGTTCTCATGCTCTGCTTCCCACCTCTCTTTGTTCTGTGCATTAAAAACCTTACTGGGTAGAATTTGTCACTCTCAGAATATGGGCAAGAAAAAGTAGAGAGCTGACAAGGAATCAGTACAAGTCTAGGACACGGAGGAACACTTCAAAGACATAATGAGATACACCCTCCAATCAAAAGGCCTTTGTGACAGGTGAATGTTCCTCCAAGGATGTTTGAATCTCTGGAATCTGTGAATGCATGACATTATGGGGCAAAATGTGCTTTGTAGATGTACTTGAAGTGTGTACCTTAAAATAAAGAGAGTATCCTGGATTATCTGGATGGGCAGGCTAATCCCATGAAAACTTAGAAGCACAGAACTTCCTCTGACTAGAGGCAGAAAGATTCCGCAGAAGGAGAAGTAAGAGTTAAAGTGTGAGAGGATTCAACCCACCTGCTGAATAGGGGCCACATGAAAAGGATGAGAAGGGACTGGTGCCTACAGGAGCAAAGCCCAGCCCCCCAGCTGACAGCCAGCAAGGAAACAGGGACTGCTTCCTACAGCTACAAAAAAAAAAAAAAAAACTGAATTTGGCTGACAGACTAAATGAGCTCTGAAGCAGATTCATCTTCAGAGTCTCCGAGAAGAGCAGAGCCCTTGAGAACACTTTGATTTCAGTCAGTGAGATCCTAACTGATCGCAGGTGGACCTCCACCGAATCCAGACTTCTGGCCTTCAGAATTGTTAGAGAATAAATGCAAATAGCTTTAAGCTGCCAAGTGTATGCTAATTTATTATAACAGCAAGAGATAAACCAATACAACCAGCAAGGACCTCAACAAGAGAAACAAATAAATCACTCCTCCTAAAATTTGCTGACACACTATTATGGCTCCTTCCCGCCATCCAAAACGGAGTGGAGGTGACTGAGGGGCAACATAGGGAGGTCCCCACAAACACTTCTGTCTGCTCTCTGGGAAAGATGTGTGCTGCTTCAGGAAGGACCTCGGGAGAAGGCCACCTGTGGTTGCCAGGTGGCTCTGAGCTCCTACTACAGGAAAAACACTCAGTGACATGAGCCTTCCTTAGACCCAGAGGTAATATTTCATGTATGAACCCACCCATCAGAAAGCCATCTTTCTTTCTTTTCTTTTCCTTTTTCTTTTTTTGGTTCTTTCTAGTTATGCATGACAACAGGATTCATTTTGATATAATTATAAAAGCATGTAATATAATTTGTTCTAATTCAGCCCCCAGTACTTCCTCTTTCCTTCCCCTCCTCCCTCCTCCTTTCCCTCTCCGATACTGATCTATTTTTTTATAGTTTTTTTTTTTAAATTAGTGCCTTGTGGATGCATATATGGTGAGATGTACTGTGGTACATTCACATAGGTACATAGGAAAGTTAGGATAGATTCATTCCACTGTCTTTCCCTATCCCATTCCTTCTCCCTTCCCTTCATTCACTTTTGTCTACTCCACCGATTTTTCTTCTATTCTTTTTTTTTTTAAATCTTCCACCCCCCTTATTTTGGATTAACTTCTGCATATCAGAGAAAACATTCTACCTTTCACTTTTGGGAATGGCTTATTTCACTTAGCATGATAGTCTCCAACTTCAACCATTTACTGGCAAATGTCATAAAATCATTCTTTATGACTGAGTAATACTCCATTGTGCATATATACCACATTGTCTTTATCCATTCATCTGTTGAAGGGCACTTAGGCTGGCTCCATAGGTTAGCTACTGTGAATTATGTTTCTATAAACATTGATATAGAAAGCCATATTTTTTGAGGATCTCAGCTAATCCAGCTACATAATAAGCAATAAATATCACTCTATGAATGAATATTTTTTAAGTAAAAAATAGAAAAATATTAATTAAAAACATCTCTTAACCGTAGAAAACTTGAAGCACTCCACCATCCAGTATTCATTTTCATGTGAGGTGTGGATTGCAGCACAGATATAAATAAGGCTCTATAGGGTGAGAGGTTTGGGTAATATCTGGACAAAAAATGTGTTTTTCATGGAAATATTCTCCAGGATCACCTTCCTTGGTATAACTATGATTCCCTACACTGATCTATGGAAGGAAATGTCTATCTTACCAGCAATTATTTTCAGCACATAATTAATATTGTGTCAATTAAATGATCAGTTTCTACTTATTGAACACCTATTATGTACCAAGTCCCATTCGAGGCTCTTCATATATGTGGCCCATAATCACAGCAAAGATTAGCATATATTTATCTACAAGTAAAAGGAGTGGAAGCTGAGGCCTACTGAGGTTAAAATAATCTTTTCAAGGTCAATTCCAGGAAACAGCAGAAGCAGCACTTGAGCCCAGGTGAGCTGACCCCAAGCCCACAGCCCTTCCAACTCTGCCACACTTCCCCATTTTGTCCCAACACTATTTTTCCAGAAGTCATTCAGAGACTGGAAGAGGCCCAGGAAAAAGACTCAGAATACCCTTGGCTGAAAAATGAGGAAACACCCACATTAAAAAATAATTAAATGAGAAAAAATGTTTCAAAATATGTCCCTCCTGATGATTCCCTTTTGGTACAGAAACACATATCGACAGAAGTTTCCCCCCATGATGCTGTCCCTGGCATCTGGTTGCTGCTTCTGTTGTAGTTCTTGGCATAATTAACTGGCCACGTTCGATGATGTCACGTGTCACATACATCTACCATCACAAATGTTAAAATTGCAACCAAGTGACAGGAAGAAAAGCCTGCTTACTGAAAATCAAATATCAGTCCAGGGACTCCAATTAACACTGGGCTTAATTCAATAAATAACATCCCAAAATGTTAGAAAGTCATTTTATTTCAAAGGCAACCTCCAAAATCATCTTTCCACAGAACAATCCAAACCACTCAGAATAACTCATCACTAACCCATCTTCTGACTTTATGAAGACAGGTTTCTCCGCAAGAGCAGAGGGGCAGAAGCAGAACCCCAGATGTTCTGGACACCCAGGAGATGTGCTGCAAGCATCCTCCAGCCACCTTAGTCAACACCTGTACAGCCACTACACAAGCAGATGGGATGCAACGCGGCTGACAGGTTTGAAGGTCCCTCTCCAGGTACTTGTCATGTTGCTGATTGTCCCAAATGGAGAGGAATTTCAACTTGAAAGCTGAGCTGTTAATTGTCAGCATTCTTCTCTGAGTGTAATTCAGACATTATGTGATTGGGTGGATTTCTGTACTGGGGTTGTGTATACAACAGGTGTTTAGTGAGTAAACAGAAGTAAAACAGAATGAAGGGGCACCAGAATAAATTACTATGTCTTATAAAAACACTCATCTTTCTAAAATATGAAGGATGAACATTCCTGTCTTGTAGTGAAGTGAAGAAGCCAAAAGCAGTCCAAGGAAAGGTTTTGTACCCCAACCTTTTGTACCATTTGTAATAACCCTGACTTTCTATGTCTCACAGTGAAAAATGCTAATAAGCTGCAAATCTCTGCACAAGTGAGCTTATCTAAAATTTAGGGATGTTACTTGGGGCTTCAAACATCCCCATAAAGAAATAGATCAAGCCAGGTGCATTGACACATGCCTATAATCCCAATGGCTTGGGAGGCTGAGGCAGGACGATCACAAGTTCAAAGCAATTTAGCAAGAACCTAAGTAACATAGCGAGACCCTATCTACATTTAAAAAAATAATAAAGAGCTGGGGATGTGGCTCAGTGGTTAAGCACCCCTGGGTTCAACCCCCAGTACCAAAAAAGAAAAGAAAAAAATAGATCTTACTTGAAATTATAATATAGAAACATTAGCGAAGAGAATCACAGACCATTGAACAAAGCACTAAGCTTATTTCTTTTTTAACTGAAATAGAATGTACTACCTCTGGAATAAAATAAAAGGTGTTCTTAAGCATCAGGCATAAGCTGGTCATAAAGACTGAGCTGAGTGTCCGCCAAGAGGCACCTAGAACCTCACAGTGTTCCTACAACCTTCTCCTCAGGAAGGGGCTGCAGCATCATAGGGTTGAGCAGTATACAAGAATTTCTCAATGGTCAGTCCAGAGTCCATAACCTGAGATATGTTTCTAAGGTCACATCCAAGGCACAGGGTCCAGAAACTGCATATTCTTAGGACCACCCTCCCCAGGGAAGACCCAACTCTCTATAGAGAAGTCATGGCACACAAAGTCCAAGAGAATTATAATTTCATTTTCTAATAATAAAGAATCTCTCTTTTCAGGCACATTCTTCTTCCAGGGCTCTTTTCCTGGTTTTAAGAGAACTTACTGACAAATCAGCTTACTCTCTGTTAAGTAGGAAACCTGAATCCTGAACATTAAGTGATATCTGGGCATTTCACCAGAACTCTCAGAAAACCCAGAGACATTTTTATTCTTGAATTCCTATCTACAGGCTCATGCTCATCCACATGATTTGGTTAAAAAGGAATGTGTATTCTCATGGAGTGCTTCTCTGAACAATGGATTCCTGAGCTGATCAAATTTTGTTGGGATTTTTTCCTTTGGATGCAATTTTGTCATTGATTAAGCTAATTACTGGGTGTGGTCCCCTCTAATTCCAGGGTTTTACTGTGACAGCCTACTGTATCTCCTTTCTGAGTGTTTTTAAAGCACCTATAAATAGCCATCTTCCCATCAATGGTTTTGAGACTTAAAAAAAAAAAAATCCAGGGAACGCTTTCTTCAAAAGAACTCTGACTCATAGTTATAGTATGAAAAACATGAAAAAGCAGGTCTTCTCTGATTGAAATGGGCACAAGGGACCTTGGGCTTGGACTCAGCCACACCCTGCACATCCTTCCCTCATTCACACTTAAAATACCACTTGGCTAAGCAGTATCACAAACTCCCAGCCAGCCCTATGTTTCTACAAAAACAAAGACATGTTGTCCAAGGAAAAAGTTCGCATTCCAATAGCATTATTAGCACGTGAAGCTTCTTTTCCACAGAGTAAGTCCACTCACCACGATCGGTTTCAGGATGTCCATGTTGGAACGAAGCACTCGCTCTGCCGCATCCAGTTTCTCCCTTCGTAGACTGCAAAGCTCAGAAACTTCTGCATCACCAAGTCGAATCACTTCTCCTAATTTGGATCCGTTGCACAGATTGGTCAAATGTAACTGGTAACCTTGCAAAAATACCTGGAAATATTCATGCAAAGAGAGACAAGTGAAATGGGATTACAAAGATGGGAAGCAGGGTCCGTGAAGCCCTTGGGGTGCTTCCCACAGGTACAGCTTTGAAGGTCTTAAAAGGAGCACTGCTGATGATAGTTTAAGGCATCGGGTCTTTTTTCTGAATTTCAGAATAAATCATGGCATGATCTGACAGCACATTTTAAACCTGCATGATGTGTTTGACTTAGTATCTTCCACATTCTCGTCCCTCTTGCAGAGAGAAACCCAACTCTGAATCCAACTCTTTTTTTCAGTGCTGGGACACATGATTCAGTGAATAGGAATCCAGAATCTGAACTCCTGGAACCACTTTTAGTAGAGTAAAACATCCTTGCTATTTTGGAATTTATGATTTCTTAAACTGGGATTGGGGTGGATTCTGAAAAAAAATATGATTTGTCTACAGGTCTAGATATTTAATCAATGCACAGAACTAAAGGCAGAATTTGGAATTTGGAATTTACTGGAAAATAAATTTACTGGAATTTATTGGAAAGTTGGACCTCCTATCATCTCATTGATAGGCCAGTTTAAGTCATTCTTATCTATTCAGAATAGCAAACCCACTAGGAAGCCTCTCCTTGGTCATTTTTTTGTTTACTTAATTAGCTGTCCTAGTCTTGAATAAATTGTGCTTCTTGGTCCTTATTCCCCTGTAGACAGAAGGCTTTGTAAAAAGCAGGGCCTTGACTTTCAGTACTGACTTTGTATTCATAGAACTGGAACACTAGAGTCTATAAAGATTTGTTGAATGAATGAATGAATGATACAGGCTCTTTTTTTATATGTAGAGTTACTAACTTCCCTGTTAGTTTAAATAAATGCAGCCTGTCTTGCTAATAGAACAACCTAATGTGAGTGATGGGCCAAAAGCTTCTCAAATAAACTGCAGAGTATTTGGCCTGCCACGGTTTCCAATAAATTTTTACCTATGCCAGATCCTCAAGTGCACTTCTGTTTTACTCCTTTCTTTAACCAATTCTTGCCGCCAGGCTGCCAGTCTACCCTTAGTGTCTGTGTTTAAGAACACCAACAACTCAGAAATACTAACCACCATGTGTGGACCACCTCCATGCTTAGGATGCCCCTTATTCTAAACTGATGGGATGTGACAGATATGGAATTGGCAGGGGACAATGGAAATTGTGCTAAACACAACCATTTTCAAAAGCTTGCTGCCTCTGGCCCACCTCCCAGCCACACAATTGGTAAACACAAGGCATATTTTCCTAGTTTCATAAGGGCAAGCAGTAAGCACATTTTTCTAATTTTAAAAATTCTGGATCTTGTGAAGCAAAGACCTTATTTTCAAACATAAACATTTCCACTACTTCTGCTTATTGTAAAGACAAGATATTACGCAGACATGAGACCGGGTAAGAAAGCAGTTCCCTTCCTGCCAGAGAATGCACTTGAGAAGCATCTCTGAAAAATCGATACCAGGTCATCTGCGCAGGAGCTCCATGAGAATTAACGATGCCACAGGAAGTTCTTTCTCGAAGAATCTAAGGTTAAAATTCCGTATAAACTCTAATATTACTTCCTGCTTTTATACATTTAAAAAGAAAGCTCTCTTTCAAAGCAGCATTATGCTTTTTAAATCTCCTGTCTTAGACTGTATAGACGGAATCTCTCCAGGTCAATAATCCTTAACCCTGGTTCTTATCTCAGAACTGTGAAATATTTTTTTTTGGAAAGTTTAATTCATCTGAACTTACAATGTAACCCTTTTGGAAGGAAGTCATCATAAATGCCAACCAATGGACAGTAAATCAGTTTTATTTCAACCAGCCGGCCCTTGACGCCAGGCTGCACATTTTGCTCTCTGGAGGGTTTCATGATGCCCAGCCTCCTCCGGAAGTCACATTAGGTGAAGATGAATTCGAGCTAACTTCTTCCTTCACCATCATTATAAAGAGAGAGGTTTATTCCTTTCTTTCTAGGCAAACAATGTAACTGCCATCAGCCGGCTGAGGAAGTGAAGCGGCCACTTACCTTCTGCAGACTGACATCAGCCCCCAGCATTTTCTCCACAGTTGGCCTTGGTAGAGAGAGATTGTGATTCAGGAATCCAGAGAAGGTTTCATTGTCCACCAGGAAATCCTGAAGCTTCAAGCCTATCAAAAAAAAAAAAAATGGTGTTTTGTTTTCATTTAATAAGTAACTCAAAACAAAACAAAACAAAAAGCACTATGAGGCAGGTGGAGAAAAATATCATACTATTGATTGCCTTGTTTTAAACTGATTGATGAGCACAGGCTTCTGGCTTAAGCACACAGCGAAATGAGCTAGGGGAGCTCTGCCTTATCAGGAGAGACAGGAAGAGACTGCCTTCTGATAGTGGAGTCTCGCTCCCAGACTCACACAGTGCCACAGTGCTGTCACACACACAGTCTCTCCTTGCTTTCCAAACAAAAAGCCCAATCTTTTAAATGATCTCATCCTTTCCACCAGAGATTTGAGACATCAACCCCACCACTCCTGTCTCCCCGGAACCATCTCCCATAGCTAAAATCTGAGCCATTTAAAGGCTTATTCCATAAGCCATAGGGGCAGATCTCATGGAGCTGGCAATGGTTCTCAAACTTTAATGTGCATCAGAATTACTAGTGGGACAGAACAGACGGTTGGACCCCAGCCCCAGAATTTCTGATTCAGTGGACCTGGGATGGGGCTGGAGAACCTGCATTTCTAACAAGCTTCCAGGGGATATTTGATGCTGCCTGCCAGGGACCACTGGTGTACACATGGTGCATATCAAAGCACTCTCCTGGTCTCATTTTAATTAGAAACAAAACATGTGATGTTAGGCTCTAAAGCCCAGGCTTGCCATGCCTTAGAACAATACATAGGCATATATTTTTAAATCCACCCTACCAAATAATTCACTTGCTAAAGGGTTTCATATAGATTCCTATTAAACAATAAGCTCTCCAGCCAGGTACATTTAGAAAAAGCTTCAATCCAGTGATGCAAATCAGAAAAAGCACTGGTCAGGAACCCGGAATTCTAGAGCCTAGATTTGGAGGCTGTTTCTGATACCATGTCACATGGGTATTTCAGGCCATTGTTCTGAACCTTAGTTTCTTCACCTCCAAAACAAGAGATTTCTAAGCAGATGCCTGGAGGGGCCCTCTGACTCTGAAATAATATCACTTTCCCAGTCTTATTTCATTTGACTGTCCACCTCTTCTCTTTCCACCCCATCCTCCTAATAGTCTAAATTCTTGTTTGCAATAAAGATAAAACCAGCTCATCATGACCTCAAGGGAGGCTGGGCAGTCACTTGCCCAGGCCCAGACATAAATTGACCTCTAGGGGGCAAACTTTACAAACACAAATGATTCACCTGAAGAGGTCCGATCTGACCACAGGGTTCCAGTGTGAGGCTTAGTGAGTTAATCCTACACTAAGAGGGTCAAGCCCAGACATAAAGTAGCAGCTAGGACCCTACATATCATGCTGATTTCCATTAGAGCTGTGTGATCCAGGCATGTTCTGCCTTAAGCAAATTTCAGTAATACTGTATGGAGTTCTAGAAAAATAACTAAGAAAGATTCGCATCTCTAGAGAAATGATTCTCCATGACACCTATGTAGCCAGCTCCTAGGGATTCCTCATGACTCCCAGAAGCTTCCTGGGCCTTTTAGTGTCTTTCTCAGAATAGGTTCTCCTGCAAACTGCCGCCAGCCTGGTGTTCCCCCTCACACATGATGCATACTGCACCTAAAACTCACTTAGGGGAGTATGCTAAAATGCAGTTTTGGGGTCCAATCCTTACAGATTCTAAAAATGGATCTGGAGAGGGTGGCCCACAAGTCTACATCTTAATTAACTGCCTTGTACTTCTAAGGAAGGGGGTCGGAGAGCCATGTTTTAAGAAACACTGTTTTACTTACATGCTTCTCCACTAGACCATGCCCATAAGGTCAAAGAATATGTGTTTTATTAGTGTCCCCAATTCCCATTTCAGGGCCCAGCACAGAATTACCGTTCAGTGAATGACAGCTAAATAATAAATACCAGGAGATTGGATTAGGACTGAAAAGATTCACAAGTATCTGAGCAACAGCCCAGATTTCCTTCCATCTCTGAGCAAGCCCAGGAAGAGCCTAGGGAAGTCAGGACCATCCCGAAGCCATACCCCAGGACCTTGAGCCACTAGAACAGCCTTCCTAGGGACAGAAAGTGATCCAGGACTTCCTGTTTACCCGTGACAGGGGTAAACAGGAAGGAAAGTGGTAGGTATGTGGCAACTTCAGTTGAGGCCTAGCATGAGAAGGCCAACACCGACTATCCTACAGCAACAGAAAAAAAAAAACCACCAGCAAGTCAGAAACCTGGGGGGTTCTGCATCTTTGTTTACCAGGTCATTTCACCTAGTTGTGCTTGCACTGCTTTACCCCCAAAATTGAGGGGCCAAAAAGAGTCCCCATAAACCCTTGACAGAACAAAATAAACATGTGAACTAACTCATCAACCGGTTCAGCCACACACTCCTCCCAAGCAGAGCCAGGGCAGCGCACAGCACTGTGCCAAGGAACTGCAGAACAACCCCCTCCTTCCCACAAAGGGCGGCAGAAATGTGGGAGGCTGACCCAGACTGCACTTTCAATGGGTCTAGGTCATCCACCAACACTCTTGGGACCAGCAAATGTGCTCAGCATGTTTATAAGACTCTTCTGTTATGTCAACAGGCTCTGAGGATGAAAACAGCTGGATGTGATCAAACTCTAACCGCCTATCCCCTGGACGAGGCACAAGAACCAAGAGGCTGGTTAAATAGTCAACAACCTTTGTCAGTGCACGTGCGTGGTGTGGGAGGATGGCCGGGTGGGGAAGCGGCACAGAGGGCCAAAGAGCCCTGGCTATGAAGAACTCACAGTCTGGTCACATGGATATCTACACATGCTGGCTCAGTCTCACATTGCCCCTGACAGCTGCACTCATGTGGACACAGGAAGGCAACGTGGTACTGTAAGCTGATTCTCAGTCTTGGCTGCATGCTAGACTCACCTGGAAGCTTTACAAACAAAATCCCAAAGCCTAGGCCACACCCCAGAATGCCTAATCAGAACTGCCAGGGGTAAGACTCAGGCATATCAGAATTTTTAAAAAACTTTCTAGGTGACTCTGACCAAGTTTGAAAAACAATAATATTCAGGGGGAAAAAAATCAGGGGTTAGAACTAGAAAAGCCTAAATTTAGTAGTACCCACTCCCATGAATTGGCTATATGACCACAGAAGGTCACTTAGCTTCCTGAGATGGAATTTTCCTGCCTATGAATGAATGTAACAGCCCCCACCTATTGAAGACGTGTGGACTGGAGAGATTCATATGTAAAGCATGAATAATGAGCAGCTGGCTCATGACAGGTGCTTAATAAGTGGTAATATTTTGTTATTGAAGAAACGATTTCCTTCAGGTTTACCACTGTACAACGATGCACTGTAAAGAAGACGAAGACACAGTCCTGCCTTCAAGGAACTTTCTGGGCTGATGAGGAAGACAAAGAGGCACATTTGACTCGAGAGAGCAAAAGAAGAGATAAGAAAGCCCAAGGAAGAGAATTAATAGAAGCATTTGTCCAAGATGAGGTTTATCTGCAAGTGCTTCATGGGAATTGCAGGGGACAAGTTCTAGAAAGAACCCAACAGCCCCAAATCCCCAGAAGCTGCTAAGGAAAGAGTAAGATCTCCCCTGATGGCAAGGATGAAGTCATCCTGTACTCATGTACTCAGAGTGCTGTGCACACAATAGGTGCTCAATAACTGTTTATGAATGAATGAATAAAATAGCAAATAAATTTAAAGAGAAGAGATTCCTCAAAACTTAAGATTTCAGAAGTAGGGAGGAAGAAGAGAGGAGACGGGTGTGTGTGTGAGGACAGAGCAGGGTGGCTCTGTACCTACTGGAAAACAAGTGGGGAAGCCAAGAATAGTGTGAACACCAGATGTCTGAAGCGGCCATCCTTCTCTCACTCCTTTATGACTGGGCCCATGAGTCACCACCTCCAGGAAGCCTTCCCTGAACTTCCCACCTTCCCACCTTCAAACTAGGTTAGCAACCCTCTTCTGTCTCCTGACAGCAACTTCATTTTCCCAAAATACTATACAGATCAAGTTTTAGTTGTCTAAAGCTTTAGTTGTGTGTACGTCTTTCTCCCAGAACACTAAAAATGTGTTGAAGACCAGGATTTGTAACTCCAAAGCCAGCAATGCCTGGCACAGAGGAGCACTCGGTGAATGAATGAATGAACAAATGAACAAATACAAATGAGGGAATAAATTAATGAATTGATGTGATCTGGGAAACTGCCACTGTGGAGGGTTGGAGGGAAAGCTACCGCAGATGGAACTCAAGTTCCTCTAAGCCCACTGGGTCACATTAGTGCAGGTCAAGAGAAGAAACATCGGGTTAAGTAGTAGCTGGGAGCAGAGCAGAGAACAGAACAGAGGAAGGCTGAGTCAATACATGATGAAATGAAAATGTCACTGGCATTTGCCCCACTGGGCTGAGCTTGGGGTCGAATGACAGAACATACTTGTAGGCCCAGGATAGTTCCCGACACTGAGTAAGATGCTCCATAAAAGAATGGATGATATTATCAGCCTTTCTAGGAATGACCAATACCATTCCTAAATTCAATCCTAAATTAACCCTAAATGCAGGTTGTTATGGGGGCACAGAAGAGGGTCCCTAACCTAGTTTAAGGGTGGGAAGGTCAGGGAAGCATATGCAGAAGAGATGGGAACAGAGAAGTGACTTTGCCAAATATGCTGACGTGCTGAATTCACGGTCTAATTACGTTTATACACGTATGTGTGTGCATATTGTGTATTTGCCTGGCTGAGTTCCTGAGCTGATAGAACTGACGAATTCTTGCTGGTGATACTGTCTACAAGGCAAAGGAAAGGTTGGAGCAGACTGATTTGTCTATTCAGGACTTTATAAAAGAACAAATAAATCTAGCATTTTACAGAGAATCAACTCTCATTGATCACATCTGCTGGTCTCTGCAAGGATGGAGACGGGTAGAAGATGACCACCAAGAAAGACCAGCCATTCCCAGCCGACTGGGAATACTTGATGCAAAGGACAGTACTAGGTCACTTAAGTTTGATCAAACATGGACCTGGATTTTGTCGTGTATAAAACCTGTGGGTGGGATCTCTGAGGTATTCTTACTTGTGGTACTGAGAGGAGTACAAGGTCAAATTAAAACTGGAGAGAGCATCAGAAGAGCTGAACTGTAACATGAAACTCTTTTCCCCCTTTTCTTGGTCTTTCTGGGCCTCAGTTTCCTTGGATGTAAACATGAAGCTAATAATATCCACAAATTATTGCGAAAACCAAAAAATCAGAAATATGAAAGTGCTTGGCTCTGGGGAAGGGCTGACTGGCTTCACGTATTTACATGGGAAACTGAGAAGGTATGACCACTGTCACAGACGCAGGGACGGGAGGCCAGGATACTTGCTAAAATAAACCTGAGTCCCTGCTTCCCTCAGGGAAGACTGAAAGTCGCTCTCCAGCAGAGGGCCAAGACAGCTCTCCTACCACAGTGTCTTCAGTACTGACCAAAGTACCACTGAGCTCAGCCCTCTTGGTTTGGTTTTGCCTGGAAGAGCAAATAGGGGCCTACCAATTCCCCAGAAACTTTTGCCTTGAGTGCAGTGTGGCAGAGCAAAGGAAAGGAGCAAGGAAAACCAAAACCAAAAAGAACTTAGTGTCTACAAAGAACAAACAGGTGAAATGTGTGTGTTGTGGGCTGGGGAAGAGCTACGCAGAATCCTCAGTTCCTCGCCATCCATAGAGGCCGGGCCTCTCTGCCCACACTAAGGAAGCCCTCCACAGGCAGGCAAAGGGGTGTGGAGAGGCGAGGCCCTGCCCCAGGGGATGCTTTCTTGGCCACTTAGTGTTCTTTCCCTTCTCTCCAGGCAGCCTGCCCAGCCAAGGCCAGCCACCACCTCTGAAACAGAGAGCCATGAGGGAGAAGGGATGCAGAAAGAGAGGGAGGGAGGAGCAGAGGAGGAGGGACGTCCTCAGGCAGGCGAGCTGGCTGGGGTTACTAGCGGTCAATGCCCTCCAGGACCCAGCTCAGGTTTCAAGATCTCCCCAGCCTTGGGCTCCACATGAAAAGGAACCACAGCAATCAGCAGCTTGAGAAGAGGGTGGAGAAGGCAAATTTTAAAAAGGAGAAGCAAAGAAAGAGATCACTCAGCACTGGAGGCCCAGATACTGGAGTGGCTGGGTCTCCCAGACCTGGCCATGTCAGATGAGCAGTGACTATGGCCAGGGGAGGAGTGGAAAGGCACAGAGGAGACAGGCTGGCTGTGCCTAAACTTGTCTGGCCTAAAAACCAAGACCTTGGAACATTTCTCTGCTACAAAGGGGCTGGCAACAAATATGCTCTGCTGTCTTCTAGGGTATCCTTTTGTTCTATTGGTTTGTTCTCCTGATGCAGGGGCTCTACTTTCTTCAGGGGGTGAGATGACTGAGCCCTCTCTGGGAAGACCTTGATGTTCCAAGCTAGAGAAGGGGAAAGGCAGTGACAGGCTGCTCCCTGGTGTGACTCCCTAAGGCAGGGGCAGGAGACAGGGAGCACACAGAGATGGGGCACATGGCCTTTAGATCTCCCTGCTGGTCATCTGGGACCTGAATTAGTTTCTTTCTCTACAGTAAAGGCTTGCTGAGGAATCTCAAGGCCTGAGAGAACTCAGGCTTTGGAGTCTGGCTAACCTGGTTCGAATCTCAGTTTCAGAATTTTCCAGTTTCATGGGCTTGGGAAAGTCACTGGTTAGGCTCTCTGAGCCTCTGTATTTGTAAATGAAGGTCTACCTTCCTCCGATTGTGGGTTATGCAAGCATTAATAGCACCCAAGTGTGTTAACTACCCTAAATACTGACTCACACGTAATGCCAGAGAAAATCAGGCTGAAAATTAAATATGCTCAAAAAGAAGGTTGATAAAGTCATTATGACAATTATGTGAAGAGTTTCCAAGAGAAACCAGACTGTTTGTGGTTATGTGCCCCGAATCTTTGCAGAACGTACTAGGGAAGCCAGAGTCTTCTCTTTAGACCAATGGGAGTGATATAGCCTCAAGAACCATATGTTTCTTAAAGAATTTTACGCATGTGAATGTACACTCATTCAACCAACTCCTAAATAGCTACTGTACCCAGTGCTTTGGTTGAAAGGAATGAGACCTTTTTCAGTGTTGCCCAAAGACAGGCCCCTGTAACAAAAGAGGTGTCATATGAAGGCACAATCCCTTCCCTTCCAAGAAGAGGTAGGCAGAGGGTAAGCAGAGTGGTGAGCCTCCAGCCCCATCTGCCATTGTAGTCTGTCAGCACTGAAATCGGGGGTAGAAAGTGTCCTCATTTTTTTTTCCCCACATTCATCTCCTAAGACAGTAACACACCTGCTATGATTTGAACATTGGAAAGTTCCTCTGTTGAAACTTCACCACCAATGTGATAGTATTAAGAGGTGGGACCTTAAAGAGGTAATAAGTCATAAAGGCAGAACCTTCAATATCAGGGTAGGTTATGTCCCCCTCAGTCCCTTCTGCCATGTGAGGACACAGTGTTTGTCCTTCCCATAGGATGCAGTGACAAGGTGCCATCTTGGAAACAGAAAGCAGCCCTCACCAGACACTGAATCTGCAACACCTTCATTCCGGATTTCCCAGCCTCCAGAGAAATAAATTTCTATTGTGTAAAATTTCTCAGTTTGGGGTATTTTTTGTAATGGCAGTCCAAACAGACTAAGACAATACCCAGGTCTGACTGGTAGGAAAGGTTGTTGGAAGCCACTGGAATAACGACTGATGTCCACTGGTAAGAACCTGAATGGCTATAAGGAGTCTTTATCTGAAAGGCTTAAATCTGACAAATCACACTGGACAGAAGGCTGTGAGCACCCTCAGGCTGGTGGGGGAAGCCCAGGAGGAAAAGAAAGTTAATACTGAGGAGGTCACATGAGCCCAAATGAGTTCTGAACCTAAACAGAAAGACAGGAAGAAACAAGGGTCCAAATCACAATAGCTGAGGAGAGAACTTTACGCAGGGAACCCTTTGGGAAGACCAGAGAGGCAGAGAAAGGGAAGAGGAAGCCCAGAAGATAAAGGGGTGAAGAGAGGGTAAGAGTCTAAAGTAGGAAGAAACGCAGAGTCCAGAAATGAGAAAGGCTGAATCAAACAGAAGGGGGCAGAGAGAAGAGGAGCTGGGGAGAAGAAAGAGTTAGAGACATTCAGTTCTCACAGGTGAGATGCACTGACTAAACATGGGGCCAAGAACTCCAAACACCACATAACACAGGGCTAGAATTATCCTGCGAGGACCTGCAAGGTCCAGGGAACAAAAGGAAGGAAAGAAAGATGGGTCTACAAATTAGGGACTGCAATGGAATTTTGTCCAGGGCTGGTCTAGGAAGAATTGTTAATATACATAATGTACAAATAGCTTAATTTTTCCTAATTTCTAAAATTAATAACACTTGTTAAAGACATGGTAGTATTTTGTGGGCAGAGAAAGAAAGGTGATTCATATTTACTAAGCCTTGGACACCTTATATTATTTTCCAGAATCCCTAAAGCAAGCTTATAAGAAAGGTATTATTACTCCCATGTCTCACGCAAGGAAACAGATCTGGAAGTTAACATCTTGCTCAAGGTCACAGAACCAGCGAGTGGCATATTTCAACACAAACAGCTTCAGCTACAAAGCTTTGGTCCCTTCCACTTTATTAGCAATTAAATGAATTTTTCACTCTCTAAAAATGCTTAATTGAAAGCTAGTATTGCTGCCCACACTTCCTGGTGTTGGATGACATGACAGCATAGCAGAAAGAGGCTGAGCTTGGAGTCACACAGACCTGGATTCAATTTACAACTTTACTCTGTGGTCCGGGGTGGCAGACAGAACCCTTTAAAGCCTCAGTTTCATGGTCAATAAAATGGGGATGATACCACCAACCAGCTGTTTTAAGCCTTTAATTAAATAATCCATTTAAGACATAAAACAGCATCATTACCTGGTGCAACCTGGTCTGTTGTACAAAGAGTCGCTCTAAGATTGTCTTTTTGTGCCTCAATGCAACAGTGATGGAAGAATGAGAAATGGGGAAGCTCTCAGCAAGAAATAAACTGGACCCCCAGGGGCTCTTTGCCACCTAAGAGGTAAAGAAATCTTACACTGGAAAAGCAGGGGACACGCAACACTGTTTTTGATGTTAACAATTCAAAAAACTTTTAAAGCAATCTGATATTGGTGGGGTACATGCCGTTCTGTAATTGAATGCAATTGTGTTTTCTATTCTTGTCTGGGTAAAGCTGACCTTTGATTTGATTTAGTTCAAGCAATATTTCAACACTGCAGTGGAGCGCTGCACCCCCCTGCTTACAGCCCAGCTGGGGCCAGGCTCCTGCCCTGATGAAAACCAATGGCCTGTACTCAGGGACACAGCCCTGGCTTTGACAGGTCTGGGAAAACCTTCTCATGGTAGGTGGAAAGGTTTCAAACCATGAAATTCTTAAGGCCTCCATCCTAAACTTTTGACAAGTGCACGAAGAATATGAATTGCAACCACCCAAAGATTTCAAGGGATTTCCATTTTGATGACAAATTCTAACACATATGTCATCAGATCTCCCTATAAGATGACACATGGGGTGGGTACCCAAGGACAGAAAATGAAGTTTAGAACTATAACCTCAACTTCAGCCGCTGCTTGAATGGAATGAGGGACTTCAGGCAAGAAAGGAGAAGTGGCTATGAGTCACAGGAAGTTCGTTATAGATGGGCCTTGGGACATGTTACCCGTCCCCGTGCCTGTTACCCATAGAACCAGGAAGGGGAGGAAGTCTGGCCCTCTGTCTCCTTTCTCACCACAGCCTGTTCATACCCAGTGCCCTGTGACCCCTCAGAGAAGTTTCTGGCTCTCCCGGGCAACTCTCTTTAGGATATAATAAACAGCACAGCACTTAAGACTAGAACTCTGTTCCTATTGTGGCCCCTTGCTAGCTGTGCTTTCTTAGGCAAGTTACTTAGCCTTTCTGAACTTCAGCTCCTTCATTTGAGTAGAAAAAAAATTAAATCCCCTACATTCCATGATGACTGTGAAAATGCAGTAAATCAAGGCAGAAGCCTAGTAGTAACCATGTACTAAGTGCTTTCCCCTTCTTAATACATTTATTTGCTAAATCATCCTCAAGGAAGGTGCTGTTATCTCATTTTGGGGAAACTGAGATACAGAAAGGTTATGAAATTATCCAAGGGCAAGTAGCTGGTAAGCAGCACCCAGAGGCAGGATTTGAACCCTGGCAGCCTGGTTGCCATGTCAATTCACTAAATTGTACAGCCTAGGGGATATTTACACCATGTTAATTTTATAGCCCTTTCTTCAAATGCTGACCACAGCCAACTACCTTGCCATGTCACCACATCCACCGGCCCTCTGGAACTCATATCTTCTAGGCTTTCAAAGATTAAAGCAGAATCAAAGGCCCATACCATGATTTCTAGGTGTTACCTAGATTGACAGGCAGAAAACTATGACCCTTTTCCCTAAGTCAAGTCCAGCAAAACTTGTACAACAACCTTGAATTGAGCACCATTAGAAAGGTCAAACAAGCCAGATTGTATGCTGAATATACGGAAAATGGCAACCACTCCATTGACTCAACACAAAACCTAGCTGAAGAGATAGAAAAATCAGGATGTTGGGATCCATATGGCGCTCCCCTTCAATAAACACCATTTATTGGATGAAGCTGGAGAATACAATGCTAAGTGAAGTCAGCCAATCCCCCAAAAAACAAATGCTGAATGTTTTCTCTGATATAAGGAGGCTGATTCATAGTGGGGTTGGTAGGGGGAGCATGGGAGGGTTAGACGAACTCTAGATAGGGCAGAGGGGTGGGAGGGGAAGGGAGAAGGCATGGGGTAGAAAAGACGGTGGAATGAAATGGACATCATTACCAAAAACATGAATGGTGTGAATATACATTGTATACAATCAGAGATATGAAAAATTGTGCTCCATATGTGTAATATGAATTGTAATGCATTCTGCTGTCATGTATAAAAAATTAGAATAAAAAATTTAAAAAAAAACGCCATGTAGAGTACAATTCTCATGGAAAGTGCCATTCACATGCACCATGGGGTACATGCACATCCAGAAATGTATAACTTGCCAGCCTTGGGTATAGCTGGAAAGCATCCTTCAGCTGACGCATCTACCCTCATGGCCAAATTCCACAGGTACAGAAAATGATCTGCAATCCCACAACGTAACCAATGGTCTTCTGTAGTTAAAAGGTGTCTGTGTTGCCCTAACTTGGGACAGGGCCAGACCCCTGTAAAAACTAGGAGCCAAGATCTTGGCTGAGTCCTACTCATAGGGGAGATTGGCTATCTGGCATCCTGCCATATCACAGAACCCAAGGCCCTATCCATATGGTCACAGCGATAAAAGATGGAAAAACTCCACAGGACCCATAAACGCTCAGGAACTATCCCCAGATCAGCATAAGCAATGGTGAGACTCGTGGAGCCACCATGGGGGACACAGCAATGGACAAGAGCCCAGCTAATTATGGAAACAGGGGGTAGGGGATTTGAGGAACTTCCTAGAGAGACCAAGAGGATGGATGATCCACCCCAGAGAGGCAAGAAGCCTCAGCCCCAGCATATGCATTTTCCAACTTCCAGGGCTAGCAGAAAGCCCTGACCGCTACACAGAGGTACCCACTCAAGTTGTCCATGGAGCCACCTGGAGTTGAAGGGGAGCCTGAAGTCAAGATTCCAGGATTTGGGAGAGGAGCAAGCACTGGGACAAATGGATGCCTGAGCAGAAATGCTCAGCAGGAAGCAGGGTAATGAGACCATTAGGCATCACTAAGCAATGCCCTTGGAGTCACTGAAAAGGAAAAATAGCAGTAAAGACATTACAGACAAAAGGACACCTCCTTTTCCAGCCCCATCCTGATTCTGGAAGCACCAGCCCCACCAGGAAGGCCTTAGCTTGGGCCAGTTTCTGCTATTAACCCCGCCTGGAAAGGACAGATTCATCGGAGCAGGGACACAGTGAGGCAGGTGGCTATGGGTGGAGAATGAGACTGAAGGGCAGGGCCAGGGAGAAGGCTGAGGAAGGAGCCAGTTCTTCCTCCTTCCCAGTGTCCTGGCAGGAGTAGATGCAGGCTTGTGAGGCCCAGAAATGACACAACGTGGGGGCAGACTTTCTGAAAGAATGTGTAAATACATTGCTAAGACTCCTCAGAGCAGGTTGCAAGGGGGCCATGAAAGTGAAACAGTTTCCCAGTAAATGCACGTTATGCCTCTGGGTTCAAGGTAAAGTTCTGAAAAATAAACTTTGTGAAAGAAAGAAAGTTGAGACTGTTTTAAGAATTTCTATTACTAGTATTAACTTTGAGCCCTGCTGACCTGGGTTCATACAAGGGAATCAATTCTACTATTACATGTGCTGGATTTTCTTATTTTTGTAACCAGTTTCACCTGACCCTTTCAACACTGTGTGAAGGAGAAAGGGCAGCTATTTTATTTTCTCTTAGCTTCATCCCATGAAGATGAACTGATTGCCTACCCTACCTGCTATTGTGTTGTGCCTGGGATAAAACCAGAAAAAGGGCCTATGAAGGGGACAGAGTCTAGAGGTCAGGCACACGGTGTGGTCCTGACTGCCCTCCCAAGTTTCCAAGCATCTTTGGGTTGTTTTGCCAAATCTCAATTTTGAGGCAAGGAAACCTGAGGCCCAGAGAAGGTAGTCCAGGCAAAGTGTAGCCAAGGCCAAGGTCAAACAGCCAGGAACAACAGGGAAGTGGAGCAGCTCAGACTTATTATGAGTCAACTATGGGTTAGGAGCTCTCTACCAGATAGCCACAGAAATCACCTCATTTAACGTTCAACCATCCTCAGGATAGCTAATCTCCACATTTTAGGTAAATAGAGCACCAGAAATAATCAAAACTTGCCAAAGGTTCATATTTAATGAGAGATAGAGCTTGAATTTGTTACCAAAACAATCTTTACACAGGGCTCAAAACTTTTTCTCTTTTACCAGTATTTTCCAGTCTTCAATGATTCACAAATTATTCTCGCAAACTTTACCATATCCATGTAAGATGATGTTTTCTTTAATTATCTTTTTTCCTATTTAACATCCTTTTTAGTAACAATATCTATGAAACAGTCTAAGTTGGAATTAACAGATATCATCCATGCACTGCCTGAAATCATCTCAGCTATCACTCAGAACTCACTCAGAGAAGTGAGTTCTTTGTTGATCTCCATCTCACAGGATCAGAATCTAGACATTTCTAGGGTTTCTGAAAATTAAGCCATTTTTTGTATTTCCTTGGAGCTGCAGTCATGACAGGAATTTAAGAAGAATGAATTCTTCTTACACTGACTCCCAGACATCAATGGTTCACCCCTCAACCTTGTGGTTATTCTCTGGTTCAGAAATAAGATGACCAAAAAGTTCACCAAAAAGTTCTCATGATAAGAAAACTAGGTTAGCCACCTCGGTTAGCCTCCTTTCTTGGGCTTCTCATGAGTACAACTTCCAGAACAATTAGAAGATTCGTCTATAAATTAATTCTTCAAAACTCGAGGCCTTCCCAAATGGAAGATTATCACAACAGCACATGATAGCACTGTAGAAGGAGAACTGCATGGGCAACAGGGGTGTACAAACTTGGAGAAGTCACCTCACCTTTCAGGATACGATTATTCTCCACAACAGAAGTTTTACATTGTTTTGTACATCTCTCTATCTCAGCATCTTGAACAGCGATTGGCATGGTTGAATGATTGAATCAATCAACCCATTCATCTATGAATGAATTAAACAGCCTCTAAGGTCTCTTTCAAAAGATGGAAATTAAAAGGATGTTCTAGTCCAGGAAACCATGAGATTAGAAGAGAGTATTTGAGGAGAGACTTCCATATCCACAACTTATCTGTGGATAGTCCACTGGATTCAGCAGATGTATGTTGAAGAAAAGGTAAATCCTCCAAAAACAGGACCCAGTGACACCAACACTGGTAACAAGGAAAGCTGGTAGTTCTCTAAGATTCTAGGGGTAGTGTCTGAAGGGTTTGATAATCTCCAGGCAACTGATCCAAGCCTCAAACCTTGGTCCTAGAGTAATCAATGACTTAAATGAGAACAAAGAGAGTTATTCATCATATTCCTAGACAACAGGACACAAGCAGCAACAGATGTAACACATGGAAAAATCAGAATGTAAAATAGTTGAGGTAGGATTAGATGGCACAGGGAATCTAAAATGGAAATTAGAAAAGATACATATTCTTCCTTTAGTTCAATAAGTCAACTGCACAATTTAGAAAAGGAGAACAAGCCACTTGCAATTCTGTATTTAAAATAATCTGCCATTTTGGTTGGCCACACATGGGTTATGAGTCAATGGGTACGGTGAATGCCAAAGAGCCTAATGCAATCTCAGATTGCGTGAACAGAAGCAAAGCACTTAGAACAAAGGAGCCAAAAGTCCCTTTCTCTTCCACACCAGAATACTTTTGTAATTTCTGGTAAACTTTAAGAAGAAGATAAACACAATGGAGACATCATCAGAGAACAGGCAGAAATTTGGGAGGAAAAGCATTCCAAAAAAGAATGGAGGACATTTAGCCTAGAAAATTCAAAGGCTCCAGGAAGAAAGGAAAAAACAGTAGAGCCGTCTTCAACTTTCCAAGGAAAGTAAAATTGGACTTGTTCCCTTGGAATAATAACATGGTAGTGAATATTTTCTGATAGAGCTGTTGACACCAAAATGCACTTCCTCCTGAGACACAGGTCACTGTTTCAGGAAATGATATGTGCGGTAGAGAAGGTGAACCAGGGCAGAGCTCCGGACCAGATCATCTCCAAGGATCTTTCCAGCTCTGAGATGAATGGTACATAGGGTGAAGCCCATCATGCTAGGACCAGGGTGTCAGAGCAGATAAACACACGCCCAAAGGGATCAAAACTGACATTTCCCCAATGCAGATTTTCTCTGAAACAGAGTGCTATTCAAAATCAATACACATTCACTGAATTCCTCTAGGAAGAAAGAAGTAGCAAGACTGTGCATTACCCAGTAGAACGAGATCTGGCTTTTCATTGCAACACAAAGGAAAGAAGATGGTAGGAACTGAAGAAGTATCTGCAGGGCGGTAAAGGGGACAAGCTGGAGAAGAGGGAGGAGCAGGAGACGTTCTCTCTGTACAGCCATGCATTCTCCTCTCCAACCTAACTCATATCTCCTATTGCTCAAAGGAGAAAAATAGTTCCATTTCTAAGGTTGTCTCTACTAGATCTGAAAACGCTGGACAACTCAGGCCATCAGACAATTTCAATAGCCCCATGGATTGAGGGGCAGAAGAGCTCAACCAGAAGGTCAAAAGGCATCACTGTCATCTAAGAGTAACACGGGCTCCTGCTTATTGAGCATCTCCAAAGTGCCAGAGTGCCGCAGTCTGGCTGGGCACAAATCACGAGCCACTGAAGCAGGAACAAACTTTATTTTTAAACTGCAGGAAAACACTTCACACAGCTCCCGGGGAATCCTCCCGAACGCCACGAGGCTTCTCCAGAAAACCCCCAGCCGGAAATATCTCTCTCGGAAATCCCTCCTCCTGCACTTCCCCAACCAATGGGAACTCTCGGGGAATCCCCGGAAATCCCCATGAGAACTCCAAAATAGTGCGAGAACTCAAAAGTTGCGGCAGAGGCGGATAGTAATGCCTCGCCTGTCAATCAATACTGTTGGCAAAATGCCAGGGACCATACAGACTCGGCCGTGGCTCTCAGCACCAGACATTGTATTGGGTTTTACATGTTACATTGCAAGAATAGGTGTTATTTTATAGCTGAAAAAAATTAAGTCTTAAAGAGATCTGTGATCTGAGATGCCAACAATCCAAAACAATCATAGTTCGTATTCACTGAGTACTTCCTAGGTGTCAAATCGTATTTTCAAGCAATAAAATGTTTTATCTCATTTATGCCTCCTAACAATCCTAGATAGGTTATCTGTTATCTCCTTTTTACAGATAAGAAGAAATGTCCCAAAAGGGGCTAACCAACGTATTCGCAAAGTCACATAGCTACAAAGCAAAGTATGCTCACACTCTTTCCTCTGTGACACACTGTCCCTGAGTGGTACAAGAAATAACCCAGCTCTACCCTTGGTCAACCAGATAGGGGCCCTCTAGTACATCAGGAAGGACTGAGGCTTTGACCAGTGGCCTGCAGGTCAAGGAAACAGCACCCAGGGTGATCCATCCATAGAGTCAGCAATGGTCCAGTGGGAAACCACTTATAGCCGACCCAGGGGCCCAAGTACAGCCACATTTCTCCACTGTGGAGCAACACATCCTCTGTACCATCCCCAATACAGCTTTGCTTCCCTTTGTCATCAGGTCCCATTTTGCCCACTGCCTCTTCCTGCCCAAGGAGAATACACCTCTGTCTGCCCAAGAAAAATCTGGTTTAAACTCTATACCATTTTTTTCTTTTGCAAAATGAATCACAAACTGGGAGCCCCTCAGCAAAAGTCAACTTACTCCATTCTCTCCTCGGACACCAAAAAAAAAAAAAAAGTAAAAAGTACCTCCCTGGAACAGAGGCAGCGGTTGGCCCATGCTGGCCAGGACTGTTCATCCCTGACACGGTTTGGAACCACTGTCCATGGTGATAACAAAAAGCCAACCGGCTTTCACTAGACTTCATTATTGCTTCTGAATCCTCTAGATCATCATGCCTTTCTTGCCTGCCCTCAGTGGACTGTTCTCACTGGCCTCTGTCCCTTGGCAGGCCACAGACTGGGAGGTTGCACTGTGACTTCTTCGGCCAATGCCTGGGTCAGCAGACCGCCTGCTCCTCGGACACTTAAGTGGCATGCAATAAACCGCCTGGGCACTTACCAGATCAGAGGGAAAGATTTCACTTTTTAAAGATCAGAGTTCAAATGCCTAACAGACTAAATCAAATGACTACAGGGAAGATAAATTGCGTTTTCCTTTAAGAAGTAAACACTCAACTTTCCCTTACCTGTATCAAGTTGCAACTCTCGCTGCTTATATACACAGAAGCATCCCCTGTCTGTAAATATGTCCATTCACAGCAACCATATGACTGGCCCAACTCAAAAAAAAAAAAATGCAGTTGGCAGCAACCTGCACCCCTAACTCCCTCTCACCAAGCCTGTGCTGTCCTGTCTAGGGATTTCTCTTCCCAGAGAAGGCCAGTCCATTCACTGTGGCAACCAGCTTCCCTAGTTTTGTTTCTAGTGCCTCCCTCAGCTCAGAGAAGCCCTAGCTCCCAGCCAGTGATGAGAAAAACCTCTTAAAGAAGAGCTAAAAGGAACAAGCCCCAGGCCACCACGGCAGGCCAATGTCCAATTCCAAAGGCTACGCAGGAAGGCTCTGCTTACTTGGACTGGAATTCTTGATCTGCTGTAATGTCCTCAGAACTTTGTGTATGTCTTTCATGCTGGTGTCTCTCCGGCTGTATAAAAGAAGCCTCCGAGCGTCTGAGAACAGGCGAGATACACTGTAAAGAGTACAAGAAAAGTGGAAAAGCCCTGGTTAGGTCAGCTGCTGCTTCGAGAAAGTGACTACCATCCACCTGCCCCAGCCTGGTTTCCAGGCCCTCTACAGGCCAATCCCATCCTCTCCCCTTGCCTGGCCTCACTAACAACCTGTGCTCCCACCCACCATCCCTGCCTCAAGATGCCCTTCCTATGACCCAAATCAACCTCAAAGGCCCAGCCCATCTCTCTCTCTCTCTCTCTCTCATACACACACACACACACACACACACACACACACACCAGCGTGCCCCCAGGGCAGACTTATCTACAAGGCACAGTGAGCTCACGATAATCTTAAAGGATCATGAAAATGGTTTCGCTTTTTATAAAAATCAAAATTTTAAATGAATATAATAAGAAAGCACATTTGGTAATGAATCTACCTGGATTATATTTGCTTTTATGCCAACAGTCATAAAATGGAATTTTTAATATTTTTTTCACAGACGAAAGGGCCCGTGAAGGCCCCAAAGCCTGTGGTCCATGATCTTTATAATGTGGCTCTGCCTGCCCCAGCTGCCGCTCCCTCAGAATTGTCTTCAAGTGGGTCCTTAGCACACTCTAACTCATGTCAAGGTTCCAGATATCTCAAGAATCTTCAATGGCTCATTTGTTAGATGCTTTATTAATTTCATACTTATGTCCACATTGAAGCCAGGAATATAAACCCAAGGTAGAATCCTGTGCTCAGGATCTCCCACCCAGGAGGGAAAGACCTGCAGACACAGTGACACTGAGGACTGAGACGCAGTGAAAGAGGTAAGAGCATGGATCTGAGAACATAGAAAAGGGCTCTGCCAGTCTGGATCTGAAGCTCCTTGGAGGTCACAACCCATCCAGGGGGCACCTTGGTGCCTGCCCCTGAACCCTAAATCTAGAACCAGCCATTTGAGATGTGCAGTAAATACTGCTGAGTGAGGCAGATTAACTATGAGATGGCGCCAGTGCACTGTGTGTCCCTTCACTACTTACCAGTCTTTGTGCAGAAGAACAGCCTCCAACCAGACAGCTTAGGTTACATATTACTGTTACTCCAAAAAGACATCAAAGTAAGGTCCCACAGTCTTAAATCCTGGCAGTGAGCCTCCCTTCCCTCATTCTGCAGACTTTTCCACACAAACCTTTACAGAAGCAACTTTGCTCAAATCCAGCCATTCATAACTCTCCAGAGAGCAAGAAGGGAAGGATAAGTATTCACTGACAAGTCTGAGAAAGAAAACCTGATCTGGTACTTACATGGACTTGTTAAAGTTTCCAACAACCCCTGGAGCCTCACCAGGGGTTGGATAACGGAAACAGGGGTTGTTGGCATTACAGATAATCCCCTGAACCCAAGGAAGTGTTCCTGCAGAGGGCATGGCTTTATTTGGAAAGTGACCTGTTGAAATCAAGGAGAAGAAAAAAACACACGGAGAAATATTAATTCCTTGAAGCCATTTTGAGACTCCCCCCACCCAATACTTTGTCCCATATTCTGTGTGTCCCATTCCCCTCATCCCAGAGACCTGCCTCCTCTGGATTAATCTGACCCTGAGCTGGAAACCTGGTATCAGATAATGGTTCTTGATCTACATGGCATGTCTGTAGAGTGGGATTCACAACATCAGCCTTGGAGAAGTAATGAGAGGAGTAGATTAGACCATGCACAGGAAGTGCCGGCCAAGTAGCAAGTGTTTTGCCACCATTTGTTCACCTTGGACCACCAGACGGGTCTGGGGGATGACCTAGTCCAATTTCTTTACACTCTGAGAGGAAGTTATAGCAAGACAGACAGCCAACGAAGAACCCTCAAGGAGCACAACTAGGAGCGGAACCTGCATCTCCATGATCCCAGGCCCAGCCCCCTCCTCACACTGTGGCCTTCTTTGTAATCTACTCCACAGTTCCCTCTGGTACTCTCCTTGGTTGCCAGATGTCTGTCAGTTTGCTCCTCTGCCAGCTCCAAAGCTTCTCAAGGGCACCTCGAAAACATGCTGACTTGGGGGCAGATGTCATCCATGAAGCTACTTTTGTTTCGCTGCTATTGTTTTGTCACTTGTCAAAATAAGGAAGCCCCATCCACCAGGTGAGCTCCTCACCTGCCTCTCCCCTCATCGTGGGAGCTTCTTACAAACAGGATGAATGGGCATGTCTGGGCTGGCTCCGAGGTCTTGAAGGCCCAGGTTGGCATGTGGCAGTCACCCACGGATACTGCTTATGGGGATCAAGATAAATGTGCCCTGGATCAGGGACTCTTAACCCAAGGGCCTATTTATGTTTGAACAAAAAGGCCAGGGCTGCAGCTATCCTCAGATTCTCAGGATTAACTGTGACCCTCAAAGAGTTGGCAGCCATTAAGAACCACAGCTTTAGGTAGTGAAGAGCTTGTAGTTTCACAGACTTCTGGGTCAGACCAACTGGGCTTCACATTGGGTCCCTGCAACTTGCTAAGCAACAACTTTGGTCAAGTCCCTGACAGACCCCCTAATCCTCTGTTTTCTCATCTGTAAAATGGTGATAAAAATGCATGTGTTAAGTATTATATGAGCTCTTCTAGGTAGAGCACTTTGGCAAAGTGCCTAGCACGGAACAAAAGCTCAACAAATAGGTCTGTGCAGACTCTGGAGGCCCTGTGGTGTGAGCCTGCAGTAGTAGTTCCTCTGCTGTTGCCAAACCAGAATACTCCTTCAGTCTCACAGCTACCTTCTTCCTCCAAAGTAGGACCCTCATTTTATTCATCCTTCTATTTTCATGCAAATGGGATAACAGAGGCTTCCCAGAAGTTAACCCAAAGCCAGAGCTTGCTGCACTTGGCATGTTCGAATCAGGGGCCTTCTATCTTTCTTCTCTCCATACTCCAACCAGAGACAACATCCAAAGCAAGGATCCAATCCCTGCAGTCACTCTCTGCAGGGACTCTGGCCTGTTGAACATTTACTTAGTTAATCTCTTTATCTCCCTGTTAACAGTTCAAGGAAAATCAAACAAAGCCCCTTGCCTAAGTCAGCTGCTCCTCATTCAGAGATTTATGTAATCCAGTCAAATACTCCAAGGACCCAGGGATTCTCCCCTTTCAACTCCGGAAGATACTGGAACTAAGAACAGATAGGTTCAGCCAAAGGCAGCACAAGGCCCTGAGGTATTTGGGGCTGTCCTTCCGTGGGGGAAGCAAAGGCCCTTTCTGGCATGTTGTCTTCTATCTCATTTGCAAACAAAGCAAGATGAGGACTAGGCACTGGGTGCACAGGATGACAGCATAAGGGACTCCTAGGACCCAGGGAAGTTAATGGGACCTTGATGACTAGTATGGGGAAGAATTGTATCACCAGCCCTTTGTTCCCAAGGACAGAGTCTTCTCAGGAGAATGAGAAGCGCACTGTCCTGGGCTCCCCTAGTAAGTAACCCAAGCACACTCCTCCCACTGCAAAGACAAGACACGTCCATGCACTTCACTTTAGCTTTCAACCTGCCTTTCTAACTAGGTCCCTAGGAAGGTAGTGAGAACAGGAAGGACATGGATGGATGGGCAAAGTCTCATCTGTCTTCCATATGTTCAAGAATTTCACAGATTTCCAAAATTCTATGGTCTGGGGTCAGAGGGCTTTGGGTCAGAATTCAACGACTTACTCAAGATTACAACCCCACTGCACAGCAGAGGCAGCATCCACACAAACCCCATTTGTCAGGTGCCAAAGTCTGTGCCAATTCCATTACACTACCTTCCCTCTTTGTGATCATTCCAGAAAGAGAACTGCCCAGGGGATGAAAATGCTGAGCACGCCCTGAAACATACTTCTGTGGGGCTCAGGGTAATGTTTAAATAAAACCAAATATCCATTTGCTAATCAATCAACCTCTCTTTGAGATTGTAAAAGAGAAAGCAGAATTACCTCACAGGCCCATAAATTGAGTATAGATTTCATTAGATGTTCCATTCCTTTCTGGTGAAGTAAGAAAATCATGCCTGAGGGAGAGTTCTTCAGTTGTGTGTGTGTGTGTGTGTGTGTATGTATGTGTGTGTAACTTGAATATGTATGATGGTGTATTAGCAAATTAGCATGTAAATAACTTCTGCTCTGTGCTGTGAGAGATGAGGCCAGACCAAGAGAAAAAATTAAAAGTAGCCTTGGCCTCCACAGCTTTCCTAGGAGAACAGAGTCCTATAAATTTATGGGTCTGGTGGGAGATATAGATACAGTTGGCTAGTGGCAAGAAAAGTCCCTAGAACAGTGGAGCTGAGGACTCAGCTAAACGCCTACATAAATGTCGGTCCTTTAGACTTGGACTGCTCTGCCATGTCAATCTACCCATTGAGCCATGCCACAGAGAAAGACTATGGCTGTGGGTGACAACACAGACAACAATAATATGACAGGGGTATTATTATTGCCTCCTTTACAAGAAAGTAAAGTTACTCGCCCACCATGTAAGCCTAGTGAATGCTGTGCCAGGATTCAAACCCAGAAAACCATGCATTCTTCATCACTTCTCACTGTAAAGGGCTGTCCTTCAAAACACATGACTGAGAGACGACCTGAACTGATTCCATCTCTATCCTTATTACCAAGTCCCTGCATCTGTGTGAGTCCTAACTTACTTAGCAAGAAATTGAAACAAATGATAATAAAGTCTAGGGGGTTGTGACTGAATCAAATGAAATAATATCAGTCAAATAATATCAGTCAGATGTTCTGCACAAAGGCTACTTAAAAATATATGTTCTATAATTTTAACTGCATGTTTAAGACATTAATACAGTGGTAAAGACCAGCAGGACCAAAGAGAGCAGTGCCTTAAGGATGCTTTTTAGTGGCCACTGTCTGAACTCTATTTATAAAGTAAAGTTACTTTATTTTCATGATTTAAAAATGTATGAAACAGATGGTAGCGATTGTTGTCATTACTCTTATCACTATTCACTAGGGATCAAAATCAAACTATTAGAAGACTAGATGTTCTGTGCCAAGCTATTTGTGTTGTTTCCTGGAGTCTTTGGGAAAGGTAAACTCAGACCATGTTTATTGCCTGAATTTTTCATGGGAGAAGTGAGTCTCAGGCATGACCCACAGATACTCACATTCATGTTGTTCGTAGGGTGGGTAGCTCAGCCGAACAGAGATTAGGATCAGGAAGATAAACAGAGGCCAGGCCACTTCCAGCAAGAGCTGACACTGAGTAGGAAATAAGACAGAGCAATGTGAATTCAAAAAGTAGTGATACCCAACACTACTGGGTTCTGAAAAATCCACAGAGAAATTCATTAACAATTGACCATCTTCTGCAGCCTCTTCTTCCATGAGCTTTGATAACACTGAACTGTCTGCAGGTCTCACCTTGTAACATTCCATTCCACACCTTTGTGCATGGCTTAAGTCAGGAAAGATGCTTCCCTGCCAGCTTCATCAGGCTCATTTCTATTTAGTCTTCAAGACTCAACCATGGTGTCCTTTACTAATTCTCAGTTTGAGAAGCCCAGTCTCCTGGGCTCCCCCCAGTAACCCAGGCACACTCCTCCCAGTGCATCTCTATGAGCCCTTGAAGTCACCTGTTTGCATCACTGGCTTCCCCACCATAGCCTTAACATCACACTGGGAACATTTTCCATTGCAGAAAATATTCTCTTAAAATATGGCTCTTAATGGCCACTTCATATTTCCATTCTATGACAAGATCATAATTTAACCTTTCTGCTACTGCTGGTACTTCAGAGTGTTTAATGGAGGGTTTGTTTTGTTGATTATTTGTTGTTGGATTTTTTGCTGTTTCAAATAATTGACTTTTAATTTCCCAAGAACTTTGATATGGTTTCCATTAAACTCATCATTAAATCTTCTTTGGGGAAGGAAATACAAGATGATAACCGTGTATGTTCTAGGGTGATAAGAACACGTGTGACTTTTTAAAAAAAATGCCTTCTTATTGTTCTAAATTTTCCACAATAACCCTGTATTAGTTCTCTAATCGAAAAAAAAAACAAAACACTATCACCATAAAACTATAAAGGCAAGTGGATCCATCTCTGGAAGAAAACATACTGACTATGGGGTTACCAAGACCAAGATAGGGTTGGCCTTGCTAAATATTTCTGTAAATAATCCCCCAAAGACAAAACACACTGAAATGTCCAAGCTTGCAAATGACATTCAGCTTCTTCCCTTTTATTTCATACCAATTTTTATTAATGTCTCTTTATTTCATACTAATTTTTAAGTCAATATATATGTATATCACAATATCACATTGCCCCCCTTAAATATATACAAGTTTTATCTGTCAATTACACCTCAATAAAGCTGGAGGGAAAAAAGAAAACTATCCTTTCTGCCAGAACAAAGCCGTGACACTCAAAATAAACATCTCTACCAACTGAGCTGGAAGTCCCTCCTCTGGATGGTACTCAGATCCCCAGGTACTCTGTGCCTTTATCAGCTCTTGGCATAGCAGGGCTATAGTCATATAGGAGCTTCTACTCCAGTGTCACTTGCTGCTCACTAAGTCTGCCCCATGATAAAGGCTTAAAAGTGTTTCTTGGGTGAGAGAATGAACCAAAGTTTATAAAATAATGAAGATGAAAACATAAATCAAGTGGGCCCTTTGGGAAAGCAATGTGGCAATATGTATTTAAAAGTTATGTTTATCCCCTTTGACCAAATAATATTCCTGGGAATTCATTCTAGGGAACTAAATTTAAAATGCCAAAAAGCTATATCCATCAAGTTATTCATTGAAACATTATAATTGCAAAATATTGGAAACAACTTAATTGCACAGCAATAGGGAAATGATTAAATTATGGTACATCTACTTGGCAATGGATTATGCAGTCATTATAACAATGTTTATGAAACACAGATACCATTAACCAAAAATAAAATTTAAAGAAAAGGACACAAAGTCATAAGCATTCCAAGCTCACAGCTAAATAAACGCACTTACAAATATTAACAAAGACAGGAATGAAATTTTTAAAAAATGATCAGACAAAAATGAATTCAGAAAAGAATAATGAACCTTGAAGAAAATAAAAGTAAAGAGAGTATGCATAAGATAAATAGTCATCAACCCTGAAGCTCTGAAGCTACCATTTGCACTGGTAGGATAAACAGTAGCTACTATTCACTTAGAGTCTAATATGTACTGGGCATATTTTCTATGGCTTATTTCATTTAATCCTCAGAACAACCCTGGGAGGTAGGAACCATTACTGTCCTCACTTTATACATGAAAAGGCTAAGGCTCAAGGACAGTGAATCACAGAACCTGTGAGCAACAGGGCTGAGATTAGTGGCCAGTTCTGTCCCATCTCTAGGGCACATCGAATCCTATTTGATACTGCAGGTGTCTCAGGTAGGAAATGGCCCCACTAGGTGGCAGGGACTAAAAACAGCAGTAGGTTCCATAGACACAAGATGAACTCACAGCTTGCAGATTTATAAAAGGTACAGCCAATACTGAGCACCTACTGTGCACTCAGGGATTTTTGTACATTTCATCTCCAATATTTAATCCATAACAAGACTGAGGGGTAGATTGTATCATTTCTATTTAAAAGTGAAAAACTAAGGTTCAGATAAACCACGAGTTAAAGCCTGAAAATAGACTGCACCAACGTTTGAACTCAGATCTACTGACCCCTAAATTTCTGCTCTGGTCATGCTGTCATGCTGCCTCTCACTGAACAATGTTGGGGACATATCCATTTTAAGATCTGCCCCTTAAGTGGAACCCTGTACTTGCCAGCCCTGCTGAGAACTGATCTGACCCAATGAATCAGGCCTTATGTTTCTGGACATCTCTGCAGATCCACATCTAGAACCCTGTAGAGCAGCAGATGCTCAAAATATGTTGGTTACTTGAAAAAAATGAATGGATCTTCCCCATGATACTGGTAGCAAAAGGCACAAGGAAAATCTTACAAACCACTGTTAGCAGCTGAAGCTAGCATGGGTAAGCAGACCAGGGAAAGAAGTCACATTGAAGATAGCAGTAATAACAGCTAATACTTAAAATAGGTCTTTCTATGTAACAATATGCTAAATGCTTTGCAAATATTGACTCATTTAACCTTCAAACAACTCAATTAGTAGTAGTAGTATTATAATATCCACTTTATAGATGAGGAAACTGAGGGACAAGAAGTTAATGAATTGCCCAAGAGTACAAGATTAGTAAATAGCAGAGCTGATATTCAAAGTCAATTGAGTCCCTGCTCATAGCCACTATCACATCAACCTCCTTAGGTCCTCTGCCCTCCTATGGCCAGAATATGTAGACCCCTGATCTTTCAAAGCCCCTGCTAAGCAGAGACACTAACATGTACTGATGAGTGAAGACACTGCCACCAATATTCACACCACCCAAATGAGGGAACTCATGAGACAAAACGTAATCATGTCCCTTTCTCCTATACCTCTAAAAACACTTCTACCATTGAACATAGAATTCACCTTCCAAGATCAGGGGGATGTTCTAGGTATTTCTTTTCCTAATAGCCTCACTCTAGTGGGAAGGGCTGCAGGGATACTGCCACATCGATGTTCATAGCAGCACAATTCACAATAGCTAGACTGTGGAACCAACCCAGATGCCCTTCAATAGATGAATGGATAAAAAAAAAAAAATGTGGCATTTATACACAATGGAGTATTACACAGCACTAAAAAATGACAAAATCATGGAATTTGCAGGGAAATGGATGGCACTAGAGCAGATTATGCTAAGTGAAGCTAGCCAATCCCTAAAAAACAAATGCCAAATGTCTTCTTTGATATAATGAGAGCAACTAAGAACAGAGCAGGGAGGAAGAGCAGGAGGAAAAGATTAACATTAAACAGAGACATGAGGTGGGAGGGAAAGGTAGAGAAAAGGGAAATTGCATGGAAATGGAAGGAGACCCTCATTGTTATACAAAATTACATATAAGAGGTTGTGAGGGGAATGGGGAAAAAAACAAGGAGAGAAATGAATTACAGTAGATGGGGTAGAGAGAGAAGATGGGAGGGGAGGGGGGATAGTAGAGGATAGGAAAGGTAGTAGAATACAACAGTTACTAATATGGCTTTATGTAAAAATGTGGATGTGTAACCGATGTGATTCTGCAATCTGTATTTGGGGTAAAAATGGGAATTCATAACCCACTTGAATCTAATGTATGAAATATGATATGTCAAGAGTTTTGTAATGTTTTGAACAACCAATAAAAAAAAATAAAAAAAAAGAAATGCAGTTCTTGCTCCACTCATCAAAATCAGATTTCTCCTCCACCACTAAGCTTAGTACTTTTATTAAGCACAGGCTTTCAGAAATAACTTATAAATAAAAGCGGACCCTTTACCATAACCCTTTACCATAATACACTTCTGTAGAAAACTTAAGTCTTGCTTTGGTACACCACCAAACTCCACACCTCCCCACCATGGCGTTGGGAAGATGAGGAACACTGCTTCCAAAAAAGTGTTTTTCACCAAAGTCTAAGACGCTCTGGGGAGAGCCAGAGCACTACTGTGTACTTCCCATTGATATTCCTCATCATCATGAGGGCCTGATTTCTCAACAGTGGTGCCACCAACATTTTGAGCCTGATAACTGTGTGGGAGACTCTCCTACTAACTGTAGAGTGTTTAGCAGAATCCCTGGTCTCCACCCATTCATACCAGCAGCACACACATGCCCAGGATTGTGCCAACCAAAAACTTCTCCAGATACTACCAAAAGCCCCAGGGTGGGGGAGGGAGATTGCCCCTAGATAAGAATCACTGCTCTAGAGTAACTGTGAAAATTAAATATCATTTCCTGTAAAGGATTGAGGACACAGTCCAGCTCGTCATGGCTATTATGATCATCATGTTATTCAATATGCATCAAGCCATTTTTGAATCCTCATTCAGAACTGTGCCAAGACCTCACACACTATGCATGTTCACTGTCCCCTGAGTGTTCATTGCTGCTGGTTGCAAAAGTTCATATACCACAATCCAGTCACTCTGCGAAAGCATTTAGCTACCTAGCCTGAGGACAGTCGTGGAACTCCTGAATTCTCAAGATTTATGCATATTAATTCAAAGTTGGGCACAGCAAGGACCATGTTTAAAGAACACAGAAACCAGTGAAATAAAGTTTGGCCTTAGGCAAAGGTCTCCTGAATAATGGAAGCCCAAAAAATTCGCTTCATACTGAAAAAAGAAATCACTGTTTCTTAGTACTGAGTTAAAAAATGCTTGAGATTTCAATGGGGCATGAAACAAGAAACAAAAAGAATATACATCAGAAATGCAGAGATGAAAATGTCCTTTCCATTTACAGCATGGTCACAAATCTAGGAAAGCCCACAAAATCTATTAAAAAGCTGAAATTGAAACTGAATTGAAAATAGGGGTAAATTAATCAGAACCAAGGTAAATCTAAATAATGGTATTTCTGGAGGCCTGTGATAATCAGCTAAATTAGTAATATGTGATAGGAGGAAAAAAATTACTATTCACAGCAAGAACAGACACATAAACAGAAAAGTTAGATATTCTCTTAATGTTAAATATTCCTGAACTTTGGTGAGGTAAATAAAGGAAGATGGGAATTAATGAGAGCTAAGCCATGCTTCTTGATGGGGACATTTAATATCCAAATTTTCCAAACCAATTTATAGATTTAACATAATTTCACTTGAAATAGTGATACTTTTTAGAACTTCATATGGAAATAAGATTCAATGAGAAAAAGAAATGGATGGAAACAACAAAGGATATCCTAAGAGGTCAAATCAAAGGAACCTATAACACAAGCTCCCCCAGGTATCAGAATGGTCACCAAAGTAAGGACACTCCTGGGGCTATATTAACACACAGGTAACCAACACCTGTCAACCAAACAAAAAACTCCAGAATAGACCCCCACAGACATAAGGTCTTATGAATGTCCCCAAAATAACTAGGCTACAAAAGCTACAGGGATAACATTATATGAATGTAAAGAAAAATTAATTTTAGACCCATTCCTAACACCGTGTATGTTTCAATGAGGTGTGGGAAAACTGAAGTGAAATCTGAAAGATTAAATCAGATCAATGCTAGAGGGAAATACAATTTTTAAAACCAGGCTGCCCTCCTGGAACTACTGAGCCTGATACATTGATAATGGCTTTTTAAATTGGGTCTATCCTTTAGAAGGACATCTGGTCCTATACTTCAAGGACCATTTCCCTTTGTCCCGGTAATCCTAGTCCTGAGATTTTAGCCTGAGGAAATAATACAAAAGTAAGAAAAGTCTAAGTCTATAAAATCTTTACAGTAATTTAATTGTAACAGCAAATGCTGAGAGCAAATTAAATGTTGTCAATAGGGTTTGAGCTTATAAAATGAAAACTGCATGGATGGCTTACTAGAGAACATAAATGGTGTCATCCTATGGTTGGAGCCAAAGGTCCAGCCTTTCCTCCTACTAACTTACTAACAGTACTTTCTTCACCTGTGGAACAGAAGTTGCAATGCACAGCTCTCAGCATCACTGTGAAAACTGAGTTATAATAGGTATAAAAGCACTTCCACTACTACCAAACACAGCCTACCCTCAGGTATCTTTATTATAAATATAAAGATTATTTGGAAACATGGGATTATACACAATAAGTACTGTTAAACTAAAGAAGAAAACAGCATAAGATGGTACACATGTATGTAATGATTATAATTACCCCCTGGGGCTCTTCTCACTCAAGTTCCTTAAGTGTCAAGAACCACAAGACTGATCCTAGAGATCACAGCCCACCATCAAAGATTCCTTGTGAACATAAAATCACAGCTACAAGGCATTGTATGATCTGGCCCTGCCTCTTTCCATCCATTCCCCAGCCAGTTTTCCTTCATTCCATCAGTGCCACTGGCTTCTTTTTGTTCCTTGATCCAAGAACATATACCCCTAGTCTCTTGGCCTGGAATGCAGGGCCTCTGATCTCAGAACCCCTGATCATTAGTCAACACTGCTGCTCAAATTTCAGGGCTCTATCTAAGTTAAATGTCATGACCTTCCATTCTAACTCAAGTCCCTACTCCTGTTAGTACCATCGTTTGGTTGTGTCTTTCATAACACTTATCATAGTTTATGATTATATTTTTTATTTTTGTGCAATGTGTTTCATATCTGCCTCCCTCATTAAACTGGGAGTTCTGCAAGGACAGGGACCATGACTATGTGGTTTATCAATATATACCCAGCATAATCTCCCAAAAGTAATAGATGCTAAATAAATATTTATCCAAATGAAACAACAGTTAGCTATTTGTTCTGATTTTCTTCATTCCATAGAAGAGAGAACTAAAGCTTGGAAGAAATGACCGCTGAGGCACACAGTGGCTAAGGTGAGTTTAGATCATGGCCACTGGAGCTGGGCTAAGACTAAAGTCAGGGGAAAAAAATGTGTCAGTGAAACTGGAAGTCGGGAGGGGGTACAGATTATTCATCCACTGTAAAATTCTCCAATGGCTCAGAAAGGAGGAATTTTATTTATTGATTGATAATTTATTCCTTAATATTAAAGAGTACCCAAATAGTAGTACTTCTAAGTTATAAAAAACATTATCTATTTTCTTAGCCACATGATTGAAAAAGTGATCTAACTGAAAAAAAGTAATGGTAAAGGAAAAAGGAAAGAGGCCACATGGTCACCCTCACTCTGTCCCACCTGTTCCACGGAGACCTTGGCCTCTGGCTCAGCCTAACACCAGATGAAGAGCCTAAAAGCTCTGAAGGCCCTCCCCCTTCCTGTCCCAAAACCTGTTTGCACTGAATGACTGCCACCCACACAAGCTAACTGTTACTTTGAACCCAAACTGAGCTTTGCACCCAACTTTCGCAACTCAATTCAGTGAACTCTTTGCCCAACAGAAATAGTGGAAAACTAACCCTGACTGATGGTCCTCATGAGTCTGCACAATGAAGGCCCAGGACAGGGGTCCTTGGGACACATCAGCAAACAAGGACACCAAGAAAGGCAAAGCCACCTTTCAACAAGGTTGCTCTGGGATGTACTGCTCAGTTCTGGGCTTTGACATGATCTCTCTATTCCTCCTGGAAGCAACAAACAAGACCCCTGAACCAGACCCCTGACCTCCTCAAGATCCACACTAACGAACCAGGAATACATTGACCGCTCATTCAGCAAACTCTCATTAATCATGTCCCAAGTTCCAGGTTCTGTGCTGGGCTTCGGGACCAAGTATATGCATTCCTGGATCTCAGGAGCAAGGAAACATGCAATATGGGCATTTATTGTGGGCAAGAGCTATCATGCAGATATCATG
Organism: Marmota marmota marmota; assembly: GCF_001458135.2. Taxonomy (NCBI): domain Eukaryota; kingdom Metazoa; phylum Chordata; class Mammalia; order Rodentia; family Sciuridae; genus Marmota; species Marmota marmota. The sequence goes on along the minus strand of NW_026000101.1, from coordinate 8,067,193 downwards.
GTCATATCATGGTCATGCAGGTATCATAGTCAGGGCTGGCTCTGACTATGTGAGCTAACAAAGTGGCACCAAAACCTTTAGCAGGTTCCAATGTCTACACAATATAATGTAAAAACTCAAGCCAGGATTGAGAGGTATCCACCAGTCAGAATCTCAGATTCAAGAATATAAAAACTTTCATGTCGATAAAATAAACCCTGCTAAGAAGGATCCAGCCTTATTATTTGTACCCAACTGAGGCCACCAGAAGATTAGTTCTGGTGCTGCTTTCATGATGGACCCTCTCTGGACCCCTCCATCCCTCCAAACCCTAATTCCATCAAATATACAAGAGACAAGTCAGATCTTTCCAGCTCCAGCCCCATCTGACAATCTGAGCATCTGTGACTTAAAATAAACCACCTTTCTTTCTGATTCAACAAAATGGCATTCCTTTAGAAATCTTGGAAGAGAAGTAACTCAAACAGGCTAGCAGGTAATGGCACAGCGTCTAAAAAAGGCCTTTTGTGTCAGGGGACCGTGTTCCTACTTCCTTCTTCAACAAGAACTCTGCACAAATTGCCTTTAACTAAGCCTCCCTATCTCTCTAATCCCAACCCTTGTAAAGACATAAGTAATATTGAGCAAAAAGCTCAAAACAAGCTCAAAACCAGTGTGGACTGGCCCAGACGGGAGGATCCAGCCCCACATCCTGTTCTACTCTTTTCCCTGATTCCTTTCCTGGTCAAGCACAGAAAACCTTTTCCCTGCCATTTAATCCTCTCCCAGGCTGGGCACTGCTAGGCAGCTGCTAAGCATTTGGAAGAGAGAAGGAAAGAACTGTGATGGACGGAATGAGAAAATCACAGCCTCTGGTCCTAGCTCAGGTGCTACCTGATGACTGGGGGGATCCCTCCCATGCTCTGTGCCTCAGCTTTCTCATCTGTAAAACCACAAGTTTGAACTGGACTGTCCTTGAATCCCGGCCCCCTTTCACTGTTAATATGATTCTTTCCATGACTCACTAATGGACACACCATGGCAAAGATAATTTCCCACTAAGAAGGCGCTGCCACTAGGTTGAAAAGAAGCGGGGAACATGGACCACATAGTAGCTAAGAAATGAAGAGATAAGGACAAACCTACTAGAAAATGGAAATATCAGAGACTGGGAACAACTGCAAGAGGCAGGAGTTAAGGCAAGGAAGAAGTCAGAAACTTCAAGATTTTCGATGGAGGATAGAAAAATAATGATGCTACTAATCATTACTAAAATAATGTTGTTACTAATAATGATGGCACAGTGGTGTAGAATATCAACTCTGGAATGAGATTATCTGGATTTGAACCTTACCTGTGTTCCTTGTCAGCAATGTGGAACTCTGTCTATCAAATCCCTCTCTTTAACATCTCTATCAAATCCCTCATAACATGAGAAATGACAGCTATGAGAAAAAACAGCACTTTATGAGGCCTTAAAAGGAATAATCCAGTTAATAATCCACTTCATGCCTGAAACATGGATGCTTATGTTTGTTTTTATATTAATATTATGCATTATATTTCACTACTATTTTGACTAAAACAGACAGGATACATTTAGAGAGCTAGTCCCTGCTCTCTTACTAGTGACCTTGGGATTCAGGTTCCCCATTTGTAACATGAGAGGCTGGACAAAATCAGTGTTTCTCAATCTCGAAGCAGTATGCATACTTTGGAAGCATTATACGTGAGTTCTCTGCAAGGATTTTAAACATTTTGTGTTTTCATTTCAATGATCATCTAAACAAATCCTGATAAAGTATCTGGATTTTCTGAATGCTTACTTTAGAATCAAGTGCTGGCACAAGACTTCAAAGCCCAAGTTTATATTCGTGCATGCGTTTGTGTTGGCATCAGAATTACTGTAGAGGACTGAGAAAGGAACAGATGAAACTCGATTTATGAATGATGGGAATGAACCAAATGACATCAAATGAAACTTGTTCATGCAGGAAAATGTACAGAGATTTGAATAATTAGCACACAGAAATACAGACTTGCCAAACTCAAAAGGAACAGTCCTGTACCACCCACTACTATATTCACGTTGCAGCTTATAATATGCATTTTAGCTAAACAGAGTCAGTTGTTTTATCACATTTATTGTGTTAAATTTTAATTGTATTTTTTTTTGCAATTTTGTTTGCATTTAATTTGTAAAAATACACATGGGTCATATAGTTATATCACAGCCTATAAAAGATATATATCTAGTTATATATATGAGCAGACTTAAGTAACACTAAAATCAAAATTACATGAACAAAAGGGTATCCTGACATTTTTTGTTCTTTTAAGGAAGGTCCAAGCATCACTCTACTTTGAGAAACACTGAAATAAATTCTCTCCAAGGTTATTTACTGCTATTTGTGTTTCTGAAAGATGAACATTTTTTGGATCCAGATAAGTTGAGCTTCATTAAGACAGTGAAGTGGGGATGCAGGCTTGGAATTCGGGAAATAGGCAGAACAGGAAAGAGAGATTTAGAAACCAACTACAGAGAGATGTAGCTAAGCCAGGAGGACTAGATAGAATCACTAAGGAGGGGTAGCCAGAGGTAAAGCAGCAAAGAACTGACGCCTGAGCTTCAGGGAGATCACCCTGCCTTTTAGCACTCCTGTTCCTTTGGAAAAATACCAAGCACCTGTGCATTAAAGATGACCTCCTCAGGATTACTCAAGGCATTACTGACCTATCTGGGAGGTGAAAGGCATAGAATCCTCCACAGAAATAAGACAGGCCTTGCTTATCATATTCCTCCAGGCCTACAAAGTTGGAAGGACAGAGCACAGTCTGACACCAAGAGATCCAGGAATTGATCTCTAAAGCTGTGCCATTATCTCACTGCACTCCCAATTCCCAGAAATACAGGGGCCCATGTGTTGCTCTTAGAAAGCCAGGAAGCTCCCAGGGCTATAGCAAAAGGAAATACTGGTGTGAGGTGGCCAGTGGCAATTATCTATTAGGTTTCAGAAGTCAGAACTCATGGGTCTAGGGGCTAGCACAAACCAAAGACAATATTCCTGCCTGGTTGCAAATCCTCCCTCTATGCCAAGCCACAAGGCCACATCAGGATCGCAGAGTCCTGGGTCCACAAGTGCCAGATCCATTCAATCTCTCTGGAAATCCAGAATACTCCCTTCCCTCCCTCCTCTAACCCGCTATGGAGGAAAGCATGAGAGAGTCCCGCAGAGAAACCCACACTTACTGTTTGTCTTCTTCTGAAAGTGAGGTTCTTCCACAGCAGCAACCTCAACTGAGGCCAATAGGCCATGTTACCTCAGCCGGCACCCAAAGCAACCTGTGTGTGGCTCAGGAGCCCTGGAGGCACTGGCCGAAGCTCACAGCAGACGCTGTGGCTGGTCATTAACTGAAAGATAAAGCAGAAGAGGAGACAGCCGTCAGTTACTGATGCAAAGTCATACACCAATGAGGGCCGTGGCTCCAGCCCTCTCACCTGAGACCGCCAAAACCCAAGTCTACGTCCTAACTGCTCCTCCATGGTCAGGTATCCTGGACTCCAGCCAGCCTCAGGATACTCCAGCAAACAGGGCTTCAAACTGCTGCTTTCTGGCAGCAGACTGGGAGCTAATCATTATAGTCCTAATCATTTGAACTCCATTGGTGTGATCATTTGGGAATGAAAAATGCACTCAGAAAAACAGATTCAAGGGAGCAAACTTAGGTGATCAAAACACCGAGGACAGAAACGGCACATTGGAATCCCAGACCTGTTTCCCTTCTCTAAGAAAGTAGCTCCCCTTACATAAAGTGTCAGCAGCACTGATAAATTTTGCCTCAAGCCTGGCGTGACTATTATGCTATTTCCTAAAATTCAATGCAGACAAAATTTTCATGTGGCCACAAAGTTGGGTCCTTCAAATGATAAATGGCACCATCAATAAAGCAGTTTCCCTGTCTGGAAAGCCTCAACGTGACTTTGATGACTGTGAATAAGCACCAAAGAAATGCCACAATATCTGGCTCCCGGGTGATAAAGACAACCTGAGAGCTGTGTCTCTGTGGAAAGAAAACAACATCCCATAGAGAAGCAAGGGCTGCTGAGGCAGACACAGCGCAGCGTCTGTGAAACTGACAAGCTCCCACGGCCCAGGCATATGCACACTTCTGGCCCTGTTCAACCTGCACCTGGGTGCACGGCTGACTACTCCTTGTCAGGTGTCACAGCTGCCTCCTTTGGAGAAGGGTTTCACCATGCTGGGACAAGGAGTTCTCATAAACTGGAGATACAAGATTCTGTGTGTTCCAGCTGTCCACCCAATAGCTGTATTTATTGAATGCTGAAATAATCCCAAGGAATTATGCTAAAGTTAAAGTTGAGAAAGAGGCAAAAAAAAATGAAAAGTGAAAAGAGAGAGAGAGAAGAGTGTGAAACACACAGCTTAAAGTCGTACCCTGTCAGTACTTGGTAGTCATGAACCCTCAACAGAACCAGAAACTTTATTGGTATAAATAAATAAATAAATGATGATTGTGGCTTCTAGTGGCACAGGGTGGGACATTAGGCCTAAGGAACCAACAGCAAAAGGAGCTAAGGATGTAGAAACCATTTATGGATAAGAAACCAAAAACTGGACCAAAAATCCTTGAATCCAGAGGAGCTCTCAGTGTGCAAAGGTCACCCTGCAGTAGAATATTATCCTTTGTTCCCCACTCTACAAAGACTCTGATTAAAATCTTCTAGGGAAGCAAAGAGACTGGAGGAAATTTCCAGTGTCTGAGAAGAAAGGATGACCTATCATAAGTTATTCTACTTCGTTCTTTAGCAATTCAATAAAACAGGAATTCTTTCGAGATAGTCAAGATCTTTCTTTTCTTTATTATTTGTTCAGCAAACTGCTAATAGACACAAACCTCCAAAGTTTCTCATGCCACAAAGAGAAAGACTTAAACCAGAACTATCACACTGGTTTGCAGTTCCTTGTTTAAAGATGTCAACTGGACTCGTGGCATGAGAACCAGAAAGGCATCGGGAGGCCCGCGTTTATAATCCCAAATTGTTTTGTAAATGGCTAAGGATTAGGACAGGGTTTGTACTCCAGAACTGCCAAAAAAATAAATGATTAACTAGATTTTTCTCCTGCAGAAAGCTTCTCTCAGGGAATCACTTAGTTGATTTATATACTACAGGAACCTTTTCAGATCCCCAAGGTAACATTGAGGAATCTAGAACAAAGTTTGCTATTAAAAAAGGAAAAACTAACCAACAGAAAGCAGAATTAGCCCCAGTTTCCCAAGCATGTGTCCATGGCCAAGGCTTCAGGGTCGCTGAAGGGGGTGATAATACCTGCCTGCCGTGGCAATCCGAGGACTAAATGAGATAAAATAAGTTCCCAAAACAGTCCAAGGCAAAACCTAAGTTGCCAAAGAAATATGAGTTCCCATCTTCCTACTTATATTTCTCTGTTTTAGTATAACCCAGATAAATGGTTCCAACCTGTTCAAACTGGTCATTCCATTATTTCTAGCAAATCCATTGTGAGTTCCTGGAAAGGAAGGAGAGATCAAGTAAGAAGGATGAAATCTGAGTGGCCTAGAGCCAGGGTCTCCAGGGCTGAACCCAAGTATAGAATTTCCTTCCCTCAACTATGCACGGAGAAGCTCAGAGGAAGAGAAGAACCACCAGAATGCTCATGAGAAAAGGAGGAAAGGAAAACCAGGAGGGGGTTTCTTGGACGGCATTTATATAAAATTGCATTTTTAGGTCTTCAAACATGGGTGCGGACCCCACAGACCCTCAAGAGACAAACGGATGGTTAGCAAGAAGTAGCCCAGGGCAGCAGGAGAAAGTTCTACTCTGGCTTCACTGTGTGCAAACAGGCAGGCTTCCTGCCCCAATTCCTCCCACCTACCTTGGCATTTCCTGGCCTCCTACACAATCCCCCACCTCCGCCCCCGTCTCAGAGCACAATGATCAAGGCTGGGAGCAAGTCTCTCCAAAGAGAAGGGTTTGTCAATGCCTGAACCCTTCTGCCCAGGTAACAAAGCCAAAGGGACATTACCACATCAGTTTTCCAAGGAAGTGAACAAACAAAACCAGAAACCATAAAAAAAAAAAGCCAGTACTACGTAATGTACTGGATTTCTCAATGTTTCAAAGCATAGCAGGCTCACTCCTGCCCTTCTACACATTTCCAGTTACTGGCTGGAAAGGATCCCACTTCACAATCATCACCAGTCAATAGGCTACTCTCATCTTGCTCCTGGAGAACCACAACAGCCACTTTACTGGCCTCCCTTCCTCCAGTCTTGCCCCACGTCCATCCCTTTGACCCACAGCACCTAAGTTCTTTGACCAAACCAAATATGCCATTCCACCATCCTTTCCAGCTCCTCACCGCCCTGAGGATGAGGTCCAATCCTCCACAAGGTTCACCAGCCTCTGGCCTCCTAGCTGGGACTCCAGCCTACTCTCTCACCATTCCCCACCTGCTCAGCAATGCCTGGAGCTCTGAATCACAGGCTCCGGCTGTGGTACACTCAAGGACCGCTGGGAATTCTCGGGTGTGTTCCCTTGTCCTTTCTCCAGCACTGTCACCCTGGCCAAGTCTTCCTCCACCTTGGGTCTCCACTTAGTCATCACTTCCTCAGATTCCTTTCCTGATCACCTCCCCTTCCTAGGTGGCCCCAGGGAGACCTCTGTTTTCCCTTATATGAGTATTCATCTTCTGGGTCCCGGTTCCTTCATGACTATTTTCAAAGACAATACAGGCAAAACTCAGGGGATGTTGACTTAATTAATTAAGAAAATGATAGACATGAGAAATAGGGTCTCAGCATTCAAGGGTGGTGACATTCACGGGCCTGTGGTAACTGATTTCACAAGCTTTACTAACTGATTCAGACAAATTGTCCCCAGAGAGGAAGCTCTGTGTACAGCAGCCTTCCACCTCACACTGAAGAGGGTCACAAAGGACTGCTGAGCTTGCCAGGTGGCTCCTGGGGCATCCTGGAAACTGTAATTGAATCTAAATCTGCTTCCCTTAAACATCAGGCTTAGCTACGGACTGAGCAACCCTCCCGAAGCCACAGGGACCGCTGAAATCCGTTTCTGCCAATCCTCAGACTCAAGTCCTAGTGGCGGGCTCTCTAGGTCTTGTCATCAGTCACTCAGGTGGGTCACTCCTGGCCAGAATTTGGTAATTTCCATATCTCAAACTTGTTTGGGGCATCATGGATCTGGAAGAAGTAACTACTCAAATGTGACAAATGTTTTTCTGAAATTTTCACTTCAAATGCCACTGATATTCTGAAGCTATTCATATCTACAGAATACCAAAGATTGCTAAAAATAGAATCATCCCAATAAGCAAAGATGCATAACATCACACATCGCAGAGAAATGCAAGTTAAAACCACACTAAGATATCACTACATATCCACTGAAAGTTAAAAAAAAAAGTGCTAGGGAATATGTGGAGTAATTGGAGCTCAGGACACTGATTGTGGTAATACACGATGAAAGAGACACTTTAAGAAGTTTGGCAGTTTCTTGTTAAGGTTTACATATACTTGGGACATCACCCACCGATCCCAACCTAGGTATTTACCCTTCAAAAGATGACAGTATATGTCCACACAAAGACATAAATATAAATGTTTACAGAAGTATTATACAGAGTAGCCCCAAACTGCAAACCATCAAAATGTGCATCAACAGGAGAATAAATAAAAATGAAATACTACTTAGCAACACAAAGGAACCAACTACTGATAGATGCAACATCATGCATAAATCTCAATTACCTTATGCTAGGAGAAATAAGCCATTTATTTGGCATTCTGGAAAAGGTGAAACAAAAGAGACGAAAATCAGGACAATGGTTACCAGGGGTTATGGCAGGGGAAGAGGATAGAATGTGTAGGGGCATAGAAATGTTCTCTATTAGAAGAGTGGTGGTAGTACATCTGTGAAAACGCATCACACTGCATAGTTTACAGGGGTGAATTTTACTGTATTTAAATTATATATCAATAAACCCAACACCAAAAAAAAAATCTGCCTTCTGTTATAATAATTAACATGCCTAAAGGTCAAATTACACCTTGGAAGATCTAAGAACCACAGAGTAGAAAGCCTGATTATTGTGTGATCCCCTCAGAAAAGAAAAAGTAGATAAACATTCATAACTACTTATTAATTCCACACACAACTGCAGCCTTAACTCGAAAGGCTCCCATTAGCCACAACAAATATTTGTCGAGCATCTATCATGTGCCAGGTGCTTGCAAGACCCTAGAGATTCAGCAAGGAACAAGAGACACAAGCTTCCAGCCTTCATTGGATCTCTGTTCTAGCAGAGAAGATGGAAAGTAGACAATAACTGTGGGTTGCCAAGACAGTGGGTGAAGGGGAGGAAGAGGAAGGACACAGAGCATAACAGGGAAAGGAAAATAACTCCTCTGAGGAAGCATCTTGAGGATAATGAAGTGACAGTGGCCCAGTCATATGCTACCCACAAAGAGGTCATTGAAATAACAGCCAATATCAGACATTCTTTTTACTTTCCCTAGACCAGAACTTGGAATGTCAGTCAGGCCCAGTGATGCTGCAAAAGGAAAAAATTAAAAAAAAAAAATATAAAAATAATTTTAAAATAATAATAATAAGAAGAAGAATAGCTCACAAGAAGCTTGGTAAGACAGGAGAAATGATGACCCTGGGCTCCAAGCTATTCTCCTCACCTCCCTTTCTCACCAAAACATTTTTCCCTTTTGAACTTGACATGTCCAGTTCCAAGAGAGATGAAAGAAGAGTTTAAAAAAAAATTTTTAACTTAAAAAAGAAGAAAGGAAGAGTTAAAAAGTCAAGGTGGGAGGAGGATTTATTTTCCCCAAATTTGGCACAGCAGAAAGAAAAACAGGAACTCCTTCCTGTGAGCTCTACCCTCTGTAGCACGCAGTCTATGGAAAAGGAGGAAGGGAACTTGTGCAGGACTGCCCTGCTACCAGAAGCCGTCCTCACATGTAACAAAAGGCTGATCTGGTCTTGCTCTTTCTTGCAAGAAATGGCCAGCATGAGAGCTCTGGCACCGGGCTCCTCTTGAAGGGTGGCAGTCAGTACACATGCCTTAATCAGGCATGTTCCCAGGAACAAGATCTCCAGGCAGGGACCACATCAATGTCAGGTCCCAAGGAGACAGAAGCCACCCCCTCTGGGCAGGAGAGAAGGGCCTTCCCAAGTTGATACTCTGTCGGATTGCTGTATTAGTAGTAGATGGAGGGCCTTGGGATTTTGGAGACCCAGTCCTACCACATGTCATGTAGTCATGTAGATAGAGAAGCTAAGAACCCAGAAGCAAGTGACTTAGAGCTGCTCCAAGGGAGCTCAGGAGATCACTTTTTCAATGACTCGCACTACTCCTTCCCACCAAGCTATTTTTCCTATGACTGTTTATTCCTCTGAACACATTTCTCTTATGAGTTCTATCCAAACAGTTCACATATCCAGAATGTACAGGCAGCAGTTAATTTCACTCTTCAAAACCAGTGATTATATGATAGCTATTTCTCTAAACTAAAAGTAAAAAAGAGAGAGAGAGAAATGTATATGTGAATATTGTGCTTTAAGACAAGTTTCCACATCATTACCAGAAGTGAGACAGAAGTTGCAATTTCTGACAACAGCTCAGTATCTCTCTTGATGAAACTGTTCATAAATATCCTTTTCTTACTTGAGGTAAGAAATGGACAAAGAGTGTACATATTTATAGTGTTCTAGATGTTTTATGTTAATAAACAACTAGCCAGTAAACTACAAAGCAAGAGTTTAATGCAAATGACATTAGACATGAACAGAAAGATGCCGGTGCTAAGGTTCAACTGACCATCTATTTATGAAATGTTGATGCAAAAGCAAGAATCACAGATGTGAATCATGTGCCCAGGCTCCAGAGAGATGTACAAGGTTCTGTAATATTAGGATATGAAACTTGTAAGCCCAGCAGAGCATGCCTGCTTTGGAAAAGGCCTGTTCTCTAATTGCCTCTCTGAATTGGCCATCTCTGGATCAGTAGCCATCTTCAGGGAAAAGTCTAATGAGGTTACTAAAGGCCAGAAGATCTGGCTCAAACAGGCTCAGCACCCATGATTGAAGACAGAATGTGGCTGCCAAGGGGGCAGGAGAGGATTTTGAGTCATCCCTGATTTCTCCCTTCAGCTTTAGCAAGCCTTAGGCTACTTTGACTGCCTCCGTTTAACTCTTCTGGCCTCCAGAAGCTAATGGGCTCTCTGTCCTTAAAGACATACTTGCTAGTACCCCTAAAATTGCACCCCTACACACACCCTATAAACTCTACAACCATCCCATGGACCGTCAGTTCCAATGACATCACCCTGAATTAAAAAGAGAGCTACCAAAGGGCCATGGTATAAAGGGTTGATACTCAGTCCCCCTGAAATTGTGTCCCTAAATTGTGATTTTAATACTCAAATTTGAGAAAACAAGGGCTAAGAAATCATCCAAGGTAAATGTCAAGGATAAAATGAAGTCATTCTACCATTCCAGAAGAATTCCATCATTCTAGAAGAAGCTCTACTAACACACAGCCCATTTTAAAAATATATAGATCCAATGAATTTTATTAATTCTAACTGTCTGTAACATGAGGTGGGGGGTTAAAAGTACCAAATTCATCATGCATACTTGATTATTAGTAACAATAAGATATGATAACTGCACACCCTTCTTTCACTCAGGAATACATATCCAATTCTCCAGACAAAATTATTTGTTAATAGCCAATTTTCTATGAAGTGTCTATGAAGTGAATATACAAAAAAAGAAAGAAGAAATCCAAGAATAGTGCATAAATCTATAACTAGCCTTTCTTTTGGGGGTACTGGAGATTGATCCCAGGGCAATTTACCGCTGAGCTATATCTCCAGCCCTTTTTATTTTTTATTTTTTTAATTTTGAGACAGGGTCTCACTAAGTTGCTGGAGCTAACCTAGAAATTGCAATCCTCCTGCCTCAGCCTTTCAGGTTGCTGGGTTTACAGACATGTGTCACCGTGCCCGGCTGTAACTAGTGCTTGAGAGGCATAATTTCTCATGTTATCAACAATTCTGTTTTAAAGGAGATCCTGAAAGTTTAAAGCTGTTTCTATCATGCCATTGACAGTTAGACAACCAATGATTCTATGCACTACTCTCAAAAATCCAGATGCTACCAGCTAAATGGTCTTAGGACCTACAAATCTTTGAAGAGTCAGGCTTTGTGGAAGAAGGCCTGTTTTAAACCCACATCCTTGTTTCATTGTAGTAGAATTATGGAGAATTCTTAAGAGAGCCCCTTTTCCCCTACTAGTTTCCACAGAGCGACCTTCAAAGGAAGATTTCAGCAAACAAAACAACTATTTGCTTTTTCTTTGGTGAGTCTATGTAGCACATAAGAAAATGAAACTTTCTCTTAGAAAAGAAACAACTATCAGCATTTTAGGTCAAAAGAAAAAAAAAATCACATTTTCCAACCATAATGATAATGCCAGAATAAAGGCAACCTAAAGAACAGGGACTCTCGCATTTACAAACACCGTGAGCTATAGAAACACCAGCAAACAAGCCCCACTCAGCAATCTGTGAGCTGCAGAAAGACTTGATGGCTTAATATTCCCTGTTGTATGGTTTTCCAAGAGGATTTTAGGAAAATGATTTTTAGCAAAAATTATTTGTTTGGCTTAATCTCTGAAAGGTCTTCAGACATCCAGCATTCCCCAAGCCTAAAGAGCGTATATTTTTAAAAATGCTCAAAGATATGAGGGATAGGAAAACCCAAATCTTTCACTCTTTCCTTTCCTTTGGATTTATTCTGCTATGCAGCAAACTCCCCCAATCCTTAATTCTTCTGTTTTCCTGAATCAACTGGTCCAGTAGGAAGAAAGACAGTTCTGGAGTCAGAGAAACTACCTTTGAATCGCGACACTCCTATTCACTGGCTCTGGGCCTAGCGACTCTGAGTCCCTGTATCCTCTCCATAAAGTTGAGCTAATAATGTATAAAGCATTTATCCAGTTCCTGTAACAGAGTAAGTACAGCACACAGTAGCTATTACCGTGATGAGAAAGGCCGACCTGCAAAGTGAAGCTGTCATCAGGGTGGGGCCCAGCGAGGGTGGGGCATTAAGTAAAGGAATCTCTCTTCTTTGTCTTCACAGGATATCTTTTCCCTTAAAGGCCTTTCCAGAGCAAACCGGCACTGGAAGAAGTGACAGTGTTATCTGGATATCCTGGAATCACTTTTGGCCATTGTTTTACCATAAAATTCCCTTTCAGGGGTCCCCACTCACCTGTACTGTTCTCTCCACACTTTCATGGCGTTCAGCTCCTGCTTTTTTTATATATATATTTATCTATTTGTTTTTGGTAATAGGTAGACACAATACCTTTATTTTATTTGTATGTGGTGCTGAGGATTGAACCTGGTGCCTCATGCATGCTAGGCAAGGGCTCTTCCTCTGAGCCACAACCCAGCCCTCAGCTCCTGTTTTCCTAACCCACAGCTGCTTTCCTCCAAATCTTCAGCAAATACTTCAGTTTTCCACTCCTTACATTAGAAATCTGAGCCTTGTAATTCCTACAACTTTTTTAAAGATATCTATAATAATCTTCAACAGATCAAATTATCAGATGGGCCGTACTAAATTATAAGCTGTATGCAGCAAGCTAGTGTGTCTCCATATGTTATTCTCTGCCATCCTGAGCCCAAGGATGACCTGGTGCTACATAAACATTTGTAGAATGAGGCCCTTGGGAAAAAACCTCAGGGATGAGAAAACAGTCAGGGTAGATTTACTACAGCAACAAACCAGAAATTTCACTGAAAGAAAAGGTTCAGGTACCCAAAACCACGAAATATTTCCAGTTGTGTTCAAAGAAGCAAGTTTAAACAGAAGAACATTTTATTCAATTTCCCTCAAAGTGTCTGTAGTTTGTTGGGAAAGTCATTCATCTTCATTAACTTTGTAAGAATAAGAGAGAATATGGAATTGGCCAGGCAGAAGCTCTGGAACCCTTGTGAACATGACAGAGACCCCTTCCCTAGGTGCTCACCCTAAAGTACAAGACTTTCAGTCTTGCTCAAGAGCTTGAACTCTAAACCCACAGGCTCAAGTCAAGAACTCACTCAAAAGCTGTTGACACCTGTATAAGATTTTTCCGTAATAATACTTTATTCCCTCCACTTTGATCAAACTGAGTCATCTAATCTCCAGGCTCACATCTAGTTCTAGCTCAGAGAGTGTGTGACCACTACCAGGACCCTTCTCCAGAAGGTTCTTTCACCAGCCCACTCTTGAGGCAGTGCAGGATGTCATGTGTCCCAGGCACCTCTGTTTTCACAGTCCAGTGAGAGCCAGCTGACGAGATAAGTGAGGATTTCATCAAGGTGCCAGGCAGGGCACAGAGGAACAGGTCCTGCCCTCCAAGCCTAATAACTGAAGTCCTCCTCTAAAGTAAACCAAAACAAGCCACTTTGTTGGCAGCCTAAGTTAAGAGAAGAAAGAGGAATCAGATCATAAGTTTAAATCCACATTCTACTTGTGATTCTGAAAAACAAGAACTTATAAGGCTTTCAGCTTTAAAAAAAAAAATTGCAACATGAACACTATTATTTGAGATCTGGGAGGATCCCACAAAAGGAAATACACCTGTATTACTCCAGTATTATCAAAGATTCTGTTTATTCCTTGTAAAAAGTGCCAATGTGGTTAAGATTTTCACAAGTCAAATATTCCATATATCAAAGAAAATGTTCTCAAGGAAAAATGGAACTAAATTATTAGGCGGAACTTCTGCTAGTCTCCTGTTTTTCAACTGTGGTTTTATGGTGGCATTTAAGTAACAGTGTGCTAAGTGTCTACTTCAGGAGACCGCCAACTTCCCCAGATGCAGCTCCGCCTGAGGACAAGAACTCTGTTCCTCTCTGCAGGCTCCTGGGGCAATCTACTCCCCTTAATGGAAGCCATTTGAACCAAGTGTCAGACAACCCTCCATTTGCTCCCCAGAGGAGAAAGCCATGCTGTGACCATGTGAAATGTTACTGGCACTATAAACTGGAAAATGACACTAATTCCATTAAATTTGCAAATCCTGCAGCAAGACTGACAACTGAATAAATACTACTTGACCAAAAGCTTTCTTTATTTTGAACTCAAGGTCCTTTACTACAATTAACACAGTCATCAAAATTATTATACACACACACACACACACACACACATATCTGGCCTCAAATCACAACTAATCTTAACCAGGCAAAATTAGCACAGGATTTTATACTTTTGCATAAAGAAACAGTGCCTGGAAATTCTCAACATTCAGGATTTCTACAAATATTCCCTTCTCATTCAAATTGGCCCAACAGATAGAATAAAAAAAAAAAATGAGACCAGCCTGATATTTAAGATTTCCGTTTCAATTTAAGCTGACAAGGACAGGATTTATAGATACAAATTCTTTTTTCTCTCCCACATGGCACTGTAAAGAATACTCTATGGGTACAGTAGAAAGAAGCCTGGACTAAAGACACAAAAGACTTAAGAGACTTCCTCTTTCTCTTTTGCTCCCTAGCCATGAGGTGAGTGATTTTATTTGCCACTATCACCATGACGTGTTGCCTCGCCACAGGGCCAATTGAGGTACTTGAATCCACAAAACAGTGAGCCACAATAAGCCTTCTCTCTTTACAAGTAGATTGTCTCTGGTATTTTGTCATAGTGATAGAAAACTAACACAAATGCAGCAAGTTAAACAGTACAAACTCAGGAATCAGCAAGACTTGAATTTGAATCCCTGGCTCTGCCATTAGCCAGATACAGGAACCATGAACTTCTCTCTGTCAGGTGCATCATGTGGAAAATGGGACTAAAACAGACAACCTCAACATTTCCTCAAATGTGAAAGAGTCACACAAGACAGATTAAAGTAATACTCAGAGGGGTTTAAAAGATGGACAGGCACGGTACTAAACACTGAATCACAAAATGGGAAAATATTGTTGCTTCGCACTTCTTTAGCTCAAAACTTAATTACATAAAGGAGATAGTTTTTGTTTAGTCTTTTCTTCGGCACCTCTTTTTTCTTGATAATTTCCCTTTTTAAGAAAATGAGAACAAGTTTCTGAGTTAATTAGTGCTTTTGGAAAGCAATATTTTATAGACAGACGTCAACAAAAGTGATTCCATTTCATTCTAATTATTTTTAAATTACCTTCTATTTACAACAACAGTTTTTAAATTGTAGGCTTAATGGAATGTTAATTTTTAAAATATATTGATGATTACAAAAATGTAAGCCAATTTAAATAACTTGAGCCATCTTGAATGCTACCTGTCCCGGGTGAATATTAAATGAGATAAAAAGATGATGTGCAGGAAGCCCCAACTCACAGTGGGCTTTCATTAGCCATGTGGTGTGGTTGATGGGTCAAATTTCAGTAGGCAAATATATGAGTTTAGGACACAGTGAAAACAAAGGCAAACACGAAAGATGGATGTGAGATTCTAGAACAACAAGGAGGGAGAAGTTCTCAAAGCAGAAGTTAGAGAAAAGATAAAAACTGTAGAGGGAGATTCATTTAACAGTTACTGAGCGATACAATACGTCAGTCACTCACCAGGTAGTTCCTTCTAATACACTTCTTATAATCTGGGACAAAGTTGTCAAAATAGATCTGAAGCTTGTTTTAAAGAGCCTTGAATGCCAAGCTAAAGAAGTCATTTACAGCGACAGATCCTTACACGTCTTGACGTTTGTTCAGAGCCTAATATTTTATATGGTACGTGGTGTTTAATAAACATTTGCTGAACAAATGAATTTCAGTTTAACAATACTGTTTGGATATTAGCACATTTACTTTCAAAATACGTAAATATTTTGTAGTTGTTGTTGTGACTGTCAATCGTGTAATTCCTCTTACATCCTTTTCCCAGCAGCAGAGATCAACCACACTCCAGCTAAAGTAAACTGCCACCTCCATTCCAATGCCCTGTGTCTGAAAGTGAAGAAAGGTCTGCAGGTCATCTGTCTGAGCTCATCAGTTTGGGCCTTTGCTTTCTCTCTGCATTCCCAATAATGCTGCTTTCATCGGTATTGCCTTTATGTCAAATCTGGATCATCTAAATACCAGATCCAATCGATTTCAAACTGCCACCTCCAGAGACTCGTTTCTTTAAGAAAACAAGCTTAGTTTGACTTGTGGAGAAAAATTAAAATTAAAAATAAAAATAAATTATTCCAAACCTGGTCCCCAAAAGGAACTTGGCAAAACGAGAACAAGCAAGGATTTGACACCCAAGCAACCTCTTAGCAGCTCCTTCCCCTATCCCCTAACCCTGTCAAGAACCTTTTGTTCTTCCTCCCAGTCCTAATATGATTTCTGAAGCAACAAATTCAGGAAATATTTTAGGAAGTAATGGGTCTTATCCACCTACTCACAATGAAGTTCTTCCAAGCTCTTTAGAAATATCCCTATAAAGTTAGCCCAATTGTCATACAGCACAAGCACCTGTGCTATTTTCTTGGAGGCTGAATGAGTCTTAGCAGTCTTTTATTTTTTTCCTTTGACCTGGCTTAAGTATAAAAAGCAAAACCTATGCCCAAATTGGAGCTGTCCCAGATGGAAACATACTTTCTTTTGGAGGGGTTTTCCAAATGGTCAATCAGAGGGAAAACAAGAGTCTTCATTCAACCAAGTTTGCTCTATTGAAATTTATTAAAACTGAACCAACTTTCTTTCTTTGCATTTCAGATAAGAACCTCATTCTGAGACTTTGATCCAACTCTCTGTCCCCTCAATACAGATAAATAGGCAAATTCAACAGCTTTCTCTCCTCCACCTTCCTCTTCCATTATTTTCCTTTCTTTCATCCTCACTTCCTCAGAAATGCTCTGAAGCATTTCTGGGGTGCTTTTCCCCACCACTCCAAATCACACGAGGCATTACAATAATGCTGAATATGTCCCTTAGAACACATCTCTGGATGTCCAAAATCAAAAGACTGCCCCTTCTCCTATGTACAGGCCTGGAGTCAGAGGACCTAAAAGCTTGAAGGGCTTTTTAAAAGTCATGAAGTTTCATATCATAGGCCCACAATCTAAATCTCAGAAAAGTAAAATGACTTTCCCAGGGCCTCATGGTTTCTTAGTGATTTTGGAGTAGTTTCTGAATATACTGTAATTAAACATAGAATCTGGAGTATATGAGCCCATGCACGTTTCTTCTTAAGAGAGAATCCATAAATTTCAACACATCCTAAGGAAATTATCTAAGGAGCCCCTGTCCCCCAAAATGATAATCATTAGTAAGATTAAAACCTAATTCAATAATTATCATCTACTTTTTCCATGTGTGAGATATCAATGCAAGTAACATGCAATAAAACAGTCTGAGGTGGAAGTAAACTAAAAATCAAGTTTTTAAAAATCAGTGTAAAATGAATAGCAATATTTCAAGCATCATATCATATGCTTAACACTGTATAAACGCGTACCCCGCCCCCTGCACACACACAAAAAAATACATATTTAACAGGTTAAATATGTATTATGAGGTAAAGAGAGACTGGCAACTTGCCTAATGCATATGTTCACTGATAGGACCAGAATTCCAATATATGTTAATTTGAGTTTAATATCCATGCTCATTTTCATAATATCTGCACTGTAGTTCAAGATGCCCTGAAACAATCTGTCTGTTTTCTTGTTTAGAAAGAACTAAATAAATATTCTAAAGATAGCCTCAAAAGAGTATTTTATAAATGGATCACTAACAGCAAATTCTACCTAGAAAATGGCATATAATAAATACCAGTTATGATAAAACATCTTGATTTTAAGACTAGCCAGATAAAATTCTTTGACTTCCAAATGCTTCTTGGAAGTTGTATTTGGCATAGAAAACATTGCACAGTTCAGCAAACACCAAAAAACAGAAACAAAAACAAAAGTATAAAGGAATAGATCCGATGCACACCAGGTTATTTTGTTTTTTAAAAAAGTGCTTAAATCTCTGAATTACTTGGTGAGTTATCTCCTTCTTCTCCATAAAAATAAATCAATGTACAACTCAAAGTATTTAAATGTGGAATGTCACAGACTTGCACATTTTCTCAAATCACAGCTGCCTCCAAAAGGGAAATGAAACTGAGCAAAACAGAATTGTTTGTTCTACAAGAAGTAATCTTGCCTAAATAATTTAAATACGCACTAAACTTTATCTATCATAAACCTAGCTTAAACTACAGTTATTTGTCCTATAATTTTATTGCTAATGCTTTTCAGTGGTTATCCCATCAACTCAAAAAACTTTAAGAAAACAGGAAACAAGCATGAGGTTCCATTCCCTGTTGCATTTGTGCAAGTCACCACTTATTATTAAACCCCTTCCGTATAACTGGGAATGATTAAGGACAGGGGAGAGTGAGTCAAAGACCTTTTTTAGAGAAGCATGCGTGCAAAAGAAAGACAAATAAATGTTAACTACAATTTTAAAAAATACTAAATACAGGACATGAAGAGTACAGCGGGGCAAGAAGGGGATAACTAATTTTAACTCAGTGTTGGAAGGGAAGTGTGAACCCAGGTGAGGATGGTGATGTTCAAATCAGGTCTTAAAGCAGGTTTGCAAAAACTTCTCAGGGTTTTGAATCCAAGTTCCTCTTCAGAATGGAAAAAAGATAGGACTTCTAACTGTAGTTTGTCTTGGGAACCAAATGTGATGCTCCTGCATGGTTAACAGTAAAAGCTCTTTGCTTTAATAGTTTATGGTCTTAATGGGATGCAGAGTAACTGAAGGCCCTGGTTTGAAAACACTTATATATGAGATTTGCATCCACTAGCTTCATGTATTTCTAAAGTGTAGCTCTAATAACATCGGTGCTGGTAACTCAGGACACTATCTTCAAGTGAAAATACTCAAAAGGAAGATCCATATTTTTTTTCCTTTTGCTAGTACTTCATTTATCAAAACTTCTTTATATTTTAACAAAGTTTTTAACCCCAAGATTGGTAAACTCATGCAAGCGGAACTAGTTAGGAGATAACTTGGGACCATAACCAGGCTAGTTAACTCAGTTTCCCAATCTATAAAGATAATGATAGGACCCATCTCATGTGGTTCACATGAGCATGAACTGAGTTATCACATGTAAAACCCTTGAAAGGACATTCAGCACACACTAAGTCAAGAGTAAATACAAGCTGCTTTACCAAGAAGGGTTTTCAAAGAGTTTATTTCTAATTTGCTACACCAATTGAGAAGAAATGCAGTGTTCTGTTCTATTTCACTTTTATAAGGCGGACTCTGAAACTGTACTTACTTCTAGAGAATAAACCTAAGAAAAAGCTGATTTCATTTCTAGACGATAATAGCAGTAACAGAAATAGCTTACTTCAAAAGGTTCACAACCCATTTAGGGGGTAAGTGAAGTAAGAATCACACAGTATAATAACCAATTTTTTAAAAATTCACCAAAGCTAGGATTAACAGCTAAGCTAACATTTCTCTTCCCTTTTTCTTTGTTCCTTACATTTGCAGCCAAATACTCCACCATTCCATTTTCTATACTGTATATCACACAGAAAAACACTTTTGAGATTACAGATTATTCACAAATAATTGGCTAAAGCAATCATATCATTTTTAGTTTAAACCAAGTTTAAAAAATTAGAGTTGAGTAAATGTCACTGTGTGTCACGCAGTGTCACAATCCCTCTGCAACCAAGGTCTCAACAAGCTGAAGAGAATTTGGCTGGCCCACTAAAGGCAGCCAAGGAAATATATAATAAATGTTGTAGATTCTGATAAGGACTATAGCAGATGGATATACAAAGAGACCACACTGGGCATCTTTCAAAGTTCCCTTCTCATAGAAGCTGAAATTGGTCTACTTAATGTAGGAGTTAAGAACTCTGGAACTGAGTTCAAATATAAGCTTTGCCACCGGCAAGCTGTATGGCCAGGGACAATTTAGCCTCTGAGCTTCTTAATCTGCAAAATTAAGATAATGAGTTTGTTGTAAAGATTAAATTAGTATTTGAGAAGCATTTAGATCAGTACTTGACACAGTGCTATATAAAGTGTCTACTACATAAACACTGCAATAACTTGGGCATTCATGCTAGTTTCACTTGCAGATGTGAAGATGGCTTCAGTTTTTAGTGTAGGCCCTCTCTCAGCACAGTTACATAAAACAAGCATTCAGAATGATCTTTTAAAAGTTGATGCTGGCCAGGAGAAGTGGTGCATGCCTGTAATTCCAGTGACTTGGGAGGCTGAGACAGGAGGATCACAGGTTCGAAGCCAGCCTCAGCAACAGTGAGGTGCTAAGTAACTCACTGAGACCCTGTCTCTAAATAAAATACAAAATAGGGCTGGGGATGTGACTCAGTGGTTGAGTGTCCCTGAGTTCAAGCACTAGTACTCCTCCCCCCCAAAAAATTTGATGCTGGAGTAATTACCATATGGGACATTATAATTTTGTTCTTTAATATTAGACTTAGAGTGTTTCAGAAATTTAAAAACAACATGCATTTTGGTATTTTCTAGATAGCCAAAGGTTCATGATTATAAAGAGTTTGAGACCAGTGTCCATTTAACTATTTTAATAGCTAAAATTTGAAATAGCAAAGATCTAATAATTTGCCTCTACAAATATAGTAAGCACATGCATCCTGGCTTATGAAGAAGAAGATACCCTCCCCTCAAATAGTTTAAATGTAAAAATATCCAACCCCCTCTCCTATAAGGTAGGTACTACAAAGGATAATAAAAAGCTTGAGTTGCTGAGTTTCATTCATTTTTAATAATGTTTGGATTGGAACTTTTCCTGAGCAGAGGTTGGAAACAACCAAGCCCTAAGTATTCTTTTCCAATTCCAGACTAATGCATTGTCTCACATGAACTGTAAATACCCTCTAAGCCAAAATGTGCCCAAGGTCCATTATAAGCCTGCATTTAGATGCCAATCAAAATACTTGTAAGAATTGAGATTTCAAATGCTCATCTATAGGCAAGACATATATATCTTGGGTCATAGTCAGATATGTCATTTTGGGAAAATGCTGTTTTGCAAAGGGACTCTTTAATTACTTTGACTATAGTAGCAATTCTTGTCCCATAAAGGGACTGTGGTCATCATGAAGGCCAGAGACCCTCTTCCCTGGTTCCTCTGATTCTACTGCTTGTTTTCAAATAAATACTGATTCACTCTGTGAAACCAGGGTTTTCCAAAAATTCCTCATCGTGAATTATTTTAATGGGTTATGGGAACATATGGGAAACAGTCTAAAAAATGGAAATTTCGTACTTAAAAATTACTTTAGTAACTGAAGATGTTCTATTAAGGAATATTCTCCAAATATTTCTTTAATGTGGGAAGAGTTTCTTAAAAGAATGCTACAAACAACAGAAAGCCTCCATTATTTTTGTGGTAAGTTTGAGAAAAGCAGGCTGAAATAAAAGGCGAGATGAGAAACTAAGTACTTTTTTTAGTAGGCATTTAAATTTTGTCTGAAAAGAAAATCAGAACTTGGTTGTAAAAGAGTCAAACTCTGCTCTTGGGGAGAAAACTTTCAGATGTTTGTAGGAGATGAGGACTGAGCCAAAATAGTGATATGGTGATTCCCATCACCAAAGAAATTTTTTAAAAAATACCAAAGCTGTCCTCTACTATATGAATACATATACCATCCACTTCTTATGTGCAGTATTATTGAAAAATCTGAGGATTTAAAAGCTGGTGATATCCATGGAAATAGAGGAAGGCCAATTACATCTAGTGCCAGATATTTGTTTCTTTCTTCTTTAACTTTAATCTTATTTCTTTCCTTCTTTCTGATAAGTGCTGATAAAAACAGGCATCTACACACAACCCCGATCCAGGCAACTCTCCAAAAACCTCTGGTTTAGCAATGGCCTGGGAGTCGAGAAATAGGCGAACACACTCTCTCTCTCTCTCTCTCTCTCTCTCTCTCTCTCTCTCTCTCTCGCTCTCTCTCTCTCTCTCTCTCTCTCTCTCTCTCTCCCCCCTCTCTCTCAGATGGGCTTTCTTTCTCCTGAGCCTCCGGGTTCCTCCAGTCTGCGACCACCGGTCTTCACCAGATTCACAGTCTGAATTCGGGAGTGAAGCCCACCACTGTGGAGGCCGCCCTGCTCCAGCCACGGGCCAATACCTGGACCACCCGGCCAGGAGGCGCTGCGGGCCATTCTCCAGGGGCCACTGGCAGCCGGCGCCCAGCCCCCATCTCCTCGCGCAGAGCCCAGCCCAGCCGCCAGCTCCGAGTTCTGCGCCGACCGCCGGGGTTACTCGCGGTCATTTCGCTGCACCACCACGCCCCAGCTTCGCCACCCGCGCCGGTCCTCAAGCTGTCCCAAGGGACGAGCAGCAAAGGGCAGAAGATGGGGCAGAAGGTGAAGCAGAATGGGTCCCCCGGCTCTGGTTTCCGCAGGCTCTTCTAAGTCTTGAAAGGAACAAAACTCATTCCCCCACCCCCACCCTCTGTGCCAGGGACAACAGCTCCGCGAGCGCACGGAAACTGCAGGCAGGACCCCCAGGTCTAACAAAGCCCCCGGGCCTCAAGCGAGCCATATCACATCCGACTCCGTTTGGGACACAACTACTCCAGTTCTGTGGATACAACGACGAGCCTCTCCAGTCCTGGGGCGCTGAGCTGATCCCGAGCTCAGAGCTCAACACCGACCAGTTTCTTAAGAAAGGAGTGAGGACTCAAAGCTGGCATTTGTCCCCGTGGGCGCCGGCTCACTCGCAGCTAGAGGGGCTTCCAGCCGGCCCCAGCGCTTCCAAACAAAGGGAAGCGCTTTGCGTCCGATCTGCCACTCTCCCCACCTCAGTAGCAGCGCCCCCAGCATGCCCAGGAAACCCCGACCTCACTGCGCCCAAGGTACTGCTCCCGGTTCTCCATGCCCAAAGATGCTCTCCGGACACCCTGACAGGGCGAGCCCCGAGGGTAGCAGCAGTGCGGCGACCCGGGGTCTGCACAGCAGGCATCCTCTCCCCCTTTACGCCGCTCCTACCCCATTTGTATTGCAAGGAGTGGGAATGTGGGGGCCGGGAACAGAGTCCCCGAAACCGGGTACTTCCCAAAGCCTCTTCCGCCCCAAAGCAAAACAATAATGTCCGAGTCTCTAGAAAGCCTCTTACCTGTTTTCCACTTTTGTGTTTGCGTCTCTTTCCCCCACCCCTTGACCAACCGTTCCGGTAAAGGGCAGAGAAAGAAGTGTGGGAAAACGGGGAGCAAAGCGCCCCTGGAAATGGGCTTCGGCTGCGCGGTCCTGCGGAGCCCCCTGCCCTGCCCACGCGCGTAGGGCAAGAGAGGTGTGGGCTCGGCTCGGCCGGTCCCGGCCCCACTCACTCTCCCTCGGAATTACTGGGTTTTGCCGCGACTAGTTCCTTTTATAGATTCGGCTGCGCAGAGCGCAGGGGTTACTATCGGTCAAAGCCTGTTCTCTCCCTCCTCCCCCGCCCCCTTCCCGGCCTCTGTTTATGTAGTTCAGTCACTCAGCAAGAAAGCACGTGGAGCTGCGGCCCGCCCCTTAAACCGGCGACGCAGACCCGGCCGGCAGCGCTAGGCTGGGGTGGAGAGTGCTCCAGACCCAAAGGGTCCGCGGTCGGTGTTCCGCACCCACTGCCCCGGCCCTGACCTGCCAGCCTCAGACGAGCGGGAAACTGGGCTTCAGCTGCGACCAAGACTCGAGTCTGTGTTCTGGGCAGCCAAAGGCGCTGGTGGAATGGCTTCCTCTAAACTGAATCTATCTCATTTCCCCCCACCCCGCTTTGTTAGTTTACTCAACCATGGGATTGAGGGAGAGAACTGGAGGTCAGCATCCCTCTAGGCGGGCGACCCTTTAGTCTCTCTTCCTTTCAAAGACCTAGAATGTGGGCAAATGTGGACAGTCTCTAAATAAACTTTTTTTTTTATTTTTATTTTTACCCCAAACCTTGACTCTGGTTTTCAGTAGGAGACCTACTACTGCTTTTGAGATTCTCTGCTTGAGTCCCCCAGGTTCCTTGGAGTACCAATAAAGAAATCTTGCTTCTTGTCTTCCTAAATAGGGAGGAGGGACACATGGATGGGTGGGAGCAGAGGAACAGTGTGGGCCAGACTCCTTTTTACCTTCATTATATTGGTTAAGGTCCCTGTGGTAAATACCCAGGGCTTGTGTTTTAGCTTGTTTAGATTTACAAAGTTCAGGTAGAGAATCACCATCTCTAAGCATGTAAAATTATATAACCACTCCAATTTTCCAGCCTCTTCCTTGGCTTTGGCTTTGGCAGTCAGGTACAAGATTGCCCCAAACATATGAGGGGCAGAGGCAAGAGTATGAACGGAGGTCTACATGCTGTATGTTTAAATACTGAGGTCTTAAGTCAACAATAAATGTCTCCTACCATGAAAAAGATAACTTTGCAAAAGCCTTGAAAGCAAGATCACATTTAGACCCCCTCACCGCTTGATGTGCTTTTGGACACTAATATAGTGGAATGGGAAAGCTGTTCCCTGTCCCCTTCTCTTTACACCCTGAGTTTCATCATATTCCAGAACTTTACTGCTTGCAGGTGCACCCCCAACTGCACACACGCCCTGCACAATTAACAGGCACTTTTGAGGCACAGCAAATATGAGTGGTTCTGTCAACATTCAGGATAGACCCATAGAAAAAGCCCAAGCAGTCCTCGGAAGTGCACTGGGGAGCCAGAGGGCAAGGAATTCTTGGGTCCCAGATACATAATTCAGGGTAGCTAGGTCCATTTATTCTGTAGGATGCTTGCCCTTAAGCTGTAATGGAATTTAAGGAAGGCCAAAAGCAACCCTTCTAAAGTTGGGGCCCAGGAAAGGGACACCTTAAACCTCAATCAAAGGACAACCTGGTGAAGAGAGTGGATGCTAGCATCAAACTGGGAAGAAAAAAAAACTACATAAACCACAATTTAAGTAATCTTTCTACCTATGCTCTTACTGTCTCAGGAGTTTTCTGAAAATGAGTTTTGTTGAAAACTTAGAGCTCCTTAGAGGAAAGCACTATAAACAGAGAAGGACACATTAGCTATTAATGTCATTTTCAGTTGCCACCTATGGCCTATAAAGTTTTTCTCCTGCCAGAGTTTTACAACACCAGTACTAGCAAAGAGTGACAATGAATCTCTCTGAATCTCTGTATATAAAGGACAACTCCTACAGGAGGAGCTACCACCCCTAGCATGATTTTAGGGAGTGATTAGATCTCCCTGAGTCTCTGTCTCCTTCTACCCTCCCCCACACATTACAGTTTAAAATCCCACCACAAAAATCATTCATTTTGGAATTTTAAAGGATATGGTTCCTAAGAACATTCCTTTAGATTGCTCTAATGGGGAATGGGAGGCGATAAGTTCTATAGGAATAAGATAAAGATAGGATGCCAGAGAAAGGAATGGAGCCCAAGAAAAAAGTGAAACCCCGGAGTGAGGACAACCATTGATTATAAATATGTAAGTCTATGGCCCATAGCCAAACTTGATTGCATTTAACTAAGACCACCTGTGGTACAAAACATCTGCTCATCCCCACAATGCACGCATCAACACCCTGCAGCATTTGAAACATGTTTATTCGTCTTATTGATGTCTACTGTCAAAAGAGCCCAAACCCCTAAAGAGGCTCAGTGTGCGTTTCTGCCAAGTTACACAGGACATAAGTGGCATACTCTCCGAGTGTGACAGCTTCATATGATAAAAATACTGAATTTCAAAAGTTAGAACCAAAGAGAATTTACTGTTATTACAGTATTTTTAATGTAGAAATTACAGATAAAAATATCTCAAGTTCAGAAAGACTGCTTGATTGGTAAGGCTGATGACCTCTTTTAAGTCCACCCCAAGGGCTATTTGATCTCTCCGGTATTTGACACTATTGACCACGCCTTCCTTTCTGAAAACTAGTTCTTCTCTTGAATCTGGTTCTCTTCTGACTCTGCCTCGTTAGCCATGTTTTCTCTTCCTGTTTGTTTGTTTTAATATGTCCTCTAATATTGATTTTCCTCTTTTTATTTCTACATGTTCCCCAAGCACCACACTGGCTTTGTTTAAGCCCTGTATGGCCAGCACTCATGTTGCCCAGCTACCTAACACACTGGAGAACACACAGCAGGACCAGTGGTGTGCTGGAGCCTGCTCACACCAGCTCTGGGCTGCATGGCTTGTTTTCCCAGCTCCTAAGTAACCTCCCTGGGGCCACCTTAACATTACCAACAGTGTGAGTATTCACACCATTAGAAATTATACATCAAAGAATTCTTTCTTTCCTTTTATTTTGGTTTGGTTTTATTTTTCTAAAGACACTTGTTAACACCAGCACATAATTTATCAAGACATTGTACAAGTAACCCCCCCTACACACACACACACACACATACACACACAAGAAGGAAAACCCCAAGTTTCTTATCTTCCCTTTAAAACTCCCTCATTCATTTGCCTTTTACAAAACTTCTTCCAATGACATCATCATCCAGATATTGTCTATGGGAAATGATAGTCTATAGTCGTTCTTGCTTAATTTTTTCCTCTTTGTCTCAATCTTCTCATTTGAAAAAACACTGAGGTCAGGTCAATTGTACCTCCCAAAATCTTTTAAAACTGTCCCTTCCTGTATTACAGTCCCCTCCAAACTCCTTTCCTGTGTCCAGTTTTTCCCCTTCCTATTTATCTTCCTAACTGTAGTGGAGTAATTTTTACTCAGGGAGGGTGGGATGGGAAGCTAAGCAAGTCAACACAAAAGCAAAAACTAATCCTATCTTTCCCCACTCAAAACTTCCTATGCTGTCCTTTGCTTACAAAGAAAAAACACAAAGTTCCTTGAGATGACCTTTGAAAACATGACATTTGAAAGCCTCTGAAGCCTAATTGTGTGCACATCCTTCCCTATTTCACCCTTACCCACCCCCATCCCACAAATTTACCATTTACTTTCCTGCGGCTTAGAAACTCCTCCCCCATCACCTCTGTTCTGTTCTGTCACTCTAAAGCGTGAGATAAGAGGGACAGAAATTATAAGGCCTACAGAATCCATTCTTTCATTAAATGAGAAGTTGTGGGACAAAGGGTGGGATCTATAAAGTGTCCAAATTAATAGACAAATATTGCCCCATGCACAGTCAGATCTATTAGCAAGCACAGCTAGATTCACAGTGGGTAGTCAGTAGCCTTACTTTTGAGAAGAAAATATTTGGACTCAGGATTAAAAGAAATGAAGCATTTACTTATTATAGAAATGAAGTATCCATCTCTTCTCTTATTCAGAGTATTTTTCTGGCACTTAAGAATCCATATTCCTGGCTATGATTTCTTAGCCAAAAGCTTTCCTTCCCTTTGACATATTAATAAGAGAGTAAGTCATTTAAGAAAACAAAGAAATCCTAAAAAATGTTTCAGATTCCCTTGCCTATTATGCCCCTGGAGAGACAAGCCTCTTTTCCTCCCTGGACATTTGGGGACAATTCCTCCAGTAATGCATGGCATTCCCTTTGTTGTTCTTAATTGTCCTGTTTTGTTTTGACCTATCCTGTGGACCCTTCATCATGTCTCAAAAATTGTCTGAACAAAACAAATATTCATGCCTCCTCAAAGAGCAAATGACCCAAAGTTTTTTCCACCCCTGAAATGAGTTGATTATCAAATAACTTACAACTTCTTAAGCTAAATGGCATTTTATTTTTCTCCAACCTTTCCAATAAACATGATCATCAAGATGAGGGGAAGGGTAGGAATGTCCACATGTGCTGTGACTACACCACACTGGAGGGGCAGGCTTTGATTTCCCTTCCTTGTGGCCCTTCTCTGGTGACTGATGTTGCCCAGTGAATTCTAAGCCATTTCTTAGAATTCTGGCTACTTATCCTGGTATGTTAGTGGGTAATAGGCTCCCAGTTTAGCCCACCCTAAAGCAGGTTTCTACTTAATCAGCTCTTGATCAGCTCCTTCAGCCTTCAAAGTGCCCCAGGAAGTCCCCACAGCTGCCTCCTTACCACTGGGATTGGGCAGCCCTGGATACACTTCCTAAATGGGAAAAGAAACCTAATGGGGGTGGGGGGCAGAGTGCAAAGTGGCCTAATACTCTGACAGTTTTACAACATGCATCAAGAATCTTTGATCCACTAACTTCACTTGGAGAGAAATAATCAAAAATATGATTAAAGACTTAATGTTCAAGAATATTTTTCACTAAATTGTTTATGAGGGATCATTATCAAAATATGTAATTATCTAACTGTGGAAATTCTAAAATAAGTGCTGGTAAACTCATATGATAGAATATTATTGTTATGGTTTGGGTATGAGGTAGCCCCCGCCAACTCATATGCTACGCAGGAATATTTGAAGCTAAAATGATTAGAATATGAGAGATGTAACCTAACCAGTTCATCCTAATTCGAATAGACTAACTTGATGGTAATGGTAGGCAGGTGGAGCATGGTTGGAGAGGTGGGTCACTGGGGGCCTTCCCTGGAAGAGTTCAGCTTTCTTGCAGCCTCTTCCGCACCCCACCCTCCCTCTCTCTCTCTCTCTCCCTCTCTCTCTCTCTCTCTCTCTCTGTTTGCTGGCCACCATGAATGGAACAGCTTCCCTCCAGCATGTCCTTCTGCCATGATGTTCTGTCTCTTCTTAGGCTCCTAGCAATAGTCAGCCAACCATAGACTGAACCACTGAAATCATGAGTTCAAAATAATGTTTTCTTCCTCTAAGTTGTTCTTATCAGATATTTTGGTCTCAGTAACCAAAACTGACCAACACAATGATACAGCCATGAAAACTAAAATATTTTCAAAGAGTTGTGGTACAGAAAACTACTCATGGTAAATGTTAACTGAAAAAATAAGAAACCAAAGCTATAGTTATGTGTATATATGATTTATATTTAGTAAAAATAATTTTAATATACTTGTAGTCATTTCATTGTACAGAAAAGACTAGGAAGAATCCCACCTAGATGCTAATAGCAATTTTCTGTGGGTGGTGGAATTATGAGTAATTTTTTGTACATCTATAGTTTTCAAAATTTCTAGGATAAACGTATGCTATTTTTAACTATAAAAATACATAAAAAACAGTTTGTACATATGCAGTGGGAGGAGAGAATTTGCAACTTCAGAAAGCAAACCATAAAATGAAAACAGCACGTTAAACATTTCAAAAACATGAGTTCACAGTAACAGAACAGAAGAGAATTTGGAGAAATAAATTGTTAAGACAGCTAGAACTCTTTGGCAGGTGGATTTCTGAACTATAAAAGACAACAAAGAGAGAAGATTTCAAACCAATCCTAAGAGCTCACTACTGAGTGAAAAGTCCTATATATTTCAACCTTCTTACTTATGTGCTCTTCTGATTTATCCCTCATATCTGTAGAACATGTATGTTTCTTTGCATCTCTGTGCTTCTGTTTAGTCATTGGTCAAATGGAAGGAATAGTAGAAGCTACCTTATGGGGTTTGCATGGGTACTAGATGAGTTAGTACATATGAAGTGCTTGGTACTGGGCTTGCCATGTGGTAAATGCACATGTTAAATAGGAACTGTTGCTATTATTGCCATTTGTCATCATTAACATCATTATCTCAAATAATATAATATGATTTATTCAGAATCCAATAATAGCTTGTTAAATGTGACTCCTTTTCAAAACATCAATCTATGGATTTTTTTTTTTTTTTTTTTTTTT
>NW_026000101.1:8034647-8037412 GCF_001458135.2 Marmota marmota marmota | reverse complement strand
GTTTAGATTGACAGGGATTTTTAAGTACTGTAAAGATGAGGCTCCCTTATTTTCTGGCCTCCATTGTCTCTTTTGAGAAATTTCCCACTATTGACATTGACATTCTTTTTTTTTTTTTTTTTTTTTTGGTACTGGAGATTGAACTCAGGAGCACTCAACCACTGAGCCACCTCGTCGTTGCTGAGGCTGGCTTTGAACTTGTGATCCTCCTGTCTCAGCCTCCCAAGCTGCTGGGATTACAGGTATGTAATCCCACCTTGCCTGGCTGGATTTTTAAATTGATGTTCTCAATTAAATTAATCAGTGTGAAATGACTCATCAGCCTGAATATCAAATATGTTCATATCTCTTTTAAAATTGTGTTTAATTATGCAAATACTTCCCATATAGTAGGAGGAAGTTCAGAATCTCTTTTTTAAGACATCCTTTCCTCCCCACAACCCCAAATTGCCTAAAATTTCTGAGGTTCTATACATCTAGAGCAGTCAATCTGCT
This sequence comes from Marmota marmota marmota, assembly GCF_001458135.2. Taxonomy (NCBI): domain Eukaryota; kingdom Metazoa; phylum Chordata; class Mammalia; order Rodentia; family Sciuridae; genus Marmota; species Marmota marmota. Next base: position 8,036,917 of record NW_026000101.1, on the reverse strand, counting down.
CACCATCAAGCTGCATATTTTTAGTGACCAATGACATGGTCACAAACACATAGCAGTTTAGCAAAAGACTGGATCACAAAGTCCCACCTGCTTTATCCACTGCTGAAACCATGGCCGTGCTGGGCAGAACAGCCTCACCATTACGTGCCCTCAGTCTCCCAAAGTTAATATACTTTAGCTTCTATCAGAAGTTGCACACTAGGGGCCCTCTGTCCACATCCGGCTCTTTGACATGTGGTTTGGGCTGAAGAATGTGTTGATATTTTATTTGAAGTAGTCAACAAGACTAGAAATGTCACACAAAAATCTTTAGAGGTGGAAAATTTGACCACACATGCTTATTCCCAGATAGCAACAAATGGCTGACACTCTTTAAAAGGTGCATGCTCCTTCCACTCTGCCAAAGACCTCTCTAATCCCTGTTTTTCTTCAACATTTTACCTGATTCATTTGTACTACATGCCAGATCTCTGTAGTCTTCTGGACTGGTAGCCCTTTGGCCTAAAAGCTCTTGAAGGGCTGTGACAAGGGTAGAGGAGGCAGTTTGGGATGCAGTAGTACCTCCTGCACTCCAACAATTTATTGGAGAAGTGTCTCAGCTTATGAGTATAGTAGGCAGTGAATTCACCTAAACCTTGGTGAAGTTAAACCTAGCTGAGAATCCTTTTATAAATATAGCCAGATTTTTGTGTCTACATTAGTAATAAGAATCCCATCTTTCCTCGAAGATCTTACAGAAACCTGAGTTTCTACTTTTGCCACTTTGAGCTTGACTTCTGTAGGCACACATTTATGAACACTACTTGAGTCAAAAAGCAATAAAAGGCTTTACTACCTCTAACAAAAGCAATAGCACTGCCTCAAAAATCTCACCCCTCTCCAGAATCAAAGGCCTAGTAAAATCAGCAGGGGAGAGTCAAGGAGGTCAGAGGCAGGCCTCTCCTTTGGTGAGTAAAAATGAGACCAAAGCACACATCAAACCCATAAGAGTCCAAAGTTTGATACAAGCCACTTTGTTTATTGAACTGAACCCTGAAGATAAACAAAAGAAAGCAAGATGAAAAACAGCACTCCACTGGGGGTGCACAATAAGGCAACTCGGAAAGGCCATAGATCAGAAAAACATGTGGGCTGCTGAGGAGACAAAAGCATTCCCAAATGAGTCTTCAGCATGTGGCAAGAGAATTTTCAGTGGCCTGAGATTCAACAAGATAACAGCAATTATATCTTCTGTGAGTGATTTGTTAGTCACCTTACATGTCTAAGAAATGACCAAAGTATCATTTAAAATGCAATACAATGAAAACTAAATTTGCAGTTTTGCATTCTTCATTTTCTTAAAACCAGGCTAAAGCAAACAGAAATGTGAGACTGAGATTTCAAGGAAACTGTAGAGTCATAGTAATTTGATTCTAAAAACAAATGCTGGACAAGAAGTTATATTTAAATCAACCATCAATCCATCAGGACACAATTTCTAAATTTAGTCATAGATAATCTTTCCATTTCACTGTCCCCATCATCCTATACATAAAATGATACTTCTTACTAAATAAAGTATATTATTTGATTTTTAAGCTCATAAATATTTGGAGGTTATTTTCTTCAGCCCAAGAATTTGCATTTTAAACATCAAAAACAACTTCTCAAAAGTGTAGAAGAGTGTTTATAATGTACACATATTGAAAGTGAAAAGTTAAACAGGGAAAATAGTATTATTGGGCTCAGCAGTCTCCTAAAAATGCAGCTAAATGCTTTCTTTTGTGGTATATAGTTCAGTGGGACACTTTGGGTTGTGGTACATAATCTTTGAATAAGCCTGTGTTGATGGCGAAATTTTAACATGGTCTCAAACTCAAACCCTCAAACTTTGCGTGGATTTTAGTAAAAAATGAAAATAAATTTTAAGAACACATAAGTAATATACATGCTCATAATCAAGTGTTCAGACTACAACAAAATATAAAAATAAAATGATTACTAAAAAGGCAGAAGGAAGAAAACAAGAATAATTATAGGACCCCCGCCAAGGAGATGACTTCTGTTAATGTGTCATTAATAGTCTTTCAAAATTATTTTCTACAGCCAGGCACGGTGGTGCACACCTGTAATCCCAGCAGTTAAGGAGGCTGAGACAGAAGAACCAGCCTCAGCAACAGCAAGGCACTAAGCAACTCGGTGAGACCCTGCCTCTAACTAAAATACAAAATAGGCTGGGGATGTGGCTCAATGGTCGAGTGCCCCTGAGTTCAATCCCCAGTACCAAAAAA
>NW_026000101.1:7989743-8034622 GCF_001458135.2 Marmota marmota marmota | reverse complement strand
TATATATATATAAAATTTTTTTCTACAAATAAATATATTTCGATATGTATATTTTGGGTATTATGGTATATACATTGTTGGTGAACTATTTTCACTACATAATATATCTTGGACATTTTTTTCATGCAAACTGTAGATTCTATCAGTTTAAAAGGATACATAATATTCACCTGAACCTATCATAAAATGAAAGCAAATCCCTACTGATAGACATTTCATTTTTCTCTCTTTTTTTTTAATAGTCATTAGAAAATACAGCCCAAATCACCTTTGTTTCTACACATGCTCCAAGATCCCTTAGAATAATTTTTCAAGTTAGGAATAGCAGAATAAACAACTGGACATTTTGATACATATAGCTAAATTGTCCTCCATAATAATTGGTATCAATCTGTACTCTCATGAACATGAGAAAGCCTAGTTTTGTTTGAATTATCATAAAATAAAATTTCCCTTTTGATGTACTATTCTATAAATCTTAACACATACATAGATTTATGTTACCACCATCATAATCAGTTTTCTCTATCAAAACAACAACAAACCTCCCTTGTGCTCTATTCCTTTATGATCATATCCCCACACACACCTTAACCCTTGGCAACCACTGATCTATTCTCCATCCCCATAATTTTGTTTCTTCAAGAATGTCATATAAATGGAATGAAATGTATGAAAAGTTTGAGACTGACTTCTTTCACTTAGCAGAATGCTTTTGAATTTATCCACATTGTTATAAACATCAATATTTCTAATTTTTAAAAATTCATTATAGGGATACACCAATTTATTTCTCCATTCACCCATTGAAGGACTTTTTTCCCCAAAAATAGAACTACTATTAACACTCACAAGTTTTTTTGTGCATGAATATAAATTTTCATTTTTCTAGTGTAGATACTGAGGAGGGTGATGACTGGGTCATATGGTAAGTGTATGTTGAACTTTACCAGAAATAACCAAACTGTTTTCCAGGTGGTTGTACCATTCTGTATTCTCACCAGCTATGAGAGAGCTCCAACCCCTACACATCCTTCTCATAACTTAATATTTTCAATATCTTTTAGTTCGGACATTGTAATAGATATGTATGTATGAGTATGCCTAGTTTTTCATCCCTTTATCAATATTCTTCTCAGTCTTTAAGTTATACCCAATTTATTAATATAAATTTTGATTTATATTTTCTTTGATTGAACATCTTTTCATGTGTACAGACTTCTTAAATCCAGTGCTTAACTTTTTCTTATTTATTTGTTAAAGCTCTGGTTAAACCAGATATTTCTCTCTTGATTGTTACATATATTGCAAACATTTTTTCCCAGATTGCCATTTTTCATTCATCTCTACATATTTTCCTTTAGAGTTTCTGACTTTGATGTTTGAGGACTCTATCTCCATTTTAAGTTTATAGAAATATTGAACCACATTTCCTTGAGCACTTGCATAAGTAATTAAACATCTGACTTTATCTCCAGTTTCTTTCACCCCCATCCAGTGCTGAGAGACTCAGAAATGGGCTAAGGGTCAGGGCACACAGCTGCATCATTGTCTGAAAAAAAAAAAAAAAGAATTCAAACCATGTTTCCTATCAGCAGGGATCATTCTATGCACCTCCTCAAAATTATATGTAAAATGGTCTGCAGAGATGGGAAGGGAAAGCCAAGCCAAGCTATAGTCCAAGTAGGGAAATTATTCTGATGCTTTGTGGGGAGTGTAAAGGTCGGGTAGGTCCAGACTGGTGAGAATTCTCTCTCTTTTCCTCAAAGAGAAAGACAATGGCCTCTCCAAAAAGCAAGAGCTAATTACTAGAGATCCTGATTTAGAAGCTATGCACCCCAAACAACAGTTTTAGTGAGTAAATGACTGAGCTAAGCAGAGGCCACCCCTCAAAAGAGATCTTCATGATGCACGTAGAAGCAGGGTCTCCTTCCATGTTGAAGAGAACCAGGGAAACGAACTACAGAAGAGAAGAGAAAATGTTTATATGCAGGAGGACAAATGGCACCAGAAGAAAGAACACAGTAGGAAAACACCCTGAGAAAAGCATCTGCAAGAATGTGCAAAAAAGCAAATGACTGGCCCCATGAGGGAGAAGGAGAAAAGAAAACAGTAGCTGAGAACCTATGGCACCTGGGCAGGTATCCTTGACTGGGTCAGCAACGGTTTAGGGAGACATGAAAGCTATACCCACAGCAAAGGCATAAGTTCTAATGAGTTGTTGATTGTAACTCTTTAGTAAAATCAACTAATGGGTTGTCTATATATTATATATAAATTATTCTCAAATGTGTCCCTTTTTTCAAGGGCTTGTTTAATAACCCCAAATGCTCATTAATTCTGTTAAAAATTCCAACTTCTGTCATACCCAGGAAAGGAATGCAAACATATCCTCTTTCAGCAATACCTGCTCACCTGCTGACCTGGAAAAGGAGGATTCCATGATTGGGCCTGAAAATAAGTGTGTTACCTGTGCATACATTTTATCTTTAGCATCATTATCTTCAGAGTGATTCCTTACTTCATAGTTTAGTGTCTTCATTGTCAAATAGTGAAATATTTACAAACTGTCAGCGATCTATGCAAACAGGAAAAAATAAATGAAAAGTTTGAGAAAATTGTCAGGATCCTTAGAGCCAAAAATAAAGTTCTTTGCATAATTTTGAAGAAAGAATTTCTGAATGTCCACAATTATCTAGTGATGGTAACAACTGCTTTAGGCATTCTTTTTTTCTAGTAAACATTTATGTGACACCAGCTATAACCTGTATACATTGTGCTATACCCAACCCATATTGTAAAGGAGCTCACAGCTTAGAGGAGAGAGAAAAAGAACAAGAAATCAATATTCTACGACACAATCTATGATTAAAGTGTAAGCCAGATGTTGAGGAAGCACAAATGAGTAAGAGCCCAGTCTGAAAGGTCTGAGAAAATTTCAAAAAGGAGCTGACAACTGAGCAGAGTCTAGAAGTCTGAGGATTTCCCTACAGTTAGTAGAGCTTTCCAGGAAGGATGTGTGAAATATAAAAGCACAAGCAACCAAGTAAAACAAGGTGAGTGTGAACAAAGCTGCTTACTACAGCTGGAGCTCAGGAAAGCCACTCAGTGGGAAGTGGAGACTAGCAACGTTGTCCAAGGCCAAGTCAGGAAGGTCCAAAGAGCCAGGCTGGTGGCTTGGATTCCCTGTGACCTCTCCACTTCTATCTTAGCCTGAAATATCCTAGTAATTAAAGAGGCCCCTATCCTCATTGTTATGTGAATGGAAGCATCCTTCTTCTTAAGGCCATAGAGGGATGGTTCAATGTGAGCCCTGAAACCAAATCGTCACCCAGCTTTGACCCTTGAGTAGCTGAATACCCGGGACAAATTATTTGCCATCTCCGTGTCTTGGACAAATTATCTTCCATCTCTGTGTCTTGTTTTTTTTTTTTTTTTTTTCATTTATAATTCAGGGAAAATAATAGTACTTGCCCCATAGGTTCAAAATTAGGATTTATGAGTCAATACATGTAGAAGTACTTGGGACATAGCTGATAAATAGTCGACAATAATTAGTTCTTCTTTTATTAGAAGGTCATAGAGTTTTCTGAAGTTAATAATATGCTCTTCAAAAGTTTCTTTTCATCATGTGCTTTCCCACTGGCTCTCTGATTTGGCCACATGTGATTTTTGTTTTCTTTCCTCCGTTCTGCCCACCCCCCTCTGAAGACAACATCCTTCCTTAAAAATTGTTTTTGAAGCACAGCAGTGTGTTGCTATTGTCAGGCTGGACTGTGTGATCCCCATCCAGCCTGGCTGCTAATCAGAAATGAGTGTACAGTTTACAGCCAAATTGGCTGTGCCACCCAGAGCACAGCCCCAGGAGGAGAAGTCTCCACCCCAGACTCCCAGATTATAGCAGCATAGAGGTAGACTTTCCATTCTAGAAAGCGGGACACCATGCTATCACACGCCCACTGGAGGCATTCCATTTAATTTTCTGAAACAGCAATCTGCCAGCTCTGTGGGTAGTAAAAATAATAAAAAGGTGTCAGTTATAAAGACTGGGAGAGAAACCAGAGACCAGGCAGGGAATAAGTAGACAGCTGCAAGGATACTGTCACGTTTCTTCCAAACTAACCACAAATGGGTGTGGTTAGTTGCCAGTTTGGCAGACTGTTTCATAATCTGATTCATGATTTAGGATGGACTCAACAGGGTATGGGTTTCAAGCACCATTAAACTGCAACTTAAGAGTTATCTTTTTGCACATTACTGACAAAGTCCCTGTATGGACGTTCATGCAAAAGTTGTGATTAATACTCCTTTTTCAATTACACAGTGTCTGATGCAACTGGGCATTTCATCTAGGAGCATGAGCATCATTGAAAAAACAAAGAGAAAAAAAAAGGTGATCCCAGTACTATGGGCCACTTCAGGACCTGGAGGGCAAGAAACAAAAAGACACATTTTCTAAGGCCTCAGCATTTCCCAAAGCATTTTATGGTTAACTCAGTATTAAAAAAAAAAAACAAACCTAGGTCTCATCTTGCCCAATGAGAGCATATACAAATGAAGGAAACTGAGGCACATGGAAGCCAAATGGCTTTCCTGGGGCTATTTTTAATAAAGAAGGTAGAGCTGGGGATATTTGACTGCCAGGCTTTCTGCAAAACAGGATGATTAAGTCACTGGGATACCAGCAAGCTTATAGCAAACATTGCCTTGCTGACAAGTCCAGGTTTCACCTGTCTATGGCTACAGATTAGGTCACATTATCAAAATTTCCTAAAAGCACTGTGCCTGTACCCACTTTGGAGATGTCTCCCCTTTCCAAAGTCTTTCCTACTTTTGGTCTGCTTTGCCCTGTTCAGGAACTGTCTGCAGCCCCCAGCCCCTTGTTGGGAGATGAGGTTCTCCATTAGCCCAGCTGCCATGCCCTACAGAGAGTGTGGCATGGTTGGTCTTCCCTAATGCACCATCTAGGTCTGAATATTTCTGCTCACCAGTCTCTGAACCAGAATGTGCAAAATGTATTCTGGGAATAGGGGCAGGGTTTGGGGCCGGGGTAGGAAGGACCACAGAGCGCTTGTCTCATTAACAGAGAGCTGTCTTTGGCCACCTTGGTCTGCAGCAGGACCCGTGTATGCCACGCCTCTTCAGACCTTGAGCCATAAGACTGAAGTGAGTAAAAGTCTTGGAGCTCTTCAGTCAATCCCTGCCGTCCTATCCTTTGGGGGATGTTTACGTCATGAGAGCTCTGCTATTTTATCAATGAATCAATGCCAGAGGGAATCCTTTCCCTTTTCACTCCTTTTGTTTCTTCTGCCAGGTGAGGACACAGTGTCCCTCCCCTCCAGAGGATGCAATAACAAGGCACCATTTTGGAAGCAAAGAGTAGCCCTTACCAGACAACTAAACCTACTGATGCCTTGATCTTGGACTTGTCAGCCTCTATGATGTGAGAGATAAAGTTCTACATAAATGACCAAGACTCAAGTATTTTGTTGTTGGCGGTACAGACAAGACTACATACAAGTAGATATGTTAATAAACAGGCTATTCACTATGGGCTATTGGGCTCCGTCCTGCTGTGGATCTTCTCGGAAACTATAGAGGATTTTGCCTCGGAATCAGAGCCAGAACTAGAGTGGAATGAATGAGTCACCTTGTGAACCAAATTTAAGGGGACACTTTCTCTCATGGTCAGTCAAGCTCAGGTTGTGCAAAAGCAGAGTTAGCCCTGTTCAGAGTCATCCCAAGGGAGGATGGGAAGAAGGGAGAATTTATCCACTGACTTTATCTCCCATTGGTCAAAAACTGTTTCCTGTTCCAGGAATGCTAAAGTCCCTGAATTTGTTGGGTGAGCCTGTTTGTGGCTCTGCCAATTTCTCATAGTGTCAAGAAAGCCCCTAGACAAAGAAAAACAGAGATGCAGATATTTGAGGTAGGAAGCTATCTACTCTCTAAAAATTGTTTATCATAGCTTCCAGTGAGCATGGATGAACGGAGGTGATAGAAGCATCCACTATAGGGCAACCACTGTAGGTGCTACTACTCTACAAGTACCAACAGCATCTCAAAGACATGTCAAAATTATGAAACCCATGTGAAGACCCCAGATTGCTAAGTACTTGGGCCTCCTATAACTCAGATATTCTCTAAAAATTCAAAACAGTTAGTTTTAGAGCAAAAAAATCATGTTATCCTTGTAGGTGCAGAAGAAAAATTATAAAGCTAAGATTTAAGATATATGAACTTTAGGAAATTAATAAGTCACAGATCTTCAAAATTTTTCTAAAAGAAAGAGATGTCCAGCCAATGTCACTCACTGGAGAAATCATGAGTCTCACAGTCATGGGCTTGCATTAAGATCCTCACCATGCACTGTCAGAAACAGTCCATAGGAAGTACAGCCTAAGCAAAATGTAGAGATGAATCTAGAGGTGCCAGAGTCATGCTCCTTAGAGCAGGAGATCTGAAGAGCACAGTTTCATGGAAACCTCATTAGCAAGGTTGAAAGAGACTACGGCAATGCATATATATGTTGAATCCAATGTTAAGCAAGAAATGTCACTCATTCTCAACAACTGTAACCTGCCCTGCTATCCCACAGCTATACTAAAACTGTTCTTGGCCTTGTTAGTGATGAACCCCTAGTTATCAAATACAACCGTTATTATAAATAAATAAAATTATTTGTTAACAGACCCTTAGAGCAAAGTGCAAAGGGGAGAGGAAATAAATAAGAGACAAAAGATTGGAGGAGGGTTGTATTAAGGAAGTTGGGGGAAAGGCTTATGTATAAATAATAGAGGGAAAGAGATAAAGGAAGGGAAAATTTTGGAGGAAAAAGAGAGGAGTATAAAGATTTTCATCAAGTTTTACTAGGTTGTATGCACTTACACCTCCATCTCCCCACAAAATCTTTAGCAAAACTTCATATTACTCAATAATGATATTAGAATTGATTTTGACAATTATTTGGGACACCCATATCCCTGATATCAACCTCTTACAGGGGTCAGGAGAGAACAGAGAGGGCCAGGAACCTAATTGTCTCAGCTACCCTAGATTCTCTTCAGTTCTCCATAGTCTGTATTCCTGTTCACCTTTCTTTCCTTCAAACAGCCTTCACTTAGCCTCCGTGATACCACACTATTTTGTTTTCTGAAGAACTCCCTAATTTACTTTACCATGCAGTTTGTGTATTCCTGTTCATCTTTCCCATTCTTTAAATAGTTGTGAAACTCGTGGTTCCTTCTTAGCTTTCATTTTACTCTGTTCACCAAAAACTTCAATTGCCATTTCTATATTGTCACACAGAGATGACAACACACCTATTGCCATCAATGTGTTTATGACCCTTAAATACTTTTTTTTAAAGACAGGCATCCTAGATGAGTCCTCAACACTTACGTCCAAGAGGCTGCTGTCCAGTTCCATTGACTGCCCCACAAACACTCCAAACTCAAAATAGGATCCATCAGAATTTCATCATCCATCACCAAAAGTGTTCCTTTTCTCGTTTTCCCTATGAGACTGAATGATGCCACCCGGTAACTCAAGGCAGAAATCGTGTTCTTGCCCTTGATTCCTTTATCTCCCTCCCGTAACTAACAACTCCAAGTCCAGCCAATCCTAACTGTTCAGATCTCCTGACTTTTGTCAGTGTCCACTCTCTCACTGCCTTACCCCACTTCACCATCCGCTCTCATTTGGGTTACTCTAACAGCCTTGGTACTGGCTGTTGTCCATCTAACCCCCATACCTCCTTCATATTAAATTCTTTACACCACACTCACAATATTTTTTATCAAATACAAATCCTATCTGTTGATTCCTGCTTAAAATACTTCAATGACTACCCCATGGCCTGCAGATTAAAGTCCAGACCTCTATAATAGTTAACAAGGCCTTTCATAGACCCCTTCTCCAATGTCACACCTTTCTATGCTTTCTTATACACTGTATTTGACTTTATCAAATTAACTGTACTTCTATCACCTGGCCCTTTGTTCTACATGCACAGTTCTTCTCATCATGCTGCCCTCATGCTCCTGGCTAATCCCAACTCACCTCACAGGACTTATTGGAGTTGTCTATTTTAAACGTGTCTGCATATTGGCACTTACCCAGTGAAGAAGTGGTGTCTAATTCTCCTCCCTTGAATGTGAGTGGATAGTCACTTCTCCAGGTATGGAATGCCATGGACGTGGTGCTAGGTAACTTTTTAAAGAAGGTCAGAGAAGGCCAAGTGACTTTTGCTGGTTTCTCTTGAGAAACTCATTTTTGGAACCTAGTCACCATGCAGTGGTGAAGTAGAAAGACTTACAGACCAGCCATATTTTGGTATTGTGGCCCCAGCCCCAGGAAATGTCTCAGCCAGCATCAGCTTCCAGACAGAGTGTAGAGAGCAGCTTCTAGGTGATTCCACCAGCCTCCATCCTGAGAACCTTCTCAGAAGATGTGGGGCAGAGATGAGCTGGTACTCTGAGCCTTCCCTAATTAGAGATCTGTGAGCAAAATAAATTGTTGCTTGTTTTCAGCAGAAAGTTTGGGTGGTTTTGTGCACAGCAATGCATAACAGGAACACTTGTCTCTTTTCCCAGTATATCTTCTTTCTTTGACAGGGTCTCTCTTTGTTGCCTGTGCTGTTCTTGAACTCATGATGCTCCCTTCTTAGCCTCCAGAGTAGCTGGGATTACAAGTATGTGCCACTGTATCTGACCCCAGTATACTCTTGAAGGTGCGGACAATGGCAGTATCTCTAGCACCCAGAATACAATAGATTCTTTATGTGCATTGAATGTATTCTTTATATGTATTAAATGAAATATAGTTTCAGCTTTGAAAAGCAAGTTCAGAGGATGAATGAGCTGTACTGAAAAGATGGAGGCCATCTTGAGATTTGGGAAAGGAATTTGAAGAAAATAGATAATATCCACATAGGCTCCATAACTGGCATTGGGTTCTTTTCCTGCATCATTTGACATTTATGGGAGAAGAAATAATAATATGCCCACTCTTCATTGGACTAAAGGTTTATCCCAGTGTCCTTAGTTATAGAAGTCAGTTGTCCAGAATGACAAAAAATCATATCCTCCTTTAAATTCATGACCTCGGAATGCACAGATGTGAGTCTGAGGAACCATTTGTAATGTTTACTTTGTAGAATTTACTCTAGGTAAAGGGGATGGCCCCAAAGACTATAAAACTTAAGAGCTATGGATTGCTATCAAAAGTGGGATACTTAACCTTTCCCATAGCTTTCCAGGGACTTTCTTTGCTTTCTTGAGTTAACTAATAGCATTTCCTATCAAGTCTCCTGCAGGAACACCTGTCACTTTCTGTGGTCCATAATATTTTGGCTTCCATTTTTCACTAACGACTGTTTCCCATGAGTATGTCAGTGTTTGCTGGAGTATGTGTGCTGGTAGCAACAAGTTACAAGTTAATGCTGTGGGTAAAACTAGAAAAAGCACTCACCCCAGGCACTATCTCTAATCCTGTTATCTTTATCTCACATTCAAGAATACCTTCTCTGGGAATCCACAATGTCTGACTTTTGATCTGGCCATGCCCAAGTCAGACAATCATGGATCGGTTAGTTATTGAGAACTTCTGGGAGTGTCCACACCCCCTGACATTTGAGATTTGTCTGAAAATCTGACCAGAAAGAAGAAATGTTGCTAATTGGGATTCACAAGGGTAGCTCTTCAATGAGCCAGGGCATTGCAGCAAAGGGTTTATGTATTCCTCTCTGAGGAATGTCTTTGGTGGAATTCTGTCCTTGTTTATCACTTAGATTCCGGGATTCATTTCACTAAGGAGGGCCGGGAGACTGAATGTTTGCAGAAGGAAGAAATCACACTGCTTCAGAGCCAAATGTTCAGTTCATCAGCACAGATCAATATATGATTTGATTGCTATAGTTAGTGCTATTTCTTATTTGGTGACAACCTAGGAAAGGTTCCACTTAAAGAAAGTACACATAGCTTTTATATGACTGGCAGAGCAGTAGGTTGGTTAACCACTACATCACCACCAATGTGGTGGTCATGCCTTGCCTGTGACTTAACAACAGCCATGGTATCACTACGTCATAGGAATTTTCCAGCTTCATTGTAATTTTATAGGACCAACAACATATATGCTTCGGCATAGGAGATATATATATATATATATATATATACTGGAAAATTCCTATGGCCTAGAGATGCCATGATCATTGTTAAGTCACAGGGCAAGGCATAATTCCCACATTGGTGGTGACATGGTGGTTAACCAACTACGACACTGCTAGTCATAGAAAAGCCTAACACAATTATGTAACAACATGATACTTAATAAAGATAACAAATGTCTCTGTTCCTGGCTCATGTACTTATGCTATGTGTTGTTTCGCTGGTTTAGAGTTTCTCCTTCTACATATTAAAAAATCTTACTCTAAAACCGAATGCCATATAACCAATGTCTTATTTGTGCCCGCAGCCACAGACAGCCTCATGGGTTTGTCTTGTATTGATCACATCTCTAGATTGCCTCTAGAGGCCACATCGATTGATAGACGTATACCATCTAGGTCTGTGTGAGCGCACTCTGTGATGTCCACACAACCACCAAATTGCCTAAAGGTGCATTTCTTACCACATGTCTCCATCAGTGAGAGATACATGACTGGAAATGTATCTATATAGTATTTATTTTCAGCTTATTAGGTTAATGAGATTTTTTCATTTTCCATAATCAATCAGAAGATCTGTTTTGGGTTCTGTAGCATGCTATTTTAATTCCTCCCTTGTATACTTAGCAATCATTTGGAAAGTGTGTGCATTTCAGGCACTGTGTTAGACCCTTGTTAAATAAAAATGAGTTGGGCAAAGTTCATGCCATTGGAAAGTTTGAAAAGTTATACATCTGAGGGAAAATCTAAAAATTATTTTCAAAGAGGATCATTGGGCATTTCAATATGTCACTGCAGGAATAGCTTTCATACTCTTTGAAAGACCACATTAGAGGTAAACAACAAAAATCCTTCTTTAATACATCAGGGAAATCACAGCACCTTTGAGCCAATGTTCTCACTATCCTCTAAATGGGTGTGGGGTTTGGTCAAACGCTAAACAGTAGCAGTACCACCTTCTTCAAGTTACTTCTCATAGGAAGAAGGGGAAAATAAAACAAAAGTGAAGCTGCTCTTCGGGAAGTGTGAACAGAGGACCCCAGACACCTTCTGATCTGATCTTGCCTCTCACACATCGCAGTCCCTGAGAGAGCTTTGCAAATACCCTGGGTTTGCACAAGGCACTGTTTGAAAATCACATGCTGAGCAGTGTCCAAAATTCCCCCCAGCTCTGAGAGTCATTGAAGTTGATGTTTGATCACTTTGTTGATCACTAAGTAACTCCGGATCATCACTTCACCTCTCAGGTCTCAGTGGGCAGGTCTGCAGCCACAGTGCCCATTTGTCCCCCTAGACTGTTGTTTGTGTACTGCCTGGGCTTATTTCTACTTCGAACCTCCAGTTTTGACACACGGACTGGCCCAAAGTAGGTGACAAAAATGGACACAGAATGAGTAAAACAATGTGCCCAAGAACAAAGATCTGCTTTAATGCTACTGGGAGAAGCTACTCTGAGAGTAGTGGAAACGGAAATGTACTTTCTGATCAACTTTTTTTTTTTTTTTGGTCTACTTCCCTGGACACACAAATGCACCTGTGTGCAAGTATGCACACTCATGCGGGCACATGCGAACCACACACATGCATGCCTTAACCTTATTCTGGGCAAGAGCAGTGGCTGTAATGTAGATTACCCTGCCTGTCTCTCTGTCCTTGAAATCCTATGATCTGGGGCTCCTTCCTATGATGTTTACTTATTACTCAAACCCCAAGGAAGCTGACCTCTATTCACTTCATCTTCCTCTCTACTTCCAGCCCTTTGTCCTTCTTGTGTTTGAAGTAGACACTTGATGCATGTCGGTGTCTTCCCCTATTCTCATGATGGGGTCCTTAGTTGCTCACTGACTTGGTCCAGCTCCCCTGGATCTTCTCCAATTCACTAGTGTCTTTCCTAAACTCAGACTCGTGGTTCTGTAAACAGTGATGCTAAGAGTGTGGCTATTAGAAAGCAGAAAGATTGGTGTTTCCATCTGATAAGGATATTATTCTCCTATTATTCAGGAAGAGTTTTATACCGTTGATTCACTTAAATATGAAATTGATTAAAATGTCCTCATCTTGTATTCACAAACCAACAGGAAGTCAGTCCTCCCCCATCCTATACTTTTTATGTTTAAAAAAGTTTTTTAGTACCAGGGATTGAACCCAGGGATGCTTAACCACTGAATCACATCCCCAGCCCTTTCTATTTTTTATTTTGAGACAGGTCTCTCTAAATTGCTTAGAGCCTTGCTAAGTTACTGAGGTTGACTTTGAACTTGCGATCCTTCTGCCTAAGTCTCTGGAGCTGCTGCATCCTATACTTTTATGTATTTAAAAGTACAGTCTTCAGATTTACTTTTATCTTTACTAAAAATCATTTGTAATTTTTGAATAGTGTTCCAACCTACTATTTTTTTGTTCTTAAAAAAATCTTTATTTCAATATACATTGCATTCAGTATCTCACAACATATGTAAAGAGACCTATACATTTCATTCAAATTATGGATAAACCTGTGGCCCATTTACCACTTGTTTAAGTAGCAATAAATCTATCACATTACATTCAGTTGAGTTTTCTGCATTTTGCACTCCTAGGGAAATATTTTAATCTGACTGAAATCAAGATGCACTGATTTTTAAGAAATTTTCCTTTTCTGTCAGTGTCAACCCTAATATAAAAGGAAACGAGGTTAGTTCGGCATGGCTTGCTTTTAGTAAACCCACACTGTTTTCTTTGCTGTATGCTGACAAACCATCTGTTCATCATCAGATGCCAAGGACTGAACGTTAAACTCACAAGTTCCATGAATTTACTTTCACTAGAAGTTAGATTGATTGCACATAGAACTAAATTTGTTTTGTTTTTATTAATAAAGCATAGCATATTGGGGCACAATTTTGAATACAATGCATTCACAAATAAAAATACAAATTTCTGTTTTGTCGGGGCCTCGATTCTACCACAACTTGAGAACTGAGAAAACATGGGAATCTCACTCTGACAGTGTCTCCAGGGTCACTAGGCCACTATATTCTCTGTGTTTATGTGGTGTTTATCTCAGTCCCCTTTGCTGCTCCCAAACCAACTGCTTACTCATTGGTCTGATGCAAATGGTTTAATAATTGGTAGGAAAAGCAAGGTGAGTTCAATGGTTTGAATGTGTTGCCCAAAGCCCATTGCTGGAAACTTAATCCCCAGTGCCATGCTCAGAGGTAGGACCGATAAGAGTGATTAGGTCACAAGAGTTCTTCCCTCATGAACTGATTAATGCCATTATCAGGGAGCCTTAGTTATCACAGGCTCCTGATAAAAGGAGAAGTTCAGCCCAAATTTCCTCTACTCACTTGCCCTTCTGCCTTGTTAAGATGAAGCACAAACGACCTGGCCAAATGCTGGCACCATGCTTCCTAACTTCCATAACTGGGGGGCTAATAAAATTCATTGTTTATAAATTACCCAGACTGTGGTATTCTGCTGCAGCAGAAAATGAACCAACACAGTGACATACTAGAAAGATAGCACCAGCTCAACAGCAACAACCCCAGGCCAGTGTGGATGCACAATCAATAGGGCCAGGAGGATGGAGCGTGCAACCTGCATTTTACCCCCTCCGCACCCCCAGTGTGTAGTGTGGTCGAAATACATAGTTCATACAATGGAACAAAATAAGCCCATACCCCCAAGTCCCTTAAAGAAATAAAAGTAATAGCCAAGGAAAATTTGAGGTAAAATCTATCTGTTATACCATATATTTTTATATTCAATATGCTCCAAAGATAAGCACAGATAGAGTGATGGAAAGAAGCAACTAACTCATGGTGTGCCTCATGCTAGTCCGTCTGCCTCACAGAAGCAGGCCACTGAGATTGTGTGTGAATCCCAACAGTTTGATAAGCACTGTGTTTTTGTTTTTCTTTTTGCATGCCTTGTGATTTGATGTTTCAGGAATTTTAGGTCCCTTAGAGTTTCTTTTCTGATTTGTATGTGTCTAGCTATTCTTCCCACATGCCCCTTTTGTTTGACATCTTTCAGAAAAATCCTGATGAAATCCCCATGGAATGAGTTTTCTTCTTTGGTTCGGATTATATTTATAAAAATTGCTAGAAAAACACAACATAGCCTTCCTCTCAGAGACAGACTTGCAAGGCAAGTCTCAGTACAGACAAAATCACTATCACGGCCACACAGGAAGCAACTTAGTTACCCCCTCAATTTCTTAAGCAATCAAGGGTGAGCACAAAAACAAAACAAAACAAACAAAAACTAAATTTTTTTTTGATTAGGAAATATATTTTGGAATGCATTAGGAACAGGTGAGGTATCCCATATAGTAAATTTTACTTGACTAAAATATTTACAGAATGGAGCAATGTTTTTTGTTGTTGCTGTTTGTTTTCTTCTTTTTATTTTAAATTCTTAACTAAAAAGTTGCTATGTTGCAAAACAATTCCATTTTCATGTTACTGTTGGAAAGGCAAAGGTAAGGGCACAGAGATCAATGGTTTCCAGGGGTTAAAGGTAAGACGCAGGGCTGACTACTTTTTTAGGGGGCAATGGGATTATTCTACTTCTTAATTTTTGTAGTGGTTTTGTGACTCTAGGTATTTTTCAAAATGGAACTTTACATTAAGAAGAGTGAATTTTCCTATAGTAAGTTGAAAAATAAAGTAAAATTTTAAGTTGCTGTATGATACATGAGAAAAAGAATCACCACACTGGGATTCAGGTGATCTAGGGCCCCTTCTGCCAGCTCCATTCCCCTTCCTAGAACTAATGGGCAAATATTATGTTTGCTTTTATTTTTATTAATAGAAATCTTTGTAAAATTACTTCAGGACATGTGCCTGCCTTAGGAAGCAGAACAAGCAGGCAGGGAATGTCAGCTGTCTTTGGTGTTCCAGTGTCTTTAGGACCTCAGTATATTATTCCAGGACACAGGAGGTCTCTGCCAACATGACACCACAGCTCTTCCCATCTGAAGGCTTCCCCTTTCCCGTCCTCCCTAGGTACTTTGCACCTCCCAACCCATCATATGTTAATATATTTTACTAAACTCTTAATGCATTTATTCATACATTTCATTATAAGCAAAATTAACAATTATGTTCTTAGATGCCCTTAATGTATTCAATAATCAGGCTCTTGAGAGAGCAACATATGGTTCTGTGATTGGATTCAGCAACATAGAGCTATCTATCATGAGTTGTCCTCCTGTGCATATCCTCTACAGCTCTCAGCTCTGCCTCTGTCCACTATAAACAGCTCTTGTGATAAAGTGGGTGTCTCCAACAGTAGTAGGTCAATGGAAATCCTCTGGTCTTGGCAGTCATAAATTGTTAATTATCATGCATTGAAGCTCTCTTTGTTATAAAACATATTTATTCTTATTATGCTTTTCCAGGTTGGTTAATGATTTATCATCAGCATTTGTATCTGATTGGTCCCAGGGTATTTGTACACTTCTCATATCCAATTCCTTTTCTCTTTTGTTTTGTTTTCTATTTGCTATAGTGTGGATCTAGAACATCACCCAAAGGCCTATGTGTTAAAAGGCTTGGTTCCCAGCTAGTGGTGCTATCAGGAGGAGAGGTGCTAACAAGAGTTACAGGATTAGGGAGGCTTCCACCAAGATTTCAAAGGAAGGCCTCAGAAGCCAGGCAGTCCCTGGCAAGGTGACAGGTAGAACCATAGGAGTGAAGCCAAAGCTGCAGTGAAAACCCCAAGAAGTCAGAGATGCTGGGAAAATGGAATGAACTGCTGAGGGAAGCATTAGGTGGCAGATCAAATCTGCCCAAGAGAGTGGCCATGTGCGTTGCAACTGGAAAAGCCCTTGGTGTGGGGCTTCCCAAGCCCTTAAAAGCCTACATCCTCCACAATGTATCCCAGATCTGGACATGGAGCTGTAGGATTAAATGTTTGCTTTGCTGGGTTTTGGTTTTGCTTTTGTCTGACCTCCTCTCAATATTTTCCTTTCGCCCCTACTTTTGGAATAGGTGGCCTGTTCCACCACTGTATCTTGAAAGACATTACTTTTTTTTTCCCCCCCTTACAGAGGCTTACAGCTCTATAAGTGCCTCATATCCCAGAGGAGACTCTGGACTTGGACTTCAAATCAATGCTGGAACAGTTAAGACTGTGGGACTCTGGGAGATGGACTGAATGTCCTTTTCACTGTGAGAAGGACACGAGCTTTTGGGGACCTGGGACAGAATATTATAGTTTGCATCTGAAATGTCCTCCAAAGGCCAAAATGTTAAAGGCTTGGTCCCCAGAGAGGCACAATTGGGAGGTAGTAGAAACTTTAAGTGGTGGGGTCCAGTGAGAGGTCTGTCAGTCATTGTGTTCTTGAAGGGGATTGTGGGCCTGGTCTCTTTCTCTCTCTCTTTTGCTGCCCACCATGCTGTGCTGCCTCACCACAGGCCCAAAGCAATGACATGGACTGAAGCCTCCGAAACCGTGAGCCATGATAAACCTTCCAGTTCCAGAGTTTTCCTACACAAGAACAGGGGAAAGTTCTCCCATCAGGAGTTACTCTTGGCTCCTCCTTCTCCACCATCCTTCACTTCCCATTGTTTGCTGCCTCTTATACTCTCTCAGTTCTCTCCTCTACCCTAGTCACACCGTCCCTGCCCTGTTGAATAGGGTTCCTGTCTGCATTTCTGGACCACAGCCACTGGTCTAAAGGGCTTGGCTATGGAAAATACTCAGTGAATATTGATAGATGGATGGATGGAGGATAGGTGGGCTGGATAAAAAAGGAAGGAGGGAGGGAGGGAAAGAGAAGAGAGGAAAATGGAACAAGGAAAGAAGTAAAAGAAAGAAACAGTTCTTTCTGTTATCCTGTGAATAGAGTCCTTGCAAATCAGAAATAACCATGCTCTGAAGCATTTCAATTCCCAACTCAAAATAAACTTTTCTACATAGATAACCAGCATCTGATGACTAACAATGCCTTACATTATGCCGACAAAAAATAGAGAAACATACTGAAGTCTCACATGGTCCTCTGGGAAGGTGGTGAGCCATGAGGTGACAGACACCACACCACCTCCCATAACCATGGCTTCCTGTGCAAGCCTCATACCTATGGCCACAGGAGTCCTTGGGACCCTCCATAACAAGTTCCTGATTTTCTGTTTTTTGAAATTAGATAGCCCCACCTAATCAATTCTTCAAGAGAAGGGAATCCTTTTCCTCTCCTGCCCAAAGTTGGAAACCCCCACCTTGGAAAGCATACTTGCCCAAGAAAGAGGCAGCCTGGTCTGTAAATTGATAAAGAAACTAAAGTAATGAGCTTGAAGACAGACACACACTTTTAAAACCATCACCCTTTTCCTTTTCTTTTATAAAAATGGAACTTTTCATATTAAATTGTGTTGATCCTAGTTCTATGAACCAAGACATGTTTTTCTGAACCGAGTTATTTATTCCAGCCATATGATACTGAGCTTTATCATGTTTACACTGGTGAATGTTTTTTGGCTTTCCTTCTTATGGGAATAAGCCCCATAAAATGAACCCAAGTGTATATGTGGGTGGGGGTGATTAGCTGCTGGTGATAACTGCCCTGGTGACTTTGATTGCTGGAGCTCTTCACTGTGGTCCAAACATGGACTACTTTCCCTTCTGTGGTGCAACTCAATTGAAATAGCCTGTATCTGGCTTTGCCTCATAGAAAACTGCATGTTTAAACCAGCAGAGAGAGTTGCTAATGGCAAAACTTAGCAGTCTGTCCCCTAGAACAGAGAAACTTTTTCCTACCGTCTTCAGGCAAAGCATTTAGTAACTACCCATGACATGGAGACAAGGGTCCTGGCTCTAACAGTTCCAAAGCTCTGGAGATTATAAAGGATGGGCAATGATGGTGTAGCCAAGGAGGAAGACTAAAAAGCCCATACAACAAGTTCTATAGCCCGTATTGGCCAAAGATAGTGTCTTTTTAAACCCCTTCTATTAGGTACTTAGTATTGTGCAAACGTGGGTGCCTAATTAATAAACTTTGTTTGTGATAAATGGAAAAGCATTCCAAAGCCATTCACGTCACCTGAGAATCCAGGAAGACCTGTGATTCAAGGTATAAAGTTGAACATGGCAACAAGTCAACAAGTCCCGTAGCCAATTACAACAGTGACAGTAAGCTACTCAAATAGTAAGAAAACAGAGTATAACTTTCAGCAGAATTAGATTTTTCACAATCAAGTTACCTTTAATCAAGCAAAATACATTCTCTGCAGGTGAATCTCTTGCTGTGCCAATCCTTAAATTAATTAATTAGTTAATTAAAAAAATAAAAACATGTTTTCTGAAACTGAAAAGTGATTGCATCAGGGAGAAAAAAAAATACCCTTATTCGAGAATTTGTATCAACTACCAACCCACTGACATCTGGAACTCCAATATAACAGCCTGCTCATTTTGATTGAAAGGTGCCAACCAAGAGAGGAGGTGTATAAGTGTTTAAAAGGGTATCTTCTAATGAGTTTGTTGGGACAAACCCAAGTACTGTGTATAACTATAAAGCTCTAATAATAATAATAATAATTATTATTATTTTGTAAAGTGAATCTTCTCTCTGCAACCACCACAGAAATCCACACTTTCAGCCTGTACCTGACCTGCTGCTAGGTAAAGATCCTTGGCCAGATTAGGCTCCTTAGTGCCAGCTAGCCATGTTATCTGCACTCATCCCACTGGGTTTCAGGGTTATGGAGACAGAAAGCCGGGCAGATGGCAGTCAGCAAGCTTCTACGTGTCTTAGTCCTTTGTGCCAAGGAGGATCTATAGAGGGCGATGGCTTATTGGATTAATTATAAGAGAAGCTCAGAAAGTTATTTAAAAATGTAAATGTAGCCTCGTTTCCCTAAATAGTTCAATGAACAATTTCAAGAAATCAAAAAATAAAATATTACAAGCACATTTGAATACTGGATCTGGCCTTTATTAAACCTATGTATGTTTTTATGCATTCGCCACATAGGAAAGTATTTAAAATCAACAACTAGTATCAATTTGAATGCTTAAAACTTCATAGAGCTGGGTGCGGTGACTCATGCCTGTAATCCCAGAAGCTCAGGAGGCAGAGACAGGAAGATCCCAAGTTCAAGGCCAGCCTCAGAAATTTATGAGGTCCTAAGCAACTTAGTGAGACTCTGTCTCAAAATAAAAAAAAACAAAAAGTAGTTCAGTAGTAAATTCCCAGTACCAATAAATAAATCTATAAAAAATATTTATGTAAGTGATACAATACTGGCATTGCACACATGAACTATAACTTTCTCTTCTTACACCAATTATTTTTTAGTTTTATATATGCTGATAATGTGGTTCTTATTCATTCATTTTCACTGAATCAATTATCCATTCTTCTCTTGAGGGGGTATTTTCATGATTTTCTATTCTGCCTACCATCACCTATGACTGTTTTGACATATCCCTTTATGCATATATACAAGAGTTTTCTGGAATATATGCCCAGAGTAGACTTGCTCCATAATCTTGACTTTCATAGTATTGACAAACTGAGCTGATTTACACCAACATCAGCACTGGGGAAGTATCTATTGCTCAACATTTTGACAACACTTAATATTTTTGTGCTTTAAATTTTTCTAATTAGATAAATGTGAAATAGTATTGTTGCTTTAATTAGTATTCTCTGATTACTAGTGAAATAGAGTATTTTCCTTGTATCTCTTAGCCATTCAATTTTCCTCTTCTAGGATTTGGTACATCACGTTGGTTCATTTATAATGTATTATTACATTGCATCATTTGTCTTTGGTTTATTGATTTTTAGTAGTTAAATGTTCTGGATACTAATTCTTGGTCTCTCTGAGTTGTCAATGCCTTTCTAGTCTGTGCCTTGCCTTCTCACTCCTGTTTTCTACTTTCTAAGGTACAGAAGTTTCATTTAAGTGTTTGCTTGTTTTTTAATTTATTTTTTAAATTTTAATTTGTTATATTTGAGAGCAAAATGCATTATAATTCATATTACACATATAGAGCACAATGTTTCATATCTCTGGTTATACTCAAAGTAGAATCACGCCATTTGTGTCTTCATACATGTATTTAGGGTAATGACGTCCATCTCATTCCACCATCTTTCCTACCCCCATGCCCCCTCCCTTTCCCTCCCTCCTCTTTGCCCTAACTAGAGTTCTTCTAATTCTCCCATGCCCCCCACCCCCAACCTTATTATGAATCAGCATCCTTAAATCAGAGAAAACATTTGGCATTTGGTTTTTTGGGATTGGCTAATTTCACTTAACATTGTATTCTCCAGCCATTTACCTGAAATGCCATGATTTTATTCCCTTTTATTGCTGAGTAATATTCCATTGTGTATATATACCACATTTTCTTTACCCATTCATCTATTGAAGGGCATGTAGGTTGGTTCCACAGTTTAGCTACTGTGAATTGTGCTGCTATAAACATTGATGTGGCTGTGTCCTTGTAGTATGTTGTTTTTAAGTCCTTTGG
Organism: Marmota marmota marmota; assembly: GCF_001458135.2. NCBI lineage: Eukaryota > Metazoa > Chordata > Mammalia > Rodentia > Sciuridae > Marmota > Marmota marmota. The sequence goes on along the minus strand of NW_026000101.1, from coordinate 8,013,984 downwards.
GTATAGACTAAGGAGTGGGATAGCTGTGTCAAATGGTAGTTCACTTGTTTTTAATGCAGTTGAATGCACCACTCTTTTCCTTTTTAGTTTGAACTCCCTGTAATCTGTTTAATAAATGATTTCTTGTATCAAGTTCATAAACACATATAGGAAAAAAGCTAAAAGTTTTAAAGTGTAAAACTTATTACTTTATTACTAAAGTGTTATGTCTCCAAATAAATTTAAAAATAAATCTGTCAACACACACACATACTACTATTAATAATTTGATTCTGGTTGCATGAAATGTATAAACTTGAGGAGAACTGATAATTCATCCTTGAACATGATGTTCTATCCATTCCATTTATTTAAATATTTACTTCATGGTTTTTTAAATTTTTTTTTAGTTGTTGATGGACCTTTATTTTATTTCCTTATTTATATAGGGTGCTGGGAATTGAATCCAGTGCCTCACAGGTACAAGGCAAGCACTCTACCACTGAGCTACAACTCCAGCCCCTTCTTAATGATTTTCAGTGAGGTTTTATACTTCCCTCTATAAAGATGTTGTACATCTTCTCTTTTTAAACTTTTTTTTTAGTTGTAGACGGACACAATCACTTTAGTTATTTATTTTTAAGCAGTGTTGTAGATCTAACCCAGCGCCTCACGCATGCAAGGCAAGTGCTCTACCACTGAGCTACAACCCCAGCCCTGTACTTCTTTTTAAAAAAGATTTGTTCTAGGTTACCAATATTTTTGGTACTTCTGTAAGTGGTATCTTTTGTCAAATAAATGCTTGTCCTTTGCTGCTCATGATACCAAAAAAAAAAAAAAAAAAAAAAAATTTTTNNNNAAAAAAAAAAAAAAAAAAAGATTTTTGAATCTTGTACTTATTTCTAGCTGTTCTCCCTTAAAAGTATTGCTGATTTTAAGTTCTCATGAAAATTTCTTATACACAATGACATTGTCTTTTATGCATTCTTGTTTTGTGCTGGCTGGGACTTGATAAATTGAATATTTAATAGAAAAGTTGGAATCCAGAAAACTTTTTCTGTTTATGACTATAAGGAGAACACTTTTGGAAAAATCTAAACATTACCAAATGTCACGAGTACTGTTCTCCCCATTTGCAGTTTCAGAATGTATGGAGGGATTTGTTCCCAGCACAACAGCTGTTTTAGTCATCTCTAAAATCACTATACATCAACTATTATTTCCATTTTCCAGCACGCCTATTGCTGGTCTGCCCTACACAAAGAACAAATAAAAAATTCTACATCTTATTAATTTTTGGCACAGTTGGCCAGTTTCATATCATCCACAAATGCCACACTAAGACTGAATGCACACATAGTCATAAAACTCAGCAGACTGAAACAGAGTCCAAAAACAAAGGGAAAAACCCCAACTCTAAAATGATTCTGCCTTCGAGTTCTGAATTGATTCCCTTTGAGGCTCTTAAAATTTACATTTGCAAAAAACCAAAGGAGTTCACTGCTAGTATGTAGAGGTTGTTTATTAATGGTTGTAATAAATCAGGGTTAGGAGCTGGGGAAGAGAATATAAAAGTTCTTAAATATTTTAGTGCCTCAAGCCAATAAAATCTCAAGACAGTTCTTATCACAGTTACCACCCTATTCAAGAGAACCACTGTAGCTGTAAGAACTAATAGCACTATTCTAGAAGGTAGCTATCCCTTCTAGAATATGCCACCTAAGAACTATCATTGTTTTGCCTCCGGATAGCAAGAAGCAAAGAATAGCAATTTTAAACCCCATTCTGCCACATCCTATTCATAGATAAGGTTACATTTAAAATAGATTTTAAAATCTTCAGTTCCCAAAAAGGCTTTCAAATGTGCTGTATTTTAAAGATATTTCATTACATAAGTTAGAACTTAGAAAATTAAAGCATGAATTTTATCAAACAAGCAAGTTTTATTTTATCAAGATGATTCCCTTTAAGATGTCTTTAAAAGGTTTCCCTCTTATAAATTGTGCTGAGTCTTTAAAGAAAATACGATGATGCTAGACATCGTCCACTGACACCTGCAAACGAGAAAAAAATTTTTTTAATTGACATGGTGGGAAAAATAATTTATTTTACAGAAATTTAACATATAGATGATTTTTCAGGTCCTCATTTGTAAAATCGACAATTCAAAGCAGGGGGAATAAGCGGCTCTGCCTGAGAAGCCTCTAAATGCACTAAAGTATCGTTTATTTTTATTGTGCTGTTGGCTAACTCAAGCACAACAGGCAAACACAGAAGAACACCACCTGGTAGCCACCTTCCGCGTTGAAACAGTGCACGCCTCTGCGCCTGGCAGTCGGGGCGCCCAGCCGGTCTCGCCGCTTTAAGCACCGGGGCCTCGGGCGCGTCGGCGGGAAGGCGGGGCCAGCGCGGTGTCTGCTGGGAGTTGTAGTTCCACGCCCATGCACTTCTAGACTCCCTTTGGCCAGCCCCCTCACTGTGGCCCAGTAGCCTGCGCACTCTGAAGCTGCAGTGGATTGATCATCGTGCAGTCCCCGGCATCAATAGAGAGGAGCCTTCTTTAACCCGGATAGGGGTGCTACTCAGAAGTTTAGAAAGTGGGGACAGTGTGAAAGGCGCGCATGCGTGGGCGTGGGGTGGGGGTGGCTGCTCCGCCCGCGCCCCTCCTGCGCAGAGGGAAAGGGGACAGATAGATGTAGGGTCTGCGGCTAAAGTTTGTGATAGTACTGCTGTGGGCTTTGGTTGTTGGCGCAGAGACTAGGGTAGACGTACATAATCAGGGATATTTCTTGTTGCCCATCCTGCCTTTTGAATCATCCCACCTGTTATCTCTTCCCAATTTGTAGAATTGCCGATTTCCCCACCCCCAACTCCCTGTCTCTCCGTGGGAAGTCTTTTTCCCTGCTGTGTTGTGAAATCCGCTGGAGCTTCTCAGCCAAGGCCTTTTAGCCTGCCTGGAATTCAAGCTGTCCCCTCTTTGCCAAATCCAGGTCATGTGAGGCAGCAAAAGGCTTGAGGCATAGGCCATACAAAGTCAGCACCCGTGTCATTTCTCCTAAATTTATGATTAAACTGCCGCCTTCTGCAGTACTGGGACCAGCTAGACAATAGATTAAAGATAAATGATGGATAGACAGACAGGCAGATAGAGATAGAACCAGCTACACAATAGTTTAGAGATAGACAGATGGACAGAAATATTCTTTCAGTTTGCAAAGAACTGTCATAGCTTCCTTTGCTGTGGGAGGTGGCATCATAGAAAAGGACAAGTGAAAACCCATAAATGGAGTCAGTGGCAGAACCCTAGGAATGAAACCTACAGAAGTTCTAGGGTCTGCTGCTTTTTCTGCCACTTTAGATGTCTCAGAAAGAGCTAAAAGAGGTAACCAGGTGCATCCTACCTGCTTTTTGGCCCTGGCCCTACCGACTCTTAAATTAGTGAGCAATTGCCCTTCTAAGAGACCCCTCTAGCTAACAACACAGAGAATTTACATTGAGCTGGGCCCTGGAAAGATAGATGTACATTGGATCTTAGCTGAAGGAGTAGCCCTTTCCGAAAAAATACCACATTATATTGTAAAGTGTTCTGCATTTTCCAAAGGATAGGTTAGTCACATTTTGCTGTGTGATTACTTGTTTGTCTGGCTTTCCTGAGAGACTGCAGCACTGTTTTGTTCTCCATTGTCTCAAGAGTGAGAACATAAATGTCAAATAGGCATATAAATAATGAAATGCAGAAATACTGTTTCAGCCCTTCAGGTCTGTACCCAATGTCTGTTGGGAGAGGTGGGAATGAAAACAGAGGTGGTGATACAGGTTTATAGAAAGCCTGGGAACAAGAAGGAAGAAGGACGTATTACAGCCTGGAGAGGTCTGAGAAACCTTCATGGAAAAGCAGTATCTGCTAAGAGGGAGTCTCTGCTGCAGTTGGAATTGTGCCTCATTGTATGAGGAGATAGAAGTTACAGCACCAAAGCCTCCACATGAGCTTCCCCTGAGAGGAAAGAGGGCTCATTATTTAACAGCAGCCCAGACCCAGGCACACAGATGCCCCTCTTCCAGGTCATCTGCAGAAGTTGCACTGTGCAGGGACCCCAGCTTTCTTTAAACATCTTTGGAATGTTCTTTGTGGAAATTCCTTTTAAGTCTACAGCGCATTCTTTTGAACCTCTTCAGCACTGGAACATCTTGTTCCTCAAAGGATTTGAAATTTGGGAACAGCCAGAAGTCATTTGGATACAGGTCTGGAGGATGAGAAAGACAATCGGGCAACAGAATTGTCGCTGCAGAAATTTGGGGAAAGGTGTTGTTGTTGTTAACACAAGGCAGGAGTTCTCCATCCCGTGGAAGCTTCCAGTGTATGTATACTTTCTAAAGCATCATACCTTTTGCTTTTATTAGATTAAAAATAAATAAATAAATAAACAAATAAATAGATAAAGATTAACAACCACTGCTAGATACTTAGGAGATACTTAGGAGGTGATTTATTCTGTGACTTGTAGACTGGTTATGGGGGAAGGTCATGTGTTAGTAGAGTAGAGGGCAGGTTTTCATCTTTGCTTGAAATTGGATATGTGGTCCCGGTGGGTTCCAGAGCTCCCAGAGCCTCATGTCCCCACATACAAAGTAGAGGGTACAACTGGGTGGGTAGTGTCTGTGGTGCTGTTTTGTCTGTGACTCTGAAATTTCAACAGGAATTTCAGAAATGTTTTTGAAAAAATAGCAGCATCACTGGAGCAGGCATATAATGCCACCTTCCTAAGTGACTTTTTCAAGTCTTAATTTGGATGTGTGTAAGTGCTAGTGTACTTGTTCAAAGATACCAGCTTCCTGGTGTCAGAACCAGGAATCTGTCTAACAGGCCAAATCAGAGAAGGAAGGCAGAGGCTTCAAAAACAGAAACTTGCTCAGAGTAGTACATGAGTTTGGAAAACAAAAGGGAGTCTGGAAAGAGGCAAGAGAGTGCTGGAGTATCCTACTGCCAGGGGCAGAACCATCAGCAGCTCAGACAGGCAGTAAAGAAGGCCAGACACATGGGTTCCGCCTGAAGAGTGAAAATTCTTATAGAGGATTCATTCTCCAAAATGAGCCAATTTTAAACAGAATTCAAGCAAAGGAATTATTTTGCTGGTACTGAATCCCAGGCAGCAAAAGTTCCATTCCAGGGACTAGGATACATGGTGACTTGAGACTAGGTCAGAAGCCATGCCATCAGGATTAAACTGAGATCCTGCAGCTGACTCCAACTATGAATCCGGGAGACTCTCAGGGCCATCCAGGGAAAAGCTGAGCAGCTAGTCATGGAGAGTCACCACCAGCTGTGGGTCCATTCTTTCCTCTATCCCATCTTCCTTAAGAGTTGAACAATTTATCTAATGATAGACAACATACATTAACATATGGATTCTGTTGTTAACCAAAGTGAATTTTTAAAAATTATATTTTAGCATGTGCTTTTGAAAATGACTTAGGAAATACCAATAGGCACTGAGTTAAAATTAGATAGGAACAAGTAGTTCTGGTGTGCTATTGCACAATAGGGTGATTATAGATAATAATTACTGTGCATTTCAAAAACCTAGAAGAATGGAGTTTGAAAGTTTGCACCATAAAGAAAGGATAAATATTTGAGCAGGTAAATATGTTTAACATGATTTAAACATTATGCAGTGTGTACATGTATCAAAATATAACATTAACTCTGTTCATAAGTACACTTTTTAAGTATCAACTTAGAAAAAAGAAAAAGAATGGAATGGTTTACATCATTTATATTTGTGTGTCTTCTGCTTTTGTTCTTACTTCCATTCATGTGTCTCTATATTTTTATTTATATTAGTGATTTTCCTGAAGATAATGCCAATGCCAATATATTTTTCTTCAGCCTTCTTCAGCATCAACCACTGCGTTTTGGGCATAAAAACTTTTATGAATGATACACAATATTTTTTAAAAAAATCTGTGCAACATAGGATACACCACCACATCATGGGCTATATTTTCATATCTGAGTCTGTCAGCATGAAAAATGGTTTGTGAACCAATAATTAACATAAACTTTTAAATTTTTCAGGGCTACTTGGATTAAATGCCTCCCTGTGCTCTTTGTCCCTTTTTCTTCCCTTTTCTTTCTTTCCCTTCCCCCTCCCTAGTCTGTGTGAGAGAAGAAAGAGAAAACAAACAAAATGATACTTTCCAACCTTAAGAAGCTTGCAAACTAAAGATTTCCCACTTATGGAATTAAATTATTAAGTATTTAGTGGCTAGAAAATAAAATCCTACAAAGAAAAGCAGGTAAGTTAGTGCAGGGTAGGGGAGATAGGCTATTTTTCATGTTCCACGGGGAGAAAAGAATCTCCACTCACCTGAAAGGCAAAAGTATAGAGCTTCTCCTCACTGCAGGGGTGGGGTGACTGACCAGCCTGGTGATCTCATCTCTGCCTCCTCTTGGTGTCCTTCAGGAGGCCACCTGCATTCTTTTGGCCCTGTGCTGAGAGTAGCTGAGCTACCTTTGCCTTGTACCAGGAAGCCAGCACTTTGCTAGCTTGAGAAAGGCTTTCAGAAAACCCATTTGGCTACAGGTCAGGCCCTGCGGTCCAGATCAGCTTATCAATAAGTAAAGCAGATGTTTTGATCTCCATTGGTCCGCCTCTTAGCCTTCTTTCTCAGTTGGTTCCAAATTCAGAAGGAGAAAACAGGGGTGTTCCTTTTTGGCCCCTTTCAGCCCTCACCATAGGGCAGAGTCCTGGGTGTGGATCAGTCTAGAAGGAGGGACTGGGGCTGGTGGTCACTAGTATATCAGCCACTATTGATCTGGAGGCCTTAAACAAGTTGGAGTTCCTAAACTTGAAAACCTACAGGGAAGGGGAAGGGGCAGGGGGTTAGCAATGATGGTGGAATGTGATGGGCATCAATATCCAAAGTACATGTTTGAAGACATGAATTGGTGTGAACATACTTTATATACAAATAGAGATGGAAAATTGTTCTATATGGGTAATAAGAATTGTGATGCATTCTGCTGTCATGTATTTAAAAAATACAACCAATTAAAAAAAAAAAAGAAAACCTCTGAATACCCAAGACCTCCACACTCCTATTGAAGAGAAGAAAGGGATGACTAGAGGACACCTCTGCTAGTTTAATTTGTCCAATCCATAAAGTCCGGGCTGGACACATGGAGTTCACTGAGATTGGAGACTCAAGAATAACTGGGTCCACTACCTCCTGATTATGCGTATACGGGTTTGCTGCCTGTTTTGGCTCAAGCTCTTTTTCCTCTCTGGAATCCCTTTTCTCCACTGTTTTCCCCTACAAAATCCAAAAAGGGGACAATTTCCCTGAGAAATGCCATTTCTTCTAAATCAGGTGCTTTTATTTTCCTTTCTCCTAGTAAGTCCCTCGACATCATTTAAGACACTTGGACACTTGCTGCACTGTGTGTTTTCCCCTGACCTTCCTTCCATGCTTCTTGTGCTCAGCTGTTCACCTGCTCCTCTGAATGGTCTTTGCACCTTGACCTTCCCATCCTTTCAGCTCCAGGGCTTAAAAGCCCTCCACCTGTGGCCTCTGTCTCTGACACCTCTCTATTTTTCCAGCTACATGCCACTTGCCTCAAATACTCTTCTTTCACCTCTTAGAGTTTCTGGGAAACTTCATTTTCTCACATTGCCTCTACCGTGTGCCCTGGAGAAGAAGCCTTCCTGACCCCAGAATGAGTTCATTGTCTTCGTGACTTTGCAATTTTTTGACCTAGCTACCATGGCATCTAAGACACTGAATTGAAATTTTGGGTTTACTTCTTGAACTTGACTACAGGTTCTTTTCCCACAGAGACATTTTTTATCTTTTCACCCTTCAACTTGGATACTACTATATAACCAATAGATGTTGAAGAAGTGAATGAATTATATGATTTGTTTACATGTCCCCCTCCCACTTTATTATTAAGTCAGTATTAGGAATATTGCCTCGTGTATATCTTATTCTGAATATCTAGTGTAGTGTCTGGCATATAGCAGGCATCCAACAAATATTTTTATTAAATGAACAAATGGATAAATAAATAAATAAATAAAGCCTTTTGTGATATCTCTGACCTGACATTATGCTTTCCCTCCTTTGGAAGCCTGAGGACCTTTCTTGTGTTTCTCCTGTGGCATTTTCTTTAGCTTATACTTATTGACTCATTCCCCTTTTTGACATCAGCGCCTGGAGGACATGTGTTGGGCCTTATTTCCCTTGGTGTCCCCTGAGGCTCTGCCACAGTGCCAGACTTATCACGGGTGCTCAAAGTTGAATTTTTCTGAGAAAGCTGAAAGTCTCCATCACTCAGAGCCTCTGCTTCAACGATGAGTGTCCACATGCAGGAACTACTGAAGCAGGCCAGAGACCCCCACTCAGAAGACCCTGGCCATAATTAAGCTTCTCTTCTCCTCAGAAAGATTTTTAAAAAGAGTATCAGCAGGTGGGATGTCTGTGGAGGGACTTGTGGTTGGTAGTTTCCCCTTTCTGTAAATGCCAGGTTTGCACACAAAAGCTGTCACAGAGAGTCTGGAAGCTTGTTGTGCAAAAAGATATTATCTCTGTTTTCTTGGTAAAGACTTATAAGACCTGTGTCTGGCCTAAAAAGCACTTTCTGGGAACTCAAAGGAAAAAAAAATATATTTTTCTGTAAACCTCCAAGCCCCTCCTCCCACTGGGTATAAAATTCAAAGAATTTCTAGACTCATTGTCCAGAGAATGTTTTAGGCTATCCAATAGCCCTCTGGACCGACTGCAGTCAATAAACCTGCTTCCTGAAAATTCCTCGGGCGTCCAGCCTCTTCTGTGCCACAGCCTTCCATGTGTTGATTCTCCACACACTACTTCACCTCGTGCATGCTCAATGCTGCCAACGCCCAGATGATAGGAAGGCAGAGTGGAAAAGACCGTTTTATGTCATACGTGTGTTCGCTGTAGTGCTCTGAGGTAGCCAATGCCCAGTAAATGTCATTTTCAAATTAATAAAGGCTATGAAATCCACTAAAAAATGGATGAGTCCAAAGATACCGAAGAACAGCAGAAAGATGAAAACCACATTAGCCCCTGAGGAGAAATAGAAAGGCAGCTCAGCAAATTCCCCTTTAGGAATTGAAAAATGTGTTTTCCTCCATAAAAGATCAAGTGTAAACATATACTTTCAGCTTCAGAATGTGAAGGTCCCATCTCTTATCAGCTGTGGGGATTTTTCATGCTTGTTTTTTGCCTGAGTAAACATTACTCCATTTTCTTTCTCTCTTCCATTTTCTTTTTCCTTTCTTCTTTGTTTATTTTTTTCTTCCACGCAGTACATCTTCCTTGAGCATTAACTACAACTATGTGCTTGATACTTATTTTTCTAAGTGCTTCACACATCACCCTTGCAACAATGCTCGTATAGATACTAGCATCTTTACTTATAGTGTGCCACAATAGGGGCTCAGATTCAAAAGGATGCTGAAGCCACAGCCACCCAGTGCTGGCATCATATCTGAACCCAGTTCTCACAAACTCCAAAGTTTGTTTATTGTGACTTACATTATAATGCCTCACTATACAGATCAATGGTTTTTCTTTTATACAACTTACAGGGAGTTGGAATAAACAAGTGTGTCAGGGGTTACCAAAGGATGCACCAGGCAAGGTCTTTTATGTTAGGGGGAGGTTAAGGATCTCTTGAATTGAAGTTCAAAGGATGAATAGGAGTTTTCTGGATCTAGACAGGAACCTCATCTGGACAGAGGTGCAGTGAGTACAAAGCCTTGGGGGTTGGAAGAAGCCCAACATATTCAAGGAACAGTAAGTATTTCTTTGGGTAAAAATCTTAGTCATTCTGTGTATTAGCTTTTTATGCCCATAACAAAATACCTGAGATAATCAACTTAATATGGGAAAAGGTTTATTTTGGCTCACAGTTTCAAAGTTTTCAGTCCATGGTCTCTTGGCCCTAATTCTTTGGCCCTGTGGCAGAGGAAGCCTGTTCACCTCATGGTGGGCAGAAAGCAAAAGAGAGAGAAAGAGGAGGGGTCAGGTCCCAATATCCTCTTCCAGGGCATTTCCCAAATTACCTAACTTCCTTCCACTATGTCCCACCTCCTAAAGATTTCACCACCTCCCAGTGGCAGCATGGCCTGGGGTCCAAGCCTTCAACACATTTGCTTTTGGAGGGACATTAAAGATCTGACTATAGCATTCTGTTTTCAAATCTTTTATTTATTTATTTACTTTTATAGCTTACCCTGGCCAACTGTCTTTACTTTTGTCCCAAAGTGCTGAAGTGTAAGGATGGGATAGTCATTGAAGTGAATTAGGGTCTTTCGTGTTGATTCTGAATGCTCTTGAAGGGACAGTGCATTTTGATATCCAAATAACATGGTGAAGTGGCCAACACCACATGTCCTGTTGTTTGGAGTTCAGATAGCTGTGAAAACACACTTGAATCTTTTAGAGACTGGAAAGTACAAAATTGCGTAGGCTCATATTGTTCTTCTTTTAAAAAGGAGTCATCATTACCATTTCCATAAGATATATTAAATATAAGTCATTTTATTAGGATGATATCAGTCATGAAAGATGAAGTTAATTTAAAGAGGAATGGTTTCACTGGTCATCCCAAACACCCAAATTATATTAAAATCTATAAGGTGGTGGTTCGTGGAGATTCATTACACTATTTCCTCTAATTTTGTATAAGTTTAAAATTCTCCATAATTATTTTCTTTTATTTAAACATACCTTATTTTTAAGAGCATCTTTGGATTCACAGCAAAATTGAGCAGGATATATGGAAAGCTCTTATAAGCCTGATTCCCAGACATGCATGGCCTCCCTCACTATCAGCATCTAGTACCATAATAGGTTTCTTTGTAAATCTAGTCTTTAAATCAGATATAGGTTGGTTCTACAGATTCAGTGCAGTCTTTATCAAAACACCAAGGATATTCACAGAACTAGAAAAAACAATCCAAAAGTTCATATAGAAGGAACAAAAAACTCAGATAGCCAAAGCAATTCTGAGCAAAAAGAGCAATCCTGGAGGCATCACATTACATGGTTTCAAATTACTACAGAGCTAAAGTAACTAAAACAGCATGATATTGGCATTAAAACAGAAGACACAAAGACAACCCCACACAGCTATAGTCATCTGTTTCTTAACAAAAGTTCCAGTAAAGTACATTGGAGAAAAGATAGCCTCCTTAACAAATGGTGCTGGGAAAACTGGATATCCATATATAGGGAATTGCAACAAGATCTTTATCTCTTACCCTACATGAAAGTAAACTCAAAATGGATCAAAAACCTAACTAGAAGACCAGAAACTTTGCAACTGTTAGAAGAAAAAATAGGGGAAACACTTCAACATTTATGTGCAGCAAAAGACTTCTGGAATAACACTCCTATAGCTCAAGAAATAAATTATCAATAAATTGTATTGAATTAAAAAGCTTCTGCATAGCAAAGGAAATAATTGACATACTGAAGAGATAATGGAGAGAAAGGGAGAAAGTCTTTGTGAGTTAGTCTTCCAACAGAGGACTAATAGCCATAATATAAAAAGAACTCAAAACACTCAACATTAAAGAAACCAAATAACCCAATCAATAAATGGGAAAATGAACTGAACAGATGCTTTTCAAAATAAGTATAAATAAGCACAATTATTTGAAAAAAGTGTTTAGTATCTTTAGCCATCAGGGAAATGCAAATCAAAACAATGATGAGATTCCATCTCATTCCAGTCAGAATGACAATCATCAAGAATACAAATAACAATAAATGCTGGCAAGATGTGGAGAAAAAGAAATTCCTACACTCTGTTGATTGGAATGTAAATTAGCGTAGCCACCATGGAAATCAGTATGAAGATTCCTCAAGAAGCTAAAAATATGATCCAGCTATTCCATTTCTTAGTGTTTATCCAAAATAAGTAAGATCAACATAGACTCTAAAGAGATACATGTATTCCCATGTTGATGGCAACACAATCCACTATAGCCAAGTTAAGGAATCGGCCTAGGTGTCCATCAACAGATAAATGGATAAAAACAACAACAACAACAAAAAAATGTACACACACACACGCAAACACACACACACACACACACACACACACACTGGAGTTTAATTCAGCCATAAAGAAGAAAATTATGTCATTTTGAGGAAAATAGGTGGAAAAGGAGATCATAATTTTGAGGACCAACATCAACAACAACAACAAATAGGGGTGTGTGTAGATTCGTGAAATTAGATTGGAATATAGTGAGGTGGAGGAAGAGGATGGGGGAGGGAAGAAAAGAGGGTGGAGAGTTTCTGGCAAACAAAATTGATCAAATTATGTTTTATCTATGCACGAATATGCCACAATAAAACACACCATTCTGTATAATTAATATGCACCCATAAAATAAATAAATAAATCAGATATAGGTTATATATGTTTTTTTTTATTTCTATTAGTTATTGATGTACCTTTATTCATTTATTTGTTTATATGCGGTGCTGAGAATCGAACTCAGTGCCTTACACACTCTAGGCAAGTGTTCTACCACTGAGCCACAACCCCAGCCCCCCCCATATATCTTTTTTATACCTAACAAATATATAGTATTTCACAATTTGCCTGGCATTTTCATAGGGCTTAGGGCCATAACAATGAGCAAAATGAACCTGGTTCATACCCTTATGTTGTTTATAGTCTAACAATAGAGAGATCCAATAAAGAGCGAATTAACCAACAAAAAAAAATTACTTACAAACTGTGATGAAGGAAAGCAGAATTATAATGGATTAGAATTGTCAGGAAAGTAACTGCCAAAGAAAACCATCAGGTAAACTGAGATCTAAGGATAAGTAGGAATTAACTGGGCAAAGATGTCAAGAGAACATGTTTAGGCAGATGAAATAGTGCATGCAAAGACCTGAGGTGGGAAGGAGGCCGGCATATTTTAGGAGCCCAAAGATAGCAGACAAAGACAGAAAAAGAGGCTGGAGCATCAGGTGAAGGCTGGAGCTCATGAATGCTGTAGATAGGCTGTGTTGAGGTGTTCTCTTTGTCTTTACCCAAAGTGCTGGGAAATAGCAAATGGGTTTTACATAGGAAGTGACATCAATGGATTTCATTTTAAAACAATGGTCCTGAATGCATGAAGAGCATTAGATGTGAGTGTGGTGGGAGTCGAATTGAGAAGACTTGTTAAGAAATGATTGGAATAGACCCAGAAATGACCGAAGTATAATGAAGTGGTGATATTGGGAGAGGCAGAGAAGTGAAAGGGTGCCATAAACACTTACGAGGTGGAATAACAAGAGCTGATGTTTGTTTCAAAAATTAGGAGAATGACAAGTTTCTAGGCTTGCAGAAATGGATAGATTATGGTCTGTTTACTAAAAAAGGAGTAGAGGTGAAGGTAGATTAGAAATGTACAAATAATTATAGCTATTTATGTTTAAAATAATAACTACCCTGTGCAATAAGGTAACATACTAGATAATTCACATCCAATATCATAGACATCCTCTTCTCTGATACTACAGAAACTGGCTGTTGATTCCCATCTTACCAACTAACAACTTAAAAGATCATATTTAATATCCTGTTATAATTTCAAGAGCATGTTGTTTATGACCTAGGTACAACCCATAGGTATATGGACACCTCAAGCTCTTAAGTATTGCTTCCAGCTCCCCTTACAATTATCTTTTTATGACTCACTGGGCTACTCCTACAGGGTTTTTCTTCTCTCTCTAACAGGTTTAACAGGTATACCTAGGCATATTCCCCCAAACACTGTGGGCAGTTCAAAGTCATATTGATTAGGTCAGGTGGTCACTGGTCAAGAATGTTCTCAAACCATTCATAGTGAACATTCATCTTCTTTGATTCATTATCCCTAGTCCTCCTTCCCACTAAACATTATAGTTCCATTGTTTCCTGGCCTCACTTACCTTCCTGAGGTGCTGTAGTAGTTTGTCCACTGTTATTCCTATAACATCTCCAGATTCTCACCTTGCATTTCAGAGATCTTATCAGAACAGACTATGGCATTATTTCCATCTTCTCTTTCTAAACTGCCTCCTGTATTTCTCTGATGCTCTTGTGTTATTGGTTCTCTTTCATACAAATCAAGAGGGTCCTAAGTGTTTTCATATATGATGTCCAACTTAATATTCACCTCATCTCCCTAGCTCCTTTCTCCATGCTTGGCATATAGCAGTTATCTAAATATTTGCTAATTAATAAATTAACTGCAGAGCTGGGTAGGTAAAGGATGCCTTGGAGAAAAAAATTGCTCTCTAATTCTTGTTTTATTTTGTTTTGTTTTGAGATAAATCTTAATTTTTAAGAAGTTTTCATAAATAACAGCCCACTTATGAATTAGACTAATTTTAACTGTTTGTTTTTAATAGCGTAGTTGATTCTATATGGATGTACTACTGAGTGTGAATCTGCCATTCCCCAGTGAATTATTGTTTAAATTAGAGATAATGTTATGCTAAACAAGAAAAATTAAAATGAAAAATTAAAATTATTTATTATCTGATGGTGTCTCAAAAGACTAGATCCAGTTTTTAGCTTTGGCTGTACACTGAACATAGCTAGATGGCTATGCTTCAGTACTTCTTCTAGAGTTGCCTTGGACAGCATGTTTTAGCCTAGGTGGTGCCATATTATTGTTCTGTGCATTTTTGTAGTACTTTATATTTGAAAAAATGCATAACAATCATATTCATTGGTATTTCTGCAAAGCTCTCCTGTGAGGTAGCTCAGCATTACTGAAGCCAAGCATAAAAATCAGTGTGCACTTATCAAGAAGATGCTGATAGCATCTAAATGAAATGTCAATGAACTAATGTGCAATATTCAGAGGAGTGGTTTCTCCACATACATTTCAGCAAAGCTTTCTGTTTCATTTGACTTTCCAACCTTATAAATGAATCCCGATTTTCAAAGAAATAAGTAATTATTATATGAGATCTTACTTTTGGTGTCAGGGTTCATGCTACCATTTAAAACTTAAGTACACAGAAGTCTATAAAAGGCAAAATGTTTTAATCATGATTTCATATTTAGCCAGGAAGTTTTTCTAAAAGTCAGATTAAGGTAAAAATTAGATTCTCTTATAGCAGAGAACCAGAATCACACCATTAAATGGACTTGGTATGGCCTCAAATTGCCTGGACTTTATTATATTTAAGCTCAAATTTTAGTTAGCCATCCAAAGACACTCACCTAAGTGTAGACCAACACAGCCTAAGATTCTGTTCTAATGGAAGAGAGATCTCCAGTTCATAGAAAACTCCAAGAAAGATACAAACAAGCAGAAGTAACTGAAGTGACATTCTTACTATCAATTTGGGCCTGAATTTAGCTGCATAGAACAGAAACTCAACTACAAAGGCATATTCAAATGCCTGCTTCTTCCTCTCACATAGCCAGGGCCTGCGTGGGCCCTTGGGTTGGGATGGAGGATCCACGATGCCACCAAGTGCTCAGGTTCTCCCTGTGTTTTCAGAGGCTATTATGGTCCCTGATCAACCCCTGACTGCTGTCCTTATAAGAACAGGAAACTTGGACCCTGACAGACACCAGGGGAAAGCACATAAAGAGGAAAGACCATGGGAGGACACAGCAAGCAGGAGGTCATCTTCAAGGTGGCCTCTGAAAGGATCAAGCCTACAAACACATCCATCTTGGATTTTAGAACTATGAGAAAATAGATTACTGTTGTTTAAGCCACCCTCTCTGTGGTATTTGTTATGGCAGCCTTAGCAAACAAATACCTCCTGTCTTTTTGCTTTGACAGACTCTACAGTTATACTCAGTCTCATGTTTAAGATGAGGGCTCTACCTCTAGCTTCCCATCCTTATTTCAGAGAGAAAAAAAGAAAATACATTAAGAAGAAAAGCCAACTCACAGGGTATGAGGAAAAGAAAACTTTTCAGGCTCTCCCCAGCAGAATTCTATGTAGCTTCACCTGCAAAGCTCCAAGTCCCCCCACTCAGAAACAGAAAAGGGGGAGTAATGTGTTTCTTTCTATATTTTTTCTTTCTTTATTTCTTTTTTTAAAACTGAACATATTGCTATCCCAAGCAAAACTAAAATTCTGGTAATAATGAAAAAAGGGTGAATGGATATTATATAGACAAGTACAGTATCTACTATGCCAGTTGTTGAAATGTGAATTATGGAGACACACGAAGGTGTGGTAAGAGAAAGAACATGCCAATTGGTGAGAAGAACAATGGGAGGAAGAAGAGCTGATGCTGGGGAGGTTTGGTGGAGGTTACTCCCCTTGATGCAGCATAGGCTGTGGGAGGGCAAAACACTCAGACCCCAGAATCCTGGCTTCAAGTTCTTCCATTTCCCTGTTGATTGACTTTGGCACTTGACATTTTTCAGCCTCTATTTACTTTCTTGAAAAAATGGGAGTAAACAGACCTTCTCTGAGTTGATAATCAAGGTTGCAATAAGACTTCCAGATGGAAGTATGTATATAACATGCCTGATGTGATGGCACACACATCACGTTTACCTCCTTTATGTAAAGTGTATTTAAAATGCTTCAAGTCTGCACAGGGAACTATATGTTCATTCTGACATTATTCACAAGTTGTTAAAATCCAGGAGCAAAACCAGGAAAACCATCAATGGAAGAACAGATACATTTTGGTTTATTCGTTTGCTGTGGAATATTTGGTAACAGGTAAAATAAATGAAAATTGACAAAGCTAGGGGTAAGTACCAAAGAATTTGTTATGCTACTCTCATTTTATTTTTCTCTAGGATCAAAATATGTTGTAAATTTACATATTAGGTGGGGGAGAAGAAAGCAAGCTTTGGGCAGTGTTTCTCAATATTTGGTCCACAGACCACCTGCATCAAAATCAGTCAGATGAATACATGTTAAAAATGCAGATTCTGAGCACTCCTCTCAGACCTAGATCAGACAGACTGTGATCTATATTTGAAACAAAGCCACCAGTGATTCCTACAGGACCACTGACACAGAGTTGGGCCTGAGAAAGAAGTTCAGTGGAAAACAAAATGATAACACTTCTGAGTTGGGGAAACAACTAATGTGGAGCCCTGGGTAAGGTGGACACTGTCATACCCCTCCAATACTGGGTGGAACATATGACCAGCTGCCACTCAACACAGACATGGACAGGAATCCGTCAGGGAGCAGCATCTATTAGGATTAAACCAGGAGAAACGAAGAACTCCAAATATCAGTGGCTTAAACAATCAAGACTTGCATTTACCACTCACATGAAAGAAGTCTGGAAGTAGTCAGGGCTATGATTTAAATGTCCCCACCAAAACTGATGTTGAAACTTAATCTCCATTGTGAGGTATTAAGAGACTGGAAGTTTGATCTGTCTATGACATTTTGAGGCTGGGCCTTTAGGAGGTAATTGGAATCAATGAGGCCATAAAGGTGGGTCCCCAAGCTGATGGGACTGTGGCTTCATTAAAAGGAGAGAGCTGAGCTAGGATGCTCAGTTTGTCTTGCTATCTGATGCGCTGTGCTGCCTTGGGACTCAGTAGAGTCCCCATCAGCAAGAAAAGACCTCACCAGATACTGTGATCTGATCTTGCCTTGCTGGCCATCTGAACCAGGAGTTCAATAAACCTTTATTCTTTATAAATTACTCAGTCTGGGATGTTAAGTTATAGCAACAGAAGACAGAGTAAGCCATCAGGCTTGTTCCACATTGTTGTTCTGCATGCCTTGCCTGCCTCATGGCCTGAAATGACTGTTAAGCATCAGCCACCATATTTTGATTTCGAACAATAGGAAGAAGGAAAGGGAAATAAAAGTTCTCTCCTCTCCCTCTAAGGGTACTTCCTGAAAGCATTGCAAATCACTTCTGCTTATATCCATAATGCAGTCACGTGACCATAAGTAGCCAGAATGGAGATCAGGACATTTTATTTTTATTCCAGAGGGTTGGGTGGCTATCTAGAAATGGGGGAAGGAGAGGTTCTATCACCATGGAGAATAAACTAGAATCAGGAGGCAGGGAGTAGTTTTGGTCACACTGGACAGGGGGGCTTGAGGGTTGTAAAGGTCTGTGAAACTGCTTTGAAGACTACAGGATCAGCACAGCGCAGGCCAGATGATTTCTGGAGTAACACACAGGCTAGATTCTCAGTTCCATGAGCCGGCAACAGCATCACCTGGGAAGCTGGTTAGAAATGAAAAATATGGCCCAAACCCATGGCTGTTAAATCAGAAACTGCATTTTAACAAAAATCTTCAGCTTAGATCCCCTGTGGAAATGGACGCAGATTGGGCCACAGAGCCGAGTGTTCGGACGTGACTCAGGGATGTGTGGAGGACACTAACAGTAAAGGAGAACTAGGAACAGGAGGAAGAGAGGCACTTGAAAAACTTGCAGAGAACATGGCCTTGAATACAAAATTTGAAAGAGTATCAGTGAAATAAAGATTCAACTACCCTTCATTGTGAACCAAGGGGCCTTTAATCTTCACATACCCTTGAGGGGTAGGAACTAGGAGTCCTCTCCAGGTGATGAAACTAAACTTCAGAATTGGTGGTTTGCCAAGATCACATGTTAAATATTGACATAGCTCACAATCATACCTCCCAGTGATACAACCCCTTTCTGAATCACTATTCTATGCATTATCTGATTTAAACCTCACAATCACACTGTGAAGCAAACAGAATGTTGCTATTATTTTAATTTTGCATGTTAGGAATTCCAAGACTTTTGAGTGTCTCTACAATATTTTATTTACTTCATTTTTGTTTCCCAATTTCCTGTCATAGGATGATAATGAAGAAGGAATGGGGGTGTGGGGCTCAATCAAACCTGAACTTAACCATGAGAAACCAGCCCAGCAAAAGACACATAATAAATACTGCAGTGGTAACTGATATTGTTGTATGATTACAACTACGGGTCTTGTTCAAGAAAGCAATAAAAATAATTTATTAGAGTAAGTAGTATAGAAGCCAAATATGGAGGGGAAGTGTGAACATACTGTGTTATAAACAGGGAGAAGCTCTAAACAATACTTCAGAGCATCCAAGTAGACTTGCTGGTCCTGCTACTTACTAGAGTGTGGTGTCAGACAAGGTGGTTAACATTCCTCTTGCCTCCACTTCCTCATCTTCAAGGTTAGGACTTCACTGGATAATATTATGAGGACTACATGAGGACAAGTATATAAGATGCTAGATAAATGCTCAGAATAAAATAAATGTTCAATAACTGTATCTATCATTAAATGTGGTTATGAATGAAAGGATGGAGTTGGTCGAAGTCAAAGCAGCAGAAATATCAGGAATCAAATAACCAACATTCACTGCTTCAAGGGTTTATTAGTTTATCTGGGCATGGTGCTACACACCTGTAATCCCAGTGACTCCTGAGACTGAAGCAGGAGGATCAGGAGTTCAAAGCCAGCCTCAGCAAAAGCAAGGCGCTAAGCAACTCAATGAGACCCTGTCTCTAAATAAAATACAAAATAAGGCTGGGGATGTGGCTCAGTGGTTGAGTGCCCCTGAGTTCAATCCCCAGTACCTGCTCCCCCCCCAAAAAAATAATTTATTAGTTTACATTCTTTATTGATGTTGTATCAGCTTTAAATCTAAGAAGAATCATCCCTCCTCTTAAGCCCCACAGTCTTTACACGCTAATGATGCCTTTGGACGATGCTGTATTAGTGGCTGATGTTTCCGAGTTATGGACTTTTAAAATCTTATCTTTCTCATAAATGTATTTGGTCACTCTGAATCTAGCAAATGAATACAAAACAATGCCCTTTATCTTTAATGTTTATGAAGTGAAAGAGATCATAAACTGATGGACTCTTATTGTCTCATTTATGAGAAGCTTTGGCACCATTTATGAAGGTGACAGATGATCTGCTTCCTAGAACCTTTTTGTTCCACCCCGAAAAAATCTATATTTTCCTTTAGCACACTGATTTCTTGTTATAGAGCAGGAACGACTCTTAAATATCTTTATTTGGGAGCTTAGGGGTACCAAAATATGAGAGGGAAAAATTCGTCAATACCTAAAGAGAGTTGATTGGGCTGGTGGAGGGGGCCCAGGAGAAGGTAATCTGTATCCGGGAAATGATGTGCAATCTGACCCAAGGACAGAGAGACTTGCCAGAGGAGGAAAAGGGGAGCAAATAAGAAAAGCATCCAATGGCGGGTAAGCCCTGTGATGGATGAGGGAGATGTGCTAATGGATGAGAAGGCACTTTCCCCTGTGGCCAGCTGGCTCGTCTCATTTCTCTTTTTGGCTTATAGAGCAGTGGAAAGATTCAGTGTGACAAATTATGGAATATCTGCTAGTGAGCAAGCTAATGCAAACTAATAACAAATTGAAGTTTTCTTTTTTGTTGTTTTGATGAGGGGAAACTGATTTCTCTTTGGGGGTTGGATTTTTCACTACAAAATGTAGCTGGAAATGGAGTGGACTGATCATGAACAATGTTCCAAACACCATTTTTTCTCAGCAATGCAAATGACATTCCTGTAGTGTATTTATAGTTTCAAAGCATGCTCACCTGCATCATCTCATTTTATATTATAAATACCTCTGTGACATAGGTGTCATTTGCCTCATTTTGTACTTGAGAAAACTGAGGCTTAGAGAAGTTCATTTACAACAGCATCCAAACCTGCATCTGTTTTACCTTACCGCATTTGGGGGTTCTTCCAGTAAATGTCAATCTATGGCCACAGCTCCCACAAAGGATTTGGCATGAATAATAATGCCAATTGTTGTGAGGTAGAATGCAGATTTGCCTGGCTGTACCACTTGTTTGTTGAGGTACTTTCTTTGGGACTCAGGGTACACATCTTTGAAATAGGGTAATAATAATGAATATACATACTGGTTAGGAGGATTAAAAGTGCTTTATAAGTATATAAAGTACTTAGAACGGTTTCTAGCGCAAAGAAAAAGCTACATAATGATTGGATACATTGAATTTGAAAAATCATCAACATTTAACATTTAAATCTACATTTAAAGCCTCATATATAGAAACTATATGCCAGCCTCTTGACATCTGAAGCTGAGATGTCAGATGGAGCTGTCCTAACTCTTTAGATGGACATAGGAAGAAGTTTAGACTTCCCTTTCCATGGAGACTAGAAAACCTAATAACCTCCCCCAAGAGTTCTTTGAATTCCAAAGATAGTCTTGCATTTCTGGATAGCTCAGTCTTCAAATTTTTCAGAATTATTCTGTTTAGAGATCATTTTTCCCTTCCCCAGAGTGTCTTATAGATGTTTAAGATCAATAACCACACCAAACTTGCCAAGACTTTCATGTGTGTAGCAACCTTTACTGGGCTTTTTGGTAAAGAGAGGGTCTATGTTACAACAACCCAATATTGATTTAAATTGATTTAAGTTCAATATCAGTCATACCTATTCTTTACAAGGCCTTTGCCCATGTCTCCATCTCCTGCTGGGTTCCTTAGTTCTCCCCTTACTTCCTTTTCCTTACTGTCTCTGGTCATTTGGAATACTACCACAAAATACCTTAGGCTAGCTAACTTATAAACAATAGGAATATATTTCTAACAATTCTGGAAGCTGGGAAGTCCAAGATCAAGGTACCAGCAGGTGTCTGGTGAGAATTCTTTGCTCTAGATGGTGCTTTCTATGAGTTCTCTCATGGCAGAAGGGGAAAGTGAGCTTCCCCAAGTCTTCTTATAAGGGCACTATTTTTTACGACAGAATCCACATGACCTAATCACCTCTGTATTAATCACTATCTGCTTTTTCATTGCTGTGACAATTACCTGAGAAAAACTTAAAGGAGAAAGGAATTTTTGTGGCTCAGTTTCAGAGGTTTCAATCCACTGATGAGGTAGAGCCCTTGTGATAGATCATTTTCTAAAAGCCCCACTTCTGAACTTTGCTGCTTTGGGGACCAAACCTTCAACACCTGAGCTTTGGAGGAACATTCCAGATCCAAACCATATCACTTTTCAAAGGTGTTACTTCTTGATACTACTGCACTGGGAATAAGTTTCATGGATTTCAACATATGAATTGGGGAGGGGGGTACACATTGAGACTATAGAATGTACTATCTCTCCTCAAGATTTTATTCTCCAATTCGCTGGGACTCCAAACTCATCTTGTTCTAGTACATATGAATCCTTTATGTTCTAGGAAGCCCACAACTGTTTAAAAACCTAGCTCAACTCTTAAAGGCCACCACTTCAGGCACACAACAACCTTGCTGAAGATTTGAAATGATACTTCTTAAATTATTAGCCAAAGCTTAAACTGGTTCTCCCACTATGTTTGTAGGGAATGGGAGGGATAGGAAACAGGAAAAGGAAGATTATTATACATACCTTATTTTAATTAGTTCTCATAGTAATACTACAAGGTAGATCTGATTCTTCTCGTTTTAAACTGGGAAAACAGGTTGAAGGAAGTTCAGGACTATACCCAAGATGATCTAGTTGGGAAAGGGTGAGAAGAGTCAAGGCCAGAGACCACATCAGTCTGAATTTAAGTCCCTCACAATTTTCACTACAGCACACTGACTCATTTTGTTATACTTAATCTTGGGAACCTAAAGTGTCCCGAGGTAGTTGCAGGGATCTGAGAAGGCAAATGCAGCTGCTCCCTAGATCCTTCATCTAGGACAATGCTCAGTTGTGCTCCTGGCTGCCATCTAAGTGTCCATGTCTTCATTTGTGGTAAGCAGACCTGAGTCCAATCTTCCAGGTGGGATCTGGCCAGCACACAGGAGAGAAGGGCCCTGCTCTCTTCATTCTTAACTCTGGATTTCTAGTCACCCAACCCAAGGCCCCTTTGGCTCTTTGAACCCAAATTGCACTTCTGATTTATCCCCGGTCTTCAGTCAACAGAAATCCTAAAAAACAAAGCTCTTCCCTGAGTTCTAGAGTCAGTCCCAAGGTGAATCCTTGCTTCACCAGTTCTAGTGAGAATGTGGACAACTCATGCCTTTTAAAAGTCCCAGTCGCCTTGGTTGCTCTAAAAGAGACACTATTGTCTACTTCATAAAGCTGTTAGAACAATTAAATGAATTAATGCATACAAGATGCTACCTGTACTAGCAACATTATAAAGTTCAATAAATATTAGCTGTAATAATAACAAATGCCCATTCTCTCCCTCGCCTCCAGATAAATCTGATCTCTCTACTGTGCCACTCTATACCCCAAACCTATTATTGGAAAGTGATCTCCTACAACAGAGGCCTGGCCTAAGAAACTCTGGATTCAGTTCTAGCCTGCCCAATGTGTTACCTGGAGCAAGATGCTCATAGCCAGTTTCTTCTTCCATAAAATGGAAACCATAATTTTTTATTCACCTAACTCACAGCATTATCATGAAGATTACACAAGATAGAAATGCAAATAAGTCCCATTTCCATTCCCCTCATAAAGGTGCTCATGAATTTTTTAAAGTGCAGGACTTCTTACCAATCTGTGCTAAAATGCATAGATTTATTTAGTATTTATCAGATTAAGGTTGCTCCCAAATGCTTCTCTGTTCAGGTTTCTCACTTTTTTCCTCAAGAGACATATTTATCTGTTCATGTGTTTTTAAAAAATCTTTAAAATGAAAACACAAGACTCCTTCCCTTGCTAGTCACAAATTTTTCTTTATTCATTAAAGAGTGAATCCACACCAGGTGGCTGCATTATACATTGTACTGGGACAACAATAAAGTCAAAAAATATAAGGCTGTATGTCCTGAGTCTGTAAGTCCTTTGGGAAAATGACCTACATACTTAACCCTAATTGTAAATGTTTTGAAACAGTTATGTAACCTTTCAAAGAATCCTACAAAACCTCACAATGTTCACCCATGGAACCCACTTTTAACTTTGATAGTAATTCTCCTTAACGACATTCCTTGCGAACCTGTCTGTAATGAAGGAGACCTGACATTTTGGAACTGGAAAATCTTAGGGGTTCTCACCTAACTTTAATGCTGAAGGGCCAGGGCATCATCCTGACTAATCCTCTCCATTTTACAGTTGGTGGAGTGGGAAAAGAACTTATCTAAATCCCCAATCTGTGGCAGAGCCCGGATCAATCCAGTCATCCTGCCTTCACTCGTTTGGAATTATTGCTGGACGTCAGGGATCTGAAGCAGGTGGAGAGGGAGACAGGCCATTGCAAGGAAAGGTATTTTGCAGGAGCCTGGTTCTGAATGATCCCTCCCCCAATGGGGGGGGGGGGACAT
>NW_026000101.1:7940004-7989725 GCF_001458135.2 Marmota marmota marmota | reverse complement strand
GGGGGGGGGGGGGGGGGGACATCAAGAGAGGAAGGATCCCTGAAGCAGAAGGGCTAACAGGGACTCCTGAAAATCATCATTGAGGATGTTGTGGCTGGGAACTTAAAACCTCTGCAGACTGTTAGAAGCGTTTCTGCGACTGTGGTCTCAGAGACCGAGGAAGTCCTTCCCTGCGGCGGCGCACGCCCCGCCCGCCCGGTGCCCGGGAGTAACCCCAGGCTCGCAGCAGCCTCGGCTTTCTTCCACGTAGCCATTTAGGAAGAGAAAAATAAGACTGTGCTCCTTCTTGTTTGAAATCTGATGGTTAGGTCCAGCCCCTTGCTGGTAGAAACAGGAGCGTTAAGTTTGCGCCACGTGGCTGTTTCGCTGGCGTGTGCTCCTTTCCGGAGTGAGCGGGGTCTCCTTTTGGTGGGGGAGATATGGGGAGAGGGGCAGAGCTGCACTGTGACCAGCTGTGGGAGATCCGGGAGGGTGAAGATGACAGACAGGGAGTGGGGAGGAACGGGAGCTAACCGTTGTCGGGCTGGATCACAGTTGAGGGGCCTGGGTCGCCCCGCCAGATTTGAGATTGTGCTCAGCCCAGCCAGAACCCAGAAATTAGGGCACGTCCGCAAGCCCACATTCTTCGTTTCAGAACGGAATCGAAACCACACAAAAAAATAAATGCTCAAGATGCCCAGCTGCAGCCGGCAGCCAGCGCGCGCAGGCGCACGGGGTTCCGAATTCGACCTCGAGTTACCCCGCGCGGCGAGTCGTGTCGAACTAGGTGAAAGGTAACTAGCAGGCGCTGCTCCGGGCGACCGCAGAGGCGCGCGTGCGCCGGCTAGGTTGCTGGTTGTGGCCTCCCAAGTTTCTGCAAGTCTGTGCTTCGTTTAACTGTGGGTGTGGCCTGGAGCAGTGCGTGATCAAGGGGTGTGGGATTCCAGCAGATTTGGAAAATTCTTGTCACCCAGTCCTCAATGGGAAATGAGGTCCAGGCACAGTGCAGGGGAGAGGACCACTTACTCAGCATCATCGTGCTCCTTGTGTGGTACTGGACACATCACATATGCTCTTTTAATTCTCATACCTTTTGAAGGAAGTAACTTGACCTCTAGTTTTAACTAAGAAAACAAGGAGATTCAGGGAGTTCTTTTAACTGCCTGAGGTCAGCCAGTCAGTAAGGGACTATGTTCCCTGAGTGCGGTTTGAGTCAAGGTGTCCTAGGTTAAACAACTAGTATATGTAGTGCATCTGCAGGCATCCACATAGGCATTATGCTCCTCCATCCTTCCCTGAAACCTGTAAGGTGGGTAGGGTACCCTGTGGTCATTTCCCTTTTGTCGAGGGAGAAAGTGAGACTCAAGGAAGTTATTCTAGACTCACACAGAGACTAGCAGAGCTGAGATTTTCTGCCCCATTTAAGAGGGATAAAAAGTTCAAGCTCAAGGTCACTTCCACTCCCAGCCTGCATGCCCACAAGACCATCCATCTTGTGACCTGGGCCACATCATCCATCAGATGAGTGGCCCAGGTCACAAAGAAATCAAGAAGTTCTCATTATTGGAGTTTTCCTTTGATTGCAGGTTTTTAGTTTAGAATTATCTGGTGACTAGCTTTTCTAGGAGGTAGTGGGTTGTTAGTTTATTGAAGGAAGGGACAGACTACCCTGCTTTCAGTTGTTGAAGTTGATGTTTATTGGGTGAGCTTGTAACTGAATGGACACATTTGTAACCCTAAACTATCCTGAGGGAAGCTGCAACTGTGTCTGGCAATGGGTGAAGTGACTGCTTGTTTATGGCTTTTCCCGCTTAAGAGCCCTTGCATTCATTCAACAAACACTTAGCATCCACTCGGTGAAATGAATCCACTGTGATGTGCACATAACTGGAAAACAGGATGGGCACGCAGGGCAAGAATTCCTTGCTTTTCCTGAAAATTCTGTTCTGAGTCTTTGTGCTAGTCTGATCAGCCTGCTATAACAAAATGCCATTGATGGTTATTTCTCAGAGTTCTGGAGGCTGGAAGTTCAAATTCAAGGTACTAGCTGATTGCTTTCTGGCAAAGGCTCCCTTCCTGGCATGCAAATAGCCGTTTTCTCATTATATGCTCATATGGCAAAGAAAGAGATCTCTTTCTAGTGTCTTGTCTCATAAGGGTCCTCATCATAAAGACTCCATCCTCATCTAAATCCAAAAGGCCCCACCTCCTAACTATCATACTGGGTTTCAACATGGTGATTTGCAGCAGCGCACTCAGTCCATAACAGTCCTGGTCATCTGGGACTTTGTCCACCTTCATGCATGGTGGAAGATTTTTATTCCCCCTCCTCCATCAGAGTTTCCTGTGAAGCAAGAAGTACATCACTCAGGAAGGGCTCAGGAGCCCAATCTCCCTCCCACCCCCCACTTCTGTTTACCCACTTGGTGCCCCAGCTATTCCTCAAAATCACAAAGATCAGGAAACAAGCAGCTCTCCTCCTTTTCTGAAAAGGCATTGGAAACAGAGGCAACTACTCAAAGAGAAATGTCTGGGAAACAAAATGTTGCAGAAAAGGGGGTCAGCTCCCTCCAAACTCTTCTGTTTCCAAGAAATCCCATTCCTTGAGTGTCCTGTCAGGGAATTGGAATGTCATTGCCTTGTGCCCCAACTGTGTTGCTGCTCACAGTGATTAAGACAGAGAATGCAATTGGAGTGTCTTTGCCCTAAGGTAACCCTGCCTTGCAGCCTCCCTAAGTTCACCATGGAAGATCATATGTTGCTCAGTGCTGTCTAGATGCCTCTGTGAGCTGCCTGCCTGCTGGTGTTAGCAGAAATAAGGCTTCTTGGGGACTTACATCATTGCCCTGTTGAAAATCTCATGTGCTGAGAACTTTGACCACCCAGGAGTCTGTGCTAGACAATAGTACTTGAATTTTCAAGGGATCCTCCACTGTCCTATGTAGTAAGTGGTGTGATTCCCATTTTGCAGGGAATAAAACTGAGACTCAGAGGAGCTTAAGTGATTCCTCTCATCACTCAATCAGTAAAAGGCATGGCTGAGACTCAGTTAATTTTATTGTTTTGTATTGAAACAAAAGTAGGACAGATTCTTGGAGCTAGTTGGGAAAATTATCCCTAGGTTTTTCCCTTTCTTCTTTAATTGTCCCAGAAGATTTCAATAGAAGTGTAGAACAAGTGAAAGTCCATGCCTTACAGATGGTTAAATGACTGAGTGAGTTTGTAAAGAAATGAATGAAAGAAGGTAGAGAATGGAATTGGATCAAGTGCCTAGCATTGTGCTTGGCTCATGTTACATGCTCAAAAAATAGTTCCCAAATACTTGAGAAAAGAAAGAAAAATAAATCAAAGTCTGAGCGATGGGAGAATTTCTACATGAGCTGCAAATATATTAGGAAAATCATTTTCCAATCTTAAGCTGACAGAGTTTATAGTCCTATTGAAGTTTGAAATTTTTCTTTTTGAACAATTGATGGAAAGTTTACTAATCCTGGCAGGTTATTGGCAAACAATATTGTGGATCAGGCAGCAAAACCCTGGTCCACATCCATTCCCTGTTGAATTGCTGCTCGTGGGGTTTCTTGTGTGTGATTTGTGTGGCTAGCTTAGGAAAGGACCTTCATTCATTCTATAAAACCTTGCACTCTTTATGAGGTACAAAGGAGGGTGGTGAATAAGATATGGTTCTTGCTCCCACATGAGGCAAACATATGATATGGAGTCTGAGGTCCTAGATTTGAGTTTCTGCTTTTGTACTTTATTTAACCTAAGCAATCCTCATTTCCCCATGGATAAAATGGGTATGAAATTCCTTCCTGGAGTAATTTTAAGAATATCAAGAAAATTAAGTAATATAGAATATGTAAAAGAGGAGGGAGTTGATAAGTAGCTAATATTTTTGATTTAATTTAATATATAATTCCAAGATAATATGGGGAGGTTTGTCTTACCTAGGCACCGAGCCTAGTCCTCTCGAGGAAAAGTGGAATGGGCTGCTGTACAGTCAGTACCTCAGAAGGATTCTGGGCTAGAAGTTTTCCAGCTAGTCTGAAGTATAGCAGGACATAGAGTTTTACCACCCAGGGACAGTGGAGGAACTTAGCAGGGCCTGCTGGGTCTCGTGCCTGAACCTTGAGTCTATCTTCCTCTTTTGTACTGAGATATGGATGTGTCACTTGATTCCAGTGGCTGCAGGAGAAAGGAGCATCCCAGAGCAGCTGTATTCAGTGAGAACTCTGCCATCTCAGTCTTACTGTGCTCAAGTCTGTCACAGTGGCCAACATTTATTGAGCCTTATTGGATGCCCGGCCCTAAAAATTGGGCCTGACAGTGGATGCTTGTAAAATCTACAAACATAGTAAAGTCTACAAACAGAATGATCAAAGGATTTAAGAGCAAAGGAGCCTCACTGATGAGAAATTCCCCAAAGAGATGCCTTTGGCTGAGGTGCAAAAGATGAAGCCTATTTTGTCTAGAACAAACAAACAAACAAAAAGAAAGAATGAATGAAAAGAAAAATAAATAAATCAACAAACCCGGGCTTATACCTATGTGCAACAAAACAAAACAAACCCAAATGGAATCCCACTTTGGCCACACAAAATGCTTTCTTTGTTTTGCCCGAAGATTTTTAGAGAGCTGGAAAGAGAAAACAGGAGGAGATGCCTTTTGATCATTTGCAAGAAAGTTAGGAGCCAGGCTTTACTGCACAGGGTTGTTAAACAGCTCCATCGCCTTAGGGCATCATCTTCTCTTTGTTTATAAAATAAGGACTCTCATACCTTCTTCATAACATGTTATGGGATTGGACAAGGAAAAAAAAAAGAGGTAAAGATGCCAGGAAGGGGACAAACTCTAGAGAAATGGCAGCTTCTTCCTCCTTCCCCATTCTGAGTCAATGCCAGATCAGAGATCAGAGACCAACAAAGCTGACCTCATTCATTTGCATTTAGCTCCACAGCTTCTTCTAAATATATAGGTCCAAGAAAACTTCAGAGCCACCTATTAGACTCAAAAATGTCTTCTTCTTCTCCCCCCCGCCCCTTATCCACAGAGAAACCTGTGCAAGTGTTGGCCCCTTGGGAAAAAAACAACTCTGTAATTAAGCATAACCCCATTCTGTCTAAAGACTATAATTACCCTTCTGTGTAGATGTCATGCCTTGAGACTTCCCCTGCTCCCAGGGGTAGCCTGTCAGATTCCAGCCTTTTTAGGGTGGAGATGCAGAAGGACTCGGATCTTAAAAACTGTCCACGGAGGACAACTCTGGTCTCCCTGGAAAGTTGCTGTAAATAATTAGCACGAGCCCCATTTCTTCCTTGAGCCTTGTGGCAATTCCAAGGACAATTACACTGAGGAAAGCCAAGCCTCTAAGGCATTTCCTAAATAATCCAAATAATCCAAATTGTTGAAGTGTCAAGGAAACATCCAAGTTCAACCCTATCTGCTCTTTATCCCTCTTCACATTTGAATTCACTGCCATGAGTGTATCAAAGTCATTTCATTTCCCTTCTCTGAGCTTGTTTTCATACCTGTAAACTGAGAGATGTGGATTAGTCACTCCTTACGTGCTCTTTTAATTATTGATCACCTCTGGTATGGACTTGTAGATACACTGCTTACCTCCAAAGGAAAGGAGAATTTTAAAACTAAAAGTAGAGTTTTCAAAAACTTCCAGTAAGACTTGAAAAATGCTGATATGTACTGAAATTTGAGCACAAAACCCCACAAACATCAGTCATAATCCAGTAACAAAATCTACTTCAGGAAAAATATGTATTTGAGAACAATGAGGATATTATTTAGTTCATTGCCAATAATTAAACTAAATTAATTATTTTTGCTAAATTTGTTTTACTTATGTTTCTGTGTGTTGAGTTTGTGTTTTAAAGGTAAGAAGCAAACATAATATTGTGCCAAGTTAGGGGAAACAACAAATTTGTTTGCTTCCCTCACAAGTATATATAATAGATAAGGAATGAGGACTTTAAAATCAGTAGCTAGGAAAGAACAATGAGTACATTTATGAATGAGCTTTTTTATATGGATAAAACTAGGAAATGGTTGAGCTGGTGTAGTGAACACTATTGGTTCCCTGCCCAGATTTCCTGTAGACCAGGCATCTGTTTGGCCCTCAGCTGCTTTGAGTATTCACTGTTAATGGTTCACAATGGCTCCCTTTTTCAGAAATTGCCCTCTGTAGAATGGGAGCTGATTCCCTGAGGAGGTTATATTCCCCACTGACCCAGCCTGCAACTAAAATCTGACTGATAGGAGGTTAGATATCTGGTACCTCTCCTTAGGGTGGGACCAACTTGGCAGTGTGATTTATGCTCCCAAGCTCCCTTGGGTCAGGTCAGGACTGGACTTGACCTGAAGCAACATCTTTGCCTGACTCTCATCCTGCCCAATCCTGCTTTCCTCATTCCTTACAGGATTCTTTGGCCAACACTTTTTCAATAAATATACCCAAATCCCCATCTCAGGGCCTGTTTCTAGGACAATAATGCATCATTACTAAGAGTGGCTAGTAATGAAACCTATGTTTGAATTTCATTGGTTCATTATCCATTCATTTATTTAATCAATACTTACTGAATTACCTCTTATGAAGCAGATTCTGTTTCAGAGACTTGAAGAAATTTGCAATGAACAAGAGGATATCGCCTCTGCAATAAACTGTAATTATTTGTATTATAGTGGCAAGACACATAAGGATAAACAAAACAACCAAAATAATATTTAAATAAAAATAAACTAGGTATTTAGAATTATTATATTTGGGGCTTCTTAAAAACTGTATATCTGGACCATTTGCTATAATTAGATAAACTTTAAATTTTATGCATATAATTTTTTGTTATGTAATATAAGCCTTTGACCCAGTGATTTTAAATCAACGAATTTATTGCACAGATACCTAGGCCTATATGTAAAGAAAACATACAAGTTTGCTTGTTGTAACACTGCTTATGGTAGCAAAAGATAGAAAACAGTTTACATGTCTTAAACAACTTAAATAGAGTTTAAAGGGTTTAAACAGATGAAAGAAAACAACTTAGAGTTTTAAGAGTTTAAATAGATGAAATGAAACAATATTACACTCATATTAAAGAATACTATACTGTCATTAAGAATAATAAGGTACTATACTAGTATACATGTATTGAAAAACCACATGGAACCCATAGATATGTACAATTTTTTATATATTAAATTAAAAATAAATCAACTTAAATATAAAATAATGGGCTTGCTGTATACTTGTTCGTGTGGAACAATTTCCAAGATGTATTGCTAAGAGAAATAAAAGTGAAGTGTAAAACGGTGCTTGTGAAATTCTTCCATTGGTGTAAGAATTAATGTTAACACACACACACACACACACACACACACACACAGAGAGAATTGTGTACACAATTCTATAATACAGAAACTTTGGATTTTTAACTGTATTATATAGTTTAGAAACTGTATAACATACAGAAAAATAAACATCATTTAAAATTCCACCTCTTAAATGTACCATTATTTACATTTTGATCTATTTCCTTTCTGTCTTCCTTTTACTTGAGGACACAAAATATTTTACAAATGTGTTCATAATGTACAAGTATAGATTTGTATTCTAAGTTTTTTACTCAATGTTAGATGCCAAATATTTCTTCCCAATAAAGAACTTTTTCTAAAATATCATCTCTAACAGCTGTTTAGTTTTCTAGTGTATAAACATACAATAATTTTTAATCACTTTCCTGCTGATGGCAATTAAGATTGTGTTTTTTTTTTTTTAATTTTGCTTTTGTTCAGTGCTGCTAGGTAGTTGTTTTATCCCTTTGGGCAAGGTTCTATTTTTTTCCCCTAAAATAGACTTCTACATGTGGATTTACTGGTCAAAGTAAATGAATAGTTTTAAGACTTATTATAGTATTACATTGCCTTTCCCATAGTTTGTATCCATTTACAGTCCCACCAGCAATATAAATAAGTATTAATGAGTCCTCATCAGCACTGAGTTATAGACTGTTGGCATTTGGGAGTTTATCATTCCCAGATTTCTACCGCTCAGGAACTTCGCAGAAGGTTCCTGACATGTGGTACTTGGTAATTGTTTGAGACAGGACTAGGAAACTGTCAAGACTGGTCTGAGGACATCACTTAGCACCTGCGAGTCTAGCTGGGGGCTCAGAGTGTGCATTCACAGTAGAAACTTAGAGGGATTCACTGGCTCCTCTTGCAGCAAATTGCTGGCTCCTCAGCCCTGCCTCCACCCCAGTGAAGTCCTGGGCATACGCAGTTGTCAGCTCTCATCATCATCATTTTTGCACATTCAGGTAAGCTCATCGTTTGCTTTATTTCAGTAATGATGTTATGGTCAGTTTTATATCTGTAACAGAATACATTTTAAAAGCCTTATAAATGACCTTAATAATTAGAGACTTATTAAGGGTCTTATGGGGGTAACTTCCAATTTCACAGTTATTTTTGATACATTTTTTCGGGAGGAAGTTATTTTGGCTCAGTGACATTGGACACTTTGGAATTTCCAAATTCTGGAGACATAGTCCTTACAGATGTCAAGAGTCTGCTGTTATTCTAAATGAAACGGAATTTCAACTCTTGAGTGCTTTCAGAATCCTTGACAATGAGTTAGTGCTCTCTCTCTCTCTTTTTGTATTTATTTATTTAGCAGCATAGGGGATTGAATCCAGGGGCATTCTACCACTGAGATACATCCCAGCCCCTTTTATTTTTTATTTTGAGACAGGGTCTTGCTAATTGCCTAGGATGACCTCAAACTTGTGATTCTCCTCCTTAGCCTCTCAAGTCGTTAGGATTACAGGGGTGTGCCAGAGTGCCCAGTGCTTCTAACGTCTTTATTCTGTGTCTGATCCTGGTGCGTTTGTGACCTCTAAGGACAGACTTCTAACTAGTGTAATAAATCCTGGAGGTTCTAGGGTCTAGGGCTGGTTCTGGCGCTGACTAGCTGAGTGTCCTCAGGCAAATCACGCCTCTAGGTTTCCAAAATTCCTTGTCTTGAGAAGTTTATTTTCAAACAACGATTCCTGGAATCTTAGAACATCTTTGGAGTCTTGTGAGGTAGTGATGAGTTTTCATGAGCTAAAATATTGTTAAAGTTTTAGAAACCCTAGTGAAAAATGTGCATTTATCTTACATTAGGCTTGACAGGACCATAAGTGGAACTTTTTTCTTTGTTTGGACTGTGATAATTCAGGAGCCCTCACAACTCTATGATGCATGTCCTGTTGTTATCACTAATATATAAAGAAACTGAGGCACAGAGAGTTAAAGAACTTTGTCAAGATTATACAGCTAGTTAGTGGTGGAGGGAGGATTCAACTTCTGGTAATCAGACTCCAGAATCAACAGCTACACTATCTGCTGGGAAATCTCATTACCTTTTACCAATTGATTAGTAGTGTGTCTTTAATGAAATTGAGAAGATGAAATGTTAGTAATTAGTAATTAAATACAATTTATTTGATAAGTAAAGGTCTTCTAGGACCTCAATCTACAAAAAGGGAGGATTTTCAAAGATTATGAAAAGAATGGAAATGTTTACCAGCATTGGATTTGATGGTGCCCGAATTCCTTCCTAGTTCTAAGGTTCTGTGAGTTTGAGAAGAAAATATGGATATCAAAATAGAAAAATCACACAGAATGGTGCGTTTATAGTCTAAGAGTAATCAAAACACTATTTCTTTGTTAAACAGTGCAAACAAGTTTAATCTTAAAAAACAATAATCAAAAAAGATTCATTGGACTTGACTATTAAGAAATTTTAAAGTCGAAAGCAAGAGGGGCCTTAGAAATGCAATTTCATGGTTGATTTTTAACACTTAATATTGTGCTGGAGAAGAGTCACGTAAAGTTCTTACATAATACCTGTCAAAACATCTGAACTGCTTTACAAACATTCTCTACATTCCTTGTAGCAATCTGCATGTTTGATGACCAGGATAAATATGGTCAATGGAGAGTATTTAATAGCAAGAAAGAAAAAATAAGGGCAAGGACAGTCTTATTTATCTATCAGCCATTCCTAGCATAATGTTGGCACATGGTAAAAGGTCAGTAAACTTTGGTGAGTGGATGAAAAATTTACCGATTTGCTATTGGACGCTGGGGAAAAATCTCTATTCACCTGCTCTATAGCCACTATGTAACTTTAATAGAATGTAATGCCAACCTATGCAATTAATCTTAGAGTCATGTGTTGTAGTCCAATTTAATTGCTGCTAAGGTGAGACAACTTTACTTAAACTCTGTATCTATGGGAACTACAATGCTATTATTGTATCTCAATTTTATTTTATCTTTTCATCAGCTCTACTAATCCTCAGCCTGCTAAGAGTTTATATTATATTTTGCACATATCTAATGGCTTAGATTTTTATCCTGGCATTCTCAGTGAAATAGAAAGGCCCAGATTTGAAGTTGTGTCATGAATTAATTTCTTTAAAGTGTCTTTTATCTAGAGGTAGGTGAATGACTCCTAATAACCCTGGCTGGGTTTTAACATAGGGAACAGCCCCACCCTCCTCATTGTGCAACAGGGAAGTGGTTTGCTGAGCAGGCCTACACAAAAAAGGTCAAAACCGTATTGTACATTACATGTGTGAGTCATATCCCTTGCTCCTTGCTCAAGAAGAATTATATCCTAAACAAATGAGGGAATGCATGGGACAGACACTGCTGGGGCCTCCAAGATGGATAGGATGAATTTCCAGCCATCATATGACTGAGACTGTGTGAGGCAGTGGGAGGGTAAATTAAAAAGAAAAGGAGAAAAAAAAAAGCTTACAAATAACTATGATTCAAGACACAATTCGGTCAGAGCACTCTGAGCTCCCACCAGAGGGAAAAAATTATTTCTAGTTAAAGGACCAAGAAATCATGAGAGAAGGGTCACAAAGGCTGGAATTCCCACTTTCTATAAGCATTTGTTGATTTCTGCTGCTTGATAGATTCTGCCAGGCACTGGCATATTTGCACTCAGGGAAAAAGCTCTCATCCCAGCCAGAGAAGAGAAACTTATAAAAAGAAAAAACTCAACTCACTCTGGCAAATACTCTTAAGAAAAAAAAAGAAAAAGAAAAAGTTACTAGGGCACCAAGGATAAAGCAACTAGTTCTGACTGGAGATCCTGTAAAGACTTCTCAGAAAAAGGGTAAATCAGAGTTTGCAAGAGAACTGAATTTGGCCATTCGCAGTGAAGCACGCGCTGTGCTTGGGGGCCCTTCAAGTATTGCCTCCTTGATTCTCATAACAACCACAGTAAGATACTTAGCATTTCCCCCAACTTACCAAGGGGAAAACTAGAGCTCAGAGGCTCAATAGTCTGGAAATCGCCTGAAGTTGTAGAGAGCTAATAAACAAAGAAGAATGAGAATTGAATTCCAAGGTCTGTTGACTCTCTCCAACTACTCAAAAGGAAAGGGAAGAAAGCTAAAGAGAATTTGGAGCCTGGGGATGTAGCTCACTGTTGGGGCTCTTGCTTAACTTGTGTGAGGACCTGGGTTCAAACCACAGCATAGAAAAGAAAGAAGAAAAGGAAGGAATTTATTCTAATAGCTTGATCACAGACCAGGAAGCAGGGTAGCCAAATTCCGTTTGGGGGATAACACACAGTACTATGGTTTAAATATGACTTAGTTCTGTCCCCCGCAAAGTTTCATGTATTGGAGGCTTGTTTCCCAAGGTGGTCCTGTTGGTATGGAACCTGGGGTCTAGTACTTGTGCAACCTTTCAATTCTCAGGAAAGTGTTGTTATAAAAGGAGTAACCTTGGCCCTGCCTTTTCTCTCTACTTCTGGTTCAAGATATAATCACTTGCTTATTCCCACCTACACCGCCACCATTACTATCTACATCGTGAGGTAAGGCACCCAAAGGGTGATGCTTTGGAGCCTGAACCATGCCATTTGGACTTTATCTCCACAACTGTTTGCTGAATAAACCTATTTCCTTCATAAGTATCTTTATGATATTATCAGGTATTTCATTATAATGATGAAAAGCTGACTCATACACTATATAGATTTTCTAGCTGTGGACTGCCTAATAGTTCAGAATATAGTGATATATATATAAAACACAGATGCATGTATATATGTGTATGTTATAAACATACCATTATACATATACTATATATCATTATAAATATATTTACACATATATACACACATCCACCAGATTTTATGTTGTGTATGTGTGTGTGTGTCTGTGTGTGTGTATATATATATATGCATACATATATACACATATATGTCATTATATGCCAATCTTGATATTGGAAGTTTGATTGTTTCCAAAATGCCAATTAAAAACAGCTAAAAACACCATTAACACAGAAAAGGGGGAATAGGAAATGACTGGAAAGAGGAGGGTGGCTAATTTAAATGTAGTAATAAAAACCTCCTTCTGAAGAGGGGAATGGGCATTTAAAATTACATTAATGTTTATAGCAGCTTAATTCACATAGCTAAACTGTGGAAGCAACCTAGATACCCTTCAATAGATGAATGGATAAAGAAACTGCGTAGTATACATACACAATGGAATATTACTCAGCAATAAAAGAGAATAAAATCATGGCATTTTCAGGTAAATGGATGGAGTTAGAGAATATCATGCTAAGTGAAGTAAGTCAATCCCCAAACACCAAAGGCCGCGTGTTCTCTCTGATAAGAGAACGCTGACCCATAATGGGAGGGGACATGGGAAAATGGAGGAACTTTGATGGGGCAAATGGAGAAAGGGGTGGGGATGGGGCTTGGGAGCAGGAAAGATGGTGGAATGAGTGGACATCTTTACCCTGGGTACATGTATGACTGAACATATGGTGCGATGCTATATCATGTACAACAATAGAAATGTAAAGTTGTGTTGCAATTGTGTACAATGAATCAAAATGCATTCTGCTGTCATATATACCTAATTTAAATAAATAAATAAATAAAGTCACTGGGTATTAGGATTTTTGTTTATTTATTTGCAGTATTGGAGATTCCACCCAGGGCCTCACACATGTTAGACAAGCGCTCTACCACTGAGCTACATCTCCAGCCTTTTTCATTTTTTTTTTTTTATTTTGAGACAGGGATTTGCTGAATTTCCCAGGCTGCCCTCAAACTTGCAATCCTCCTGCCTCGGCCTCCCACGCAGCTGGGATTGCAGGAATGAACTACCACATCTAACAGTTATTGGGTTTTACTGGAAGTGTGATAGGAAGTCATACTTTAAATATAAATAAGAACATTTAAAGATAACTCACAAACTTTAATGAGGCTTAACCCTTCCATTTTTTCCTGTGTATGTAAATAAATCTTTTTAATGTTTTACTCTTTCAAACTTATGATCATATGGCACAGGGATTTGTATCCCATTTCTATTTTAATACAATCTCTATTGATAAGTTTCAAGATAGTACAAAGAATCCTTGTATACTCTTTACCCAATACATTTTGCCTAACCTAATCTATCATTTTAACTATTTATGTATCTGTCTAGGCTATTACTGTGTACGAGCCAAGAGAGTAAGTTGGGGACATCAGTGTATGTTTCCTAAGAATAAGGGTATTCATTCTTTATATAACTACAAAACAGCTCCCCAAATCAGAAAACCTAATATTTATACAATTCATAGTCCATAATCTATGTTTGAATTTTATCAGCCATCACATCAATTTCCTTTATGGATTTTTCCCCCTTGGTTTAAGATTAAAAAATCTTAGTTTCAACTATTCTTTTTAATTCTCACATCTTTTTAATCTCTCTCAATTTGAAACAGTTCCTCGCCTGTTTTTTGGGCTTCTTGACCTTGACATTTTTGAAGAGTAAAGCCATTTAGTTTGTACAATGTCCATAAATTTGCATTTGTTTGATTAGATTCAGGTTTTGCCTTTTTGGCAGAAATACCACCAAAGTCATACTGTACCCTTCTCAATGGATCTCATCAAGAGAAAAATGACATTGGTTTGTTAGATTTGACCACTTCGCTAAAGTAGAGTCTG
This sequence comes from Marmota marmota marmota, assembly GCF_001458135.2. NCBI lineage: Eukaryota > Metazoa > Chordata > Mammalia > Rodentia > Sciuridae > Marmota > Marmota marmota. The sequence goes on along the minus strand of NW_026000101.1, from coordinate 7,975,711 downwards.
CCAATTTTCTCCTAACAATCTAATATCACTTCGACTCCCTTTAAAATTAATAAGTGATATATGAAGAGATACTTTGGGACTATGTAAATATTCAGTTGCTCATTAGATCTTCACCTGTTTTAACATCCATTAATGATTTTCCATCTGTATCATTCTATCTATATTTGTTTGTTGGCATCCTACTCAAAAAAAAAAAACATTCTTCCCTGCTCATTTTTTAATTTACTTTTATTTATTTTATCTATTTTTGAATTTATATCAGTATGACCTCATAGATTTTAATTTTATTTAATGGATTATAAATCGTTGTGATCATTATTTATGTTGATGCACAAATTATTCCATATTTGGCCAGTGGAAATTCTTCAAGTTGCCTTTGTTGTCCTTTTAATATGTCCTCTCTGTCCTTTAAGAAACTCCTTACTTTCCAGTATAAAATGATGTAGGCTCATCTTGCACTTCCATGAACTGGCTCAGGAAGCAGTTATTTCTCCAGTAAGCCTTATTTCTTTTTATTGGAAAATGGGATTCAGAAACTAAGTTCTGGGTGCGAGGTGTGATTCCAAGAGAAAACCTTAATGAAACTTCTAGCTTCGCTTGCTTTTAGTTACTTGCTTTAAGTTGACTTTAAAAATCACTAATTCTGGAGGTCATACAGCTGAGCAATATATGGTCAGTCTCCCATTAGCTTTGCTGTAGATGACCCTCAGATCATGCCAACATCACCATTTTCTGAATATACATCCTATAAAAATATAAAGTTGATTGTACACTCACAGACTACCGATTACTTAAACTCCAATTACCTTTCCCCATGCCTTACATCACCTTGCTGGGAGGCAGATTTGAGATCTGGTCTCCCATCTCCTCATGTTTGGCTGCCTTGTAAATAAACTCTTTATCACTAGCAAATCATTGCTTCAGTGATTGGCATACTGTGCAACAGGCAAAAACAGGCCTGGGTGTGTAACAGGAGTGCTCATGTTTACTACTTAGTCATTGCTTCCAGGTCCTCTCAGCAGAAAGCTAGGAAATATCTCTATCTATAAAAATTACTTCTGTCTATATGTTTATGCTCTTTCCATACTCATTTATCCATACTTACAATATATATTAAATACACACAAATATTAAAAGAGCACAAATTCAACTAATACCTCCAGTTCTAATCCAACCCTTTCAAGTTCACTCTAGACTTCCACCTATTCATGTTGGTAGCTCCCTTTCTCAACAGAAAAAAATGGCTTCCATTATTGTTACTTTATCTACTCACTTGCTTAAGCCTAGAATACACAGAAAATTTCAGAATTGCTAAATCATGCCACTATATTAACTAGAATTGAATGTTGGTTTGTCGCCCTTTTTTTAGGTGTGTCCTATGTATGACATACAGGCAATGAAGTGCACAAGTCTCACATGTTCAATGTAATAAGTTCTGACAACTCCTGGATCCTATTTTCAACCCAATACAAGCAATTTCCTATGGCATAAAACATGAATTATTTTAACTGGTAATTATTCTATAGTACGGATGAATTGTAATTGATTTTGCTTTTTCCTATAATTAATTATGTCTTCTATTAAAAGCAGTGTTGCAATGAATATTGTATTTATGCTATTTTTAAAAGAATGTTATATCACTATTAAGCTACAGTTCTGCAGTCATTCCTTTGCTGAAAAGATATATTCTGTTGAATAAATTAATAAAACATTCGATATTTTAACACATTCCTATTGTTATTCCTACAACTAAATTGGTTCTGGTCCAGGGTATTAATTTTCTAAGATGACTTTAATAACTTACCACAAACCAGGTGGCTTCAAACACTAGAAATTTGTTCTTTCATAGTTCAGAAGTGCAGAAGTCTGAAATCAAGGGGTTAGTATAGTCGTTTCCTTCTGGAAGCACTCCCATACCCTCCCCTAGAATCTGGTAGTTGCTGGCAGTCCTTGACATTCCTTGGCTTGTATATGTATCACTCCAATGTCTGACCCCACCATCATGTGCCTTTGTTCTGCATGTATTTGCTTACAAGTACATCAAGCCATTAGATTTAGGGCTCACTCTAATCCAATATAACCTCATTTTGATTTAACTAATTATATCTGTGTAGATCTTATTTTCAATAATGTCACATGCTGAGGCTTTTCAACCTGCTATAATCAGTAAGTGAAGACCCCCCTTTGCAACTTTATAATCCCTATGTGAATTCTTGGGACCTGGTTAGTTTAGGTTCATATTTTCAAAAGGAAATGTCATGTATTTACTATTTATACATAACACTCCAGTAAGGTCTGGAAAAACACTCAGGCACACTACTGTTTCTTCAGTGAAGTGTGTGTGTATGTATTCATGGCAAGTGAGATAAAGATGATAGTTTTACATCATTTTATGTCCAGGTTGGCTGCCAAATAAAAATAAAATTATGTTCTTTGGGGATTTCAGCATTGCAGACTCTGTGGTCTTGAATGTAGGCTTATTTTCATGTGCCAATGTTTAAAGCCCAAGTCAGAATGCCACCTATTTGTAGCAATATAAAGCAAAATACTCCAGGTAACACCAATCTGTAAATATAAATGTGCAACTTCACCTTCAATCAGTCCCTTTCCAACCCTCACCATCCCCCACTTTATCAGAAATGTTCTGTTGAATAGAAAGTAAAGCAGCATAATCAGCCAGTCAAAATCTATAAAAATTTTATTAAGATTCTCTTCAAGATGGAATTGAGGAGGATCTTTAGCTCTTTCAAACAATACAGAATAACAAATTTCACTTTTCAAACACTTTCTAAATTACAATTGGCACTCACAAAAACCTCATTAAATATATAGGTCAAGAATTTAATACCTATGTAATGGTTAGGGACATGGAGATTCTGAAACATAAAGTCTCTTTATCAAGGTTATATTGTTAACAATCCATTCTTTCAAATGATAAAGAGCCAAAGGAAAAAGAGTTCCCACAAAAAGTGTCAATTATGAAATTATAAAATATATAAATTATAGGTTTTATATATATTAATTATAATCTATAATAAAATAGGCCTATGAACGTGCTTATGTTAGCAGTGCACATGTAACATAGGAAAACCTTAAAACAATTGAAAAACTAGAAAAATGTCATTAGAACACATAATTTGTTCTTCCTCTTCCTAGTCCCCCACCCTTCTCAAACCCTACCTAACCCTAGCACCTTGCTGTAATCTTGCCCTTTAGCTACTGAGAATCCTTCTAGAATGACTCTGTCAAATGTAATATGCAAGCCACATATGTAATTTTTAATTTTTCAGGTTCCACATCTTAAAAAGCAAAAAAATTCATTTTTATAATTCCTTAACCCAATACATCCAAAATATTGTCAATTTGACCATAAACAACATTAAAATCACTAATGAAATATTTCCATTTTCATTTCATTCTATTTTCATTTAATCCAGTATATGTTTTATATTTATGGCACATGTTGATTTCAAATGCTCCAGAGCCACATGCGGCTAACAACTACCATACAGGTTATTGCAATTCTAGAACCCCAAATATTCCAATCTTCTCTGTGATAACAGAGAAAAAAGGTACTGACCTCTTTCTTTTTCCCAGTGAAACCTCGAATTGGGATATAGGGAGAAAAAGGAAATACAAGAAAATGGACCTTGTGGACATATGCTAAGTATAATTAGCCAGACACAGAATGACGAGTACTATGTAGTTGCACTTACATGTCTAAAGCAGTCATACTCACAGACACAGAGAGTAGAATGGTGGATGCCAGGGGCTGGGAGAGGGGGTGATTGGGGAGTTGTTAATCAATATGTTTTAAGTTTTGATTATGCAAGATGAAAGTGTTTTAACGATCTCCAGTACAACATTGTGCTTAGAGTTAGCAATAATATACTGTACATATTGCTTTTTTTTTCTTTTTAGATGAAGAAGAGGAAGAAACAGCAGTAAAAGAGGTTGGGAGTTGTGTATTTGAAAACTCCAGAGCAATTTTGAGGTCTAATAGAACTGGGAGATGGAGGAAAAGGATTTTTGAGAAGTGCATTTCTGGGCTAGAAATTAGATCTGTTTCAATATTCCATAAAAGACTTGAATTTTAAAAGTGACTTCACATTTAATAACTTCGGGAAAACTCTTGTTTCTTCTTTAAATGTGGTTGTGGATAGAATGAGCTGCATGAACTTCAGGGACTTCTTAAGCTATGTAGATTATGTCCCATCTAGAAGTAGCATGGTGGGAGTGGGGTGGGGGTGGCAGTGGACAGCCTCTAAATCAAGTGGTTCAGGCTGTAAATGCCCCTGACTCTTACTAAATCTGCGACTTTGGGCAAGTCCTTGGAACTCCGTTTCTTCAACTATAACCTTAGGGTCATAACACCTACCACATAAGGTTGTTAGGAGTACTTGCTATGAATGAGAATACATATGTGATAGAACCTACAGGGAGACTGACAGATGATAGATACTTACTAATTATGGTTACTTTTAGAATGAACCCACACCAGAGAACCTATTAGGGTTGCAAGATTCCAAACTTCAGAAATCATTCTAGAATGATTTGGAATCCTAAAATAATACTGAATGAAAAGGGACTACATTAACTGCTTTGCAAGAACGGAAAACAAGAAAAGGCTCAAACTCTCCAAGTTCCACAATCCCATCCTGTTTCTCAAATCCCTAAAGCTCGTCAAGTTTAAAAGTTCCTCTGTACAAATTAAAATTCCAATGAGTTACTATTTATTCACCTATCAGATTGGCAAAGATGAAAAAGACTAGTAACAGATCATAGCCAAGAATGTGGAAAAATACTTTTATAGATGCTGAAGGCAGAGCAAAGCAGAACAGTTCTGTGAAGGGCAATTTGACAAGAACTATCAGAATTTTAAATATACATTTCCTTCTACCAACAAGCTTGTTTCTAGTAATTTAGCTTACCACGTTGAAATAATATATGTATTAGGATATTTACTGCAGCATTGTTTGTAATACCAAAAGCTCATAAACAACACATATGCCAGTCAAAATGAAAGTGGTCAAATAATGTATAGCACATCCAGACAGTGGACTCCATGTAACATATAGTCAATGAGACTTCTCTGTGCATATTGAGGAGGAAAGATCTCCAAAATGAGTTCCTTTAAGAAAATCAAGGTGCTGTGTATGAATACTAAGTTACCATCCACTGGGAGAGGGGCGGGAAATACCTCTGAGTTTGAGAATGCATGGTAATCTCTGAAAGGACACAACTCAAATAGCTAAATGGGCAGATGGGAAATCAGCGTAGGGTACAGAGCATATGCTTTTTCACCCACTGTACTTGTTGAATTTTGTCCCTGGTGTATGATTACCTATTTAAAAATAGGATGACATCTTTAACAAAGAAAGCACAATATAGAAGAACACACCATTTGAAGTTAGAGTGCTAGGTCCGGCCGCTGTTGACTACCTGGATGACCCCAAACAAGTGATTTTTCTTCTCTGAATCTCTGTTTCTTTGGGGGGAAATAGAAGGATAACATAATATTTAGGGGAGGACACTTGAGATATTGAATATAAGATTGCTTATAAGAAATAACTTGTTTCCATGTGTTTGTCTAAGCACAAAGCATTGGAAAACCCAGGTGTCCCCAGCTTAGGACATTACTTGGACTGAAACCTGTGTCTTATGTTTCGGGTGTTTGTCACCAAGGGTCTTGAAAGTTTAAAAACAAAACACAGATGTTGCAGTGGTTTCAAACTTTGCTACCCAGTAAAATCAAATTTGGAGCTTTTTTGAGAAACTCTGTCCTCCTCCCATTCAGATTAATGAGTCTGTAGGAAGGCTGGGTGTTGTGAATGTGCATCCAGGTCTGGAGATCACTAACCTAGTGAGAGGAGCCTTTCACAGGTAATCTCGGCACATTGGGTCATAACGTGGCTCTTGCACAAGATGTATGAATTTAAGTAAGTTAATTTACATTCCTGGGCTTTAGGACTCTTTGTCAGCATAAGTAACAGGTTAAATGTACATAGCCCATTGCCTGATGTGATCTCTGAATAGCCTTATGGTTTTGAAAGTCCTCATAAGTGCCCTGCCCTGTGAAAACCCTCCCCCACCAAAGACTCCCTAGTCCCAAGTAACAGAAGAAGGTCACACATGAAGAGGTACTCATCAGTGACCCTGACCCAACTAAAACCAGCCATCAGCCACTCTAATCAACACAGAAACTTTGATCATTTATGTCTTTTTTTAGGTCCACTGAACTGCAACTCTTGCTGATTTGTGTGAATGTGACAAGATGCACACAGCCCACAGTCCAGAAGAGGCTGCTTTTCCAAACAACGGAGGCGCCCACCTGTCTGAGACCCACATATCTTCCCTTGAAAAACCATATGAAATATTTTCCCTTAGGGCAAGGGGTCAGACCGTCTCTGAGGGTGAGACCAACCATCTTTCAACAATGTTGGCGTGTTGCTTCCTCCATCGATCTGCCTTTGGATTGATTCTCTTGGGTGGCAGCAAACTGAACCTTGTGTGGCTACTGTTTCAATGTCCTTGTAGTCTCATTCCTGTCAGTTGGCACCACCCATAAAGAAGCCCCTGGACAAAACTGCTGGGAGCCCTCAGAGAGACAGAGATGTGTGCTGGCAGGGAAAATAGAAATGCTCCCTAGACTCAGGCCCCGTTTCTGAGATGCTATTTTGACAAACAGTAGTGGCAGCTGTGAGCCATTTTTTGGCAGTAGATGGAACTTTGCATTTCAATTCACCTGAATCTGATTCTGCCTAGAATTCTTAACAGTTGGGCCATCTTATTAAATGCCCTGGGTTCATCTCCCCTGTCTATTCTGGGTTAATGATCTAATCTTTAAGATTCTGGCTCTGAAACTGAATTGATTAAGGACAGGACACCATCGACTCATTCACTTATTTACTTAATATTTCATATCTAAATATATGTTGAGCACTTAACAGTTTTTCAGCTACATGTGTCCATGCCCACAAGGAATTAGAGGAGTGAATAATATTCTCCACTCATCAAAAGTAAGATGATGCTGATTTGTATTTGATTCTTTTAGTGAGAACCATTGCTTTGGGCTGTGGGAAAAAAAAGAAAAACAACAAAACAAAAACAGAGAGTTGAGAGAGATTCAAGAGAAGCCTGCAACGTCTACAGGCAAACCCAGGAGCTCAAACAATGTCCATGTGCTTTCTGTCTTTCCAGCTCTCAGCTTTTCTTCCCTGTGCATTTGGCCAGATTTTCTGCGAGCTAAGTTCCTGCTCAGTGGCTTCCAACAGCTGGTGCTTACATCATCCACTCAGTTTGCACCTCAGAGGAAGAATCTTTCCTGATCCTCCCTAGAAACAAAGCTCCCATTGGGCACATGCCTGCCCCCGAACCAATCCTAGTGGCCAAGGACATGATTGGCCAGGTTGGCTGCTGGGGGTGAGCTAAGTAAACCCTACCCAAAGAATGTGGAAAGGGGAACCAGAGAGCTGTGTGCTGTTAATAGACAGGCTGAATGAGGAAGAGGAGGTAGATGAGGAATAGCGACTTGGACCAGGAGAAAGCAACCAGGTAGAGTCAGGTTGAGGGGATGAAAAAGACACAACCCTGGGTCTGGAAATGGATCTCAGAGCTGAACTAAAAGATCACTGTGGCTCTGTGATAGCTGTTAGCACCACACACTTTAAATCCAGCAGATAGTCTTCCAGAGCATCTAAGGCGGTACCCAGAGCACAACTGTGGACTACTCTGGGCACCAACAGGGATGGACTGAGCAATCTTTCTCAAACGGACAAAAGCTATCTCCTCTTTTGCTTCAGACCCTGAGTCCTAAACACTATTTGCCATCTCTTAAACCACTGAGGGCTTCTCAAAAAAATTTCCCTGGCCAGTATATCTGAAAGAAACAATGCACTTCAATCTATAAAGTGGGCATTTAGATATCAGTGATTTGAGTGGCAGAGGGTGGTGGGATTTTTCAGAGGGAAAGGCATGTTTCAGGCTGCCCTGGCAAGGAATATTAGAATGCTGAGAGTAAGGTAGGGTGAATGTTTCCTGAGAGCCCTTGATGGTCCTGCTGGACTGCCTTAGGAAGGCACTCGTCCCTCTCCCCTGTGCTGCCAGTCAGAATCAATATTGTTCTAAATACAGAATGTTAACACTGCGGATCATCCAGCGGGACATTACTCATCCATTCACGGTCATTGACAAGGCGGCCACTCACAACAGTCTAAATCACAGTACTTCCAACGTGTCTCGTGGGGACACTTAGAAACATCATGTTAAATTCTTAATATTACACTTACCCTCTGACCTGGTAAGTCTGCTTCTGGGCATTGACTCGAAAAGAAATGGAAATAATCTGTGCAAGAACAAGCTTTATCGACAATCATTTTCATTGAGGAATAACCCATAGATAATAAAAAAATGAAATAGATGACATTCATAGGAAGGAAATGATGAGCACTGTCCTGTGCATAGTAACTCATCTGACCCACTTGATGCCCCCAGCAAATCAGTGAATTGGTATTGCTTTTATTCTATATATGCATTGTTTTACAATTAGTAATTCAAGGTTCATAGTAGCCAATACAGATGGCAGTGTAATGCACTGATTAAATATAATAATTATGAAGAGCTTGTAATAACGGAAAAATTATTAATAGCAATACTAATTGGAAAAGTAAATAGGTGGTATAATATTGAATACATAAAATATGCATTGAAAAGGACTTAAAACATATTAAATTGTTACCAACAGCTGTCCAGGGATGATGAATTATTTTTTTCTTTCTCATTTTCTACATGCTCTTTTTAAAAAAGTTAATTAATTTTAATTGGTGCATAATAATTACACATAGTAGTAGAATTCCTTATGGCATATTCCTACATACACACAAGAGACTTTGGTCAAGTTCATTCCTCAATACCTGCCCTCTCATTTCCTATTGGTCTCTTTCCTCTCTTCTACTGGTGTTCCTTCTATTTTCATGACATTCCCCACTCTTCCTTTTTTTTTTTTTCTGTTTTCTCTCCAGTCTCCATAAGTGAGAGAAAAGACATGATTCTTGACTTTCTGAGTATGGCTTATTTCCCTTAATATAATGCTCTCAAGTTTCATCCATTTTCTTGCAGATGACATAATTTTGCTCTTCTTTATGCTGAACAAAACTCCATTGTGTATATGTACACCACATTTTCTGTATCCATTCATCTGTTGATGAACAGATAGGCAGATGCTATACTTGTCTATGGTGAACAGAAGTGCTATAAACATGAGTATGCATGTATCATTGTAATATGCTGACTTTAATTCTTTTGGATAAATACCAAGGAACATTATAGCTGGGTCACATGGTGGTCCTTTGTAGTCTAATGTACAATACCACCAGTGAACGTTTTCTTTTTTTTCTCTACATGGTGGACCTCAGTTTCGATGAGGACAACAGGAATATTTTCTTTTTCAAATTTTTTTTATTTGTTCTTTTTAGATATACTTAGCAATAGAGTGTATTTTGACATATTATATATACATGGAGTATATAACTTCCCTTTATTGTGGTTGTACATGATGTGGAGTTACACTGGTCACGTATTCATATATGAACATAGGAAAGTTATGTCTGAGTCATTCTACTATCTTTTCTATTCCCATCCCTTCATCTGTTGAAGTGCACCTAGGTTTGTTCCATATTAGCTATTGTGAATTGTGCTGCTATAAACAGTGATATGGCTGTGTCACTATAGTATGCTGATTTTAAGTCCTTTGGGTGTATGCTCAGGAGTGAAACAACTGGATCAAATGATGGTTCCATTACAATTTTTCTGAGGAATCTCCACACTCCTTTCCAGAGGAGTTGCCCCAATTTGTAGTTCCACCAGCGATGTATGAGTGTCCCTTTTCTCCCACATTCTTGCCAACATTTATTTTGACATGTTTTCTTGATAATTGCCATTCTGACTGGAGTGAAATGAAAACAGGGAATTTTTTCTATACTCTCTAAACTATCTATAATGAGCATGATTTCTTCCTTTCTTTTATTCTTTCTTTCTTTTAACAATCCAGGACATCACACATGATAGGCACACTCTCTACTACTGAGCTACACTCCCAGCCCTAAGCACAATTGATTTTTCATGTTAATAAGAATAAAACAAATTGTTTAAAACTTATCTTTATATTCAATATAAATCATATACATTATACATTACATTACAAGTTATATACATTATAAGTCATTATAGTGGATATCCCTGGGTGAGTTTTGTTCTTTGTATAGTGTCTTATTTTCCAGTAATAAATATTCATTGTTTTTGAGAAAAGGCAAAAAATAATAAAAGAAACATATTTTACAAAGGAAAAATAAGAAATGTCACATTGGACCATACAAACCCAATAATTCATTCAAAGCATTTTGGTCTCCTTCCCCACTCCTTTGCTACCCAACTCTTTGTAACTTAAAATAATAGCCCATTATCAGATTTGCCTCATAGAAAGTCATCCCTTGCAGCCTTGTAAGCCACAAGCAGCAAGAAGTCACATTCACTGAGCTCTGCATTTGCAAAATGTATGAATTCAGGAGTTGTGTGAGCAATGTTCCTCTAAGAGAGAACAATATGCATAACCCCCATCTGCAGAAATGTTTCAGCAGTGCATCATAAATGTGGGCTGATGTCACCGAGGACAAAAGAAATCTTCAGGTTCTCGGAAAGAAAAGAGTATTCAACTTTCAGAAACCAACATAGAAGGTTCAGTTTTTCAAAAATAAGTATCTTCCATAAGATTTCACCATTTCCAGCCAGTGAGGTATAATTTTACAGCACAAGAAAGAGGAAAGATCGTGGAGGGTCACAGTCCTATCATTTATACCACCAAAAAGCAAGTAGATCAAAAGAAAAAGAGAGTCAGCAAGACATAGAGCAAGAGAGAAGGAAGGGAGAGAGGGAAGAGGGAGGGAGACAGATCTGGACTTCCCTCCCTCCTCAATAGAACCACCTGAACCCCAGTCCTCATTGTCCCTAACCTGATTTATTGGCATGTCAGCCTTGCTATCTCAACATTTCCACTCTTCCCTCTCTCTTTAACCTTTTCTTTACAGAAAGGTCAAAGTGATTATTTAAGCCATAAATAAGAACATTTTCTCCCATTTGAAACCCTTGAAGACTGTCTCATTCCATGGCAAATAAAATGTATATACGTCTTCATAGTCTAGAAAAATCCCTCAGGGTCTTAGAGCTGCCATCGCCCCACCCTCCTCTCTGGCCTTTCCTGCAGCCACATGGAAAACCTTTTGGTTTCCCAAGTATGCCAAGCCCCATCCCCCTCCCTTTTTTCAGAGCTTTGGAACTAGCCATAGGCTCTGCCTGGAAGAACTCCGCCTTCTTTTTTCATGGATTCAGCAGAAAGCCAACTTCTTTGAAAAGCCTCTCTGACCATCCAGCCTGAGCATCTCTAACTCACCCCCAGTCATTTCCTTTTCAGCACTGTCACAGTTTATAATTATGCATTTCTACCTTTGCTTACTTGTTTGTGTCTGTTATATAGAGTATGGGATTTAAACCTGGTTTATTTGACACAGTATTATTTACCAATGTGACTGGCATAATGGATGGTGCTAAGTATGTGCAAAACAATTTTTTTTTAAATTGTTTTGAATGAATGAACAAATTCAGTTCTACAATTTATTCTTTATGTGTCCACGCAAAAGTTACATAATACTCTAGTGCTGTTTCTTTCTCTGTGTTTTGAGAATACTAGTTCCCTATCTACGGATTAGTGCATATAAAATGTCTAGCACAATTGCTGGCACAAAACAGGCCCTCCTGAAATTATAGCTCTCATGATGAAGGATATTAAGGACTGGGCAGTTGATGCAGAATTCCCATTTGTATTTTGTGAGCTGATAGGAGAGGCTGCTCTTCTGATGTAAAAAGCACAAGGTCAGGCACATAATGGATTTTTGATAGGTATCTGATCAATGAATCAATTGTCAATTAAAAACTTCTAGCCATTAAAAATATTCACTATGCACATTCTTTATAATACTAAAGATTGAATAAACTTTAAATGTCAATCAATAGAAGAGCAGGTAAATAAGTCTAATACAGCCACACAAGGGAATTTTATCCCTACATAGATTAGGGTATAAAAACCTAGTTTGTAGCCAAGCATGGTGGTGCATGCCTGTAATCCCAGCCTCTTGGGAGGCTGAGGCAGGAGGATAGAGTTCAAAGCTAGCCTCAGCAAAAGCGAGGTGCTAAGCAACTCAGTGAGACCCTGTCTTTAAATAAAATACAAAATAGGGCTGGGGATGTGGTTCAGTGGTTGTGTGCCTCTGAGTTAAATTCCCAGTACTTAAAAAAACAAACAAACAAAAAAACTTAGTTTGTGACAACTATAGACAAAAATCAGCAAGACATAAGGAAAAAAGAAACTTGACTGTTGCTATGGTTTGACTGTGGCTTCCACAGGCTCATGTGCTAGAAGCTTGGTACCCATGGCAGTGCTGAGATGACAGAACCTTTAAGTGGTGGGTCTTATGGAAGGTATTGCGGTAACTGGGGCACCATTTCTCAGAAGCAACTGATTGATGCTGGTCTTAGGAAGTGGATTAGTTCTTACTAGAATTGGTTGTTATAAAGCAAGTTTGATTGTCTCAGCTTGGTTCTTGTCTTTCTCTCTCCCTCTATTCCCCTCTCTCCCTCTCCCTCTCCCCCTCTCTCTCTTCCTGTCTTGCCATTCAATCTCTTCTGCATGCATTCTCATCATTGTGATGCCATCCACTCTGAGTCCCTCACCAGAGCCAAGCAGATGCCAGTGCCAAGCTCTTGAATCTACAGAATTATGAGCTAAATCGATTTCTTTCCTTTATAAAGTACCCAGCTTCGGATATTTTGGTATAGCAACACAAAATGTGATACCAAAAGCTTGGTTCTTGTCCTGATGCAGATCCCATAATGAAGACAAGGTTTTGAGAAAAGAAAGGAGAAGAAGTTTTTATTGATTTGTTGGCAAATGAGAAAATGCAGCAGACTCATGTCTCAAAGGCTGCAATTCTAACTGCCAAGGGAAATAGATGGCTTTTAAAGTGGGGGAATACAAGGGCTATTCTAAGTATCGTTATCTGTATATCTAATTAATGTTCAACTTATACCCTTGAGAGAGCTGTTTTTCTAGTTTCTAGGTTCAGAGTTTCTTTATCCTGTGGACAGTGAACATAAGGACAGATAATTTGGCTTAGGAAAGGAAGAATGTTAATCTTGCTTCCCCCACAGTTAGGAAGAAAAAGAGGAAGAAGAGGAGGGGAAAAAACACATCAGCATTAAAATAAGGTGCAATTAGTCAAACAACAAGGTTTATAAAGCATTAAGTGGACCCCACTACATGAAAGAGACTATGAATGGGCTAATTAAACAATAAACAAGTGAATTTACTTTTTTTTTAAATACACTTTTGTCCTGATGTGTCCAGATTGACGGTGAACTACCATCATATTCATGAAGGTAGCTTAGAGTAAATTGAGCATTATTCTAAGTTAAAACCTGGCTTCTCTATCCTGGCTCTGGTATTAAGTAACCTCTTGACATTTGGGTTGGTCCGTAGATTCTGCAGATTCCTGAGAGATCATGCCTTCATTCTCTATTCACAGCCCTCATTGTCAAACATCACTTCCTAATTAATGAGAATGGTTTATCTACCCACTTCGTTCAACTGCATGAGATCATCACCACTACTCTATCTGGTGGTGGAGGAACCCAAATGGAATCTATAAATGTTGCACATAAGGAATTACTATACCATCCTAATTCTTTATAACCCCAAATTCATATTTGTAATCTAGAACACAAGCTCAAATGACTATGTATTGGATTCTCCCAAAATTGGAAACCTTAAAATTTCCAGGTTCATACTCTACAGAATAGTAATTCACCAAATAATTGCCAATTCTTACCAAGGACTTGACTTGATGATCTTATTACTCTGAGGTAGCTAATAATTGACTACTACTCGAATCATGACATGTAACTTGCATCAGTAAAAAGTGGTAGCTTCCATGTGAATCAGACTTCGGTTCAAAACCCAGCTCAGCCCTTTGTTGCTGCAAGATCTTTGGAAACTTCCTTCACTTCATGAGCTTGTTTACCATAGAATGAAAATAAGAATATCTCTTTCATACAATTAATGGGATTATATTAGGTGATATTTATAATATCAGGCACTAGCATTATTATCTGGTATTTAGTTTCCTTTTACTGTTACAAAACTGGGCTCTGCCATGGTTTCCATTGTGGAAGGATAGATGGAAGCTCAGAGTAATGGTGACCCTACCCCTGTTACAAGTTATACCAAGAGCCATGGTTGGTTCACAATCATGCTTCATTACAAGGTATTCATCATTCTAACACTTCTGAGCTCTTATCCTAGTCCAATCACTAATCTGGCTATTAGAGATTAGATGAGAAGTAAAGTACATTCCTTTGATAAGGCCACATGCCAGTGAGGTCACACTATAAAACAAACAAAAAACCCACAAACAAACAAAACCCCATCATGATAGATCATATAAATAGAGATAGAAACACTATCTGGGGAGCATCAATTCCTGCCTGAGAATTTTAGAAAGGCCTCATGGAAGAAAGGGCATTAATGCCTCTTTGGGGATAAATAGGAACTCACTGCATAAAGAAGAGAATCCTAGGCAGAGAAATAATATCCTCAAGGCCACAAAAGCTCTAGTGACTCAAATTGGGCAGAGACTAGTACAGAGAATGCTGGGAGGTACTGAAAAGGTATGTGTTGAAGCCAGATCACGTCTTTAAAATAACTAGTTGGCACAAGTGTTTCCAGAATAGGAGAAGGAGGAGCTATACCAGAAAATAGTCGTGATCCAGGCCCAAAACATGTCTGCATGACAGAATTGGCAGCAGGAATGGACAGGGGAAAATGGATTCAAGAATCATTTAAAGAAACTGAACAAAAAGGATTTGTATCTGAGTATATTTTGGTTGCCTGTATGCTTCTTTTGCCAAGTTGAGCTGATTATATCCCAGGTCATGTCTTAATCAGCTTGCCTTATGTTATGGCACAGTATCTGACAGTGTTACGCAGTAAATATTGAGTAAGTATTTACTGAATGAATGGTGTCGGGTGAAGGAGAAGGATTTGTTGAGGATGGTTGCAGATTTTTCAGCTTGGGTACTCAGATGGTTGATTAAACTAAGTGTGAAATGTAATAGGAAGAGCAGCTTAGGGTGGAGGAAAATGATTTGAGTTAGGTTTGGGTCGTGTGGAAGTGGTGTGGGACAACCATGTAGCTGCTGGATATCTAAAGTTGGGGTTCTAGAGAGAGGTGTGGGCTAGAAATCAGGTTTGAAAATAATGGAGGAAGTTGATGCTGGGGAGAATGGGGTGTAGAGGTCAGCCCTTCCATGTATAGAGAGAAATTTGGGCTTGTTTTCATAGATTTTCCAATCCTTTCTCTTTTTATTACTTATCTTTGCTCTTCTCCCTCTCCTTATCCAAACACCAGCTCTAACCTCCTTGGATATTATCAGACTCAAATTGCCATGGTGGATTTCATGGAAAGCATCCCAGTTAATTCTGCAAGGACTCTATAACTTCCTCCACTTGCTCATGGTCCCATTGCTATAAAATCTAGATTTTAGAGAAGACTTACAGCCATCAATTCCACCATTCCTCTGCATCTTTAGCACTCCCTGTTTTCCAGTTGATTGAGAAACTCACAGGGTAATGTAAGAAAGAGAACTGGAAGACCCAATGCTACAAGAGTAAAAAAAAAATCATAATTTGCCCCCAAAAAACAAAATATGCATTCTAAAACTTCCTATACAAAGTCAGGAAAACTAATATCTAATGAAAATATTAGATCAATGGTGGCTCACTACCTTGCTCTCCCAGATAAATAAGAAATTAGTCTACCACTTCAAACACTCTCAGAGATCTCAATTTTGATACAAAAAAATGAGATGGTTTAACCTTGTCAATTATAGATTTCCATATGATTCTCGAGCTCATAAAAATAATATGACCTTTCATTTAGTAGAAGCCATTTTATTTCAGCAAAAATCAAATTGCTTTAATAAATTTATTCCACTGTGTCTCCAACTTTCCCTTGACGGCAAAATGAAGGCCTGGGTAGTAATACCTTAATTTTGTTGAACAAACCTAGCCACAGAGTTATCAAATCATGGTCACAGTGATACAAGGTTGCATATTGAGACCACACAAAATTAATATTTCAAAATTCAAGCTAGAGACTGAAAACCTGGTTCAATCTTTGCCTGTTAGGCTGGGCTGCCTTTCAATCTTCCGGTATTCCAATTAACTGCCATCTCAAAAAATAATCTTACAAGAGCCTTTTGATTCAAAAGAATACAAAAAGATCTTTTAAGAATCTTGAAGTAAGAAAAATCATCTAAACCATCTCTGATTAGGAAACTGAGGTCCAGGGAGATTAAGTGACTTGCCTACAGTCATACAGATATTGAGAAGCAGAGCTGGGTACAAGTCCAGAACTCTTTAATTCATTTTGTAAACATTGTGGCTCTTGCTATTTTTTACAAAAATAGTGATAATGCATAACATTTACTATTTGGATTAAACTGTCAAACACCATTCTAAACATTTCCATGCATTAATTGATTTAATCCTACCATTCTGTTCATTCTATCAGTAAAGACACTCAGTGTTCTAAAGGGTAAATAATTTGCTAAAAGCTACAGAGCTAGTTGAGTAAAAGAGCCAGAATTTGAATCCAGGTCTATACGGTTAAGTTCAAGTTCTTTGCCATCATTCAGTGTTGCCCAGAATATCACAGAATTTCAGAATTTGAAGAAACCTTATTGAACATGCTTCTCCCTCCACATCTCTGATACATAAATAATCAAGCCTTTGCTTGCCTAGCAAGTGACAGAAATTTTACTAAGAAGGCAACTCCTCTTTTTTTAGGACAGCTAAGACTCAATTCTTTGAGCCTTCTACTTGCTGGTACAAGTTCAGGATAATAATGGAGCAATGTCCACAAGGACATAAGAAGAGTGGGGAGGAAATCTGGCAACTTCAAAAACAGTCATTTATGTGGTCAATATGCAAACAGATGTAACCTTTCTAGTTTCACTTTTTTATGATCTCATGGAGATTTGAATCCAGCAAAAATTCAAAGAAGATATTCCAACGTGTAAGGATAGCTTTGAATTTCTCAGAACCAAGATGTAAAAATATCAGTCAGCTCCTGGGCTGCAAAAAATCCACAAACCCTGTATGACTATCCAGGGACATGCAGAAGCTCTCAGGAGAGGGCATCCATAAGAGCTTTCCTGCCACTCTCTGAGAAGACCACGTGACTAAAGCCTCCAAAATCTCCAAAGTTCACCAACTGATTGTATTCTTGAAAGACATTTGGCTTAATTTGAAAGTTAACTGAACCCTGATAATGGAAATAGGAAAATTCTGATGACTGATAATCACAAGACCCAAACTAAACCCCAACACTTTTCTTCTCTTCTTTCATCTCAGACTTTCTTTAGAGCCATGATGTGCCCAGGATGGGACTCAGAAAAATGTCAGAGTGTGTGGAAATGAGGACATGTCAGGTTTCTTCCACTTGGGGTCTGAGGGTCTTTGAAGGGATTTGTCTAAAATAGAATAATTACTAGTGTGTTAAAGTTAAGTGGATACTTCATAGTTTTAGAATTTCTCTTTGGGGATAATAGAAAAAAAAAGTTTTAAATTCTGGCAATGGTCGTAAAACATTGTGAATGTAATAAATGCCATGGAATCGTACACTTAAAAATGGTTAAAATGACAGATTTTGTTATATATTTTACCACAACTTTGAAAAATGGAATATATTAAAATCCACTGAATTGTATACTATAAATGGGCAAATTATATGGTATGTGAATTATATATCATTAAATATGCTTTTAGAAAACCTCTATATGAAACCTCAGGAATTATGTAGTCCCCAAACTTCATTTTATAGTTGAGAAAATAGAGGCCCCAGAAAGGGGTAGGACTCCACAAAAGTTGTGCACTTTTTTCCTATTAAAAATACTTCACTTTAATTTGATGTCACGTATACTTTACCACAATAAGAAAGAAATACTTCATTTTGTATTTTGCCATGAGACTTGTAGAAATTCATTGCATCTTAATGAATCTCAGTGAATAAAATTGTAAGCTGTGACTGACTTATTAAGATTTTCCTGATGCCTAGACTGCTGAAGATATCTTAAATGAAATGTAGCTGAAGAATTTCTCTTTAATAATAAACTGTGAGACAACTGGAACTCCACAACCAAGGAGAGAAAGCACAGTTCCCCAGGAAGAAAGAAAAAAAAATGCCCACCTATACCCTAACTTACACAGTCTTTTGGGGACCATCACAAAAGAACTCTGAGGTTTTTTGGCCTTTGGACCTTTGCCAAATGAATGTCACTAGACCCCATATGGTGTTGGCCAAAAAGAAGTCAATCACATCCTACGAACAATTTACATAATCGATTGTGAGTCAGAAACTAAAGAGATTATGGACCAAGTGAAGAATTTAGAAAACTTCCTCTATAATTCAAGCTAAAAATAAATGTTCCACCACTATAGAAATCAGTATGGAATTTCCTCAAAACACTAAAAAATAAAACTGCCATATGATCCTGCTATTCTACTCCTTGGTGTATACCTGAAGGAAGTAAAGTCAGCATACTACAGAAATACCTGTATGCCCATGTTTATTATGGCACAATTCCCAATAACCAAATTATGGAATCAGTCCAGATGCCTATCAATAGATGATAAATAAAGAAAATGTGGTGTGTAATATACACAGTGGAGCAGTATTCAGCCCTAAGGAAGAATTAAATCATGGCATTTGCAAGAAAATGGAACTAGAGATCATTGTGTTAAGTGAAACAAAGGAGACTCACAAAGACAAGATTGCATGTTTTCTCTTACATGTGGAATCTGGAAGAAAAGATGACATAAAGTAGAATAGAGACTCTTAAAGAAGAGAAAGGAGATGGGGGAGGGGTGGGTGGAGTAAAAGAGAGAAATAAAGGGGTTGAAATATGATCAAAGTATGTTATATGCATCTATAAATATGCTACAATGAAACACATTATTCTGTGTAAATCAATATGCATTAATAAAAATATGTTTAAAAATAAATGTTTATGTGGAAAAATAAAACAAAAAGTTTAACTAAAATTCCTGAGTTCCTTGACTAACCCCAAAATTCTCAAAGAAGTGTCCTCATACACTTGAGCATAGAGGTCAATTGAAAGATGTCTCAGTTTATTCAAAATTATTAATGTGTCAATGTTTGAGTTCTTTTCTTAAAAACAAAATAATCCAATGATATTGACAAAAAAAAAACTGAGTCAACCCATGACCCAGCCTCTACTGGGAGCTGCATTAAAATGATCTAATATAAACATGGCAGAATGGAAGTTTATATTTATGTCCACTCCCTTCTAGAACCCAAATGAAATGACATTCAAGGAATAAAAAAGACTTTCCAAAAACCACAAGAATAAAGGCAACAGGTAAGATAAGGAAAGGATGATGGATATCACAGAATTTTGGAAAGATAGAAAGCAAGTAGAGATGATTTTTCCTTAGTGACTTAGCAAACTGGGGAGTTTCCAAAGTTCCTGGAGAGGGTATATAGATAACCTATGAATCAAGTTTTCCAATGGCTTTCCCCCCCCGCCCCCGGCCCCCAGAAAATCCTCAGGACTTGGAAATAGCTGCCCAATACTAGAGGAATTTGAAGTCTGGGGTGCATTGATGGGAATGATAACAACGAAATCCTAGTGTTCTTAGGGAGAAATCCACTGCCATTTCTTGTTCCTGACCACTTACACACAGAGCTCCTTCTCCTCCTCCTTCCTCCTCCCCCTCCTCCTCCTCCTCCTTTTCCTTCTCCTTCACTTCTAGAATCCTCTTTAGTCCTGATGATGCAAAGTTTCACAGTAGGGTGTCTTTGTTGGACTTTTTCTCCCTTATTGTTTTGGGTTGCTAATGGATCTTTCAGTCTGGAAACTCTTACCCTTCAGTTCTAGAAATTTTTCTTCTGTGGCATCTTTTGTATTTTGCTTCCATCCACTCCACCCAAAGGAAGCCTTTGCTAGACTCCTCCTGATTCTGCCTGACATGACTCTCCTTTGCTGATCCTGCTGTGTGTCCTTTCTGTGTAATAGATCACAGCCATGATCACAACTGTCTCTGAAAATGGAGTCCTGGAGAACATGTGGGTAGCCAGGAGAACAACTCAAAATTTTTTTCTTTCTTTCTTTCTTTCTTTCTTTCTTTCTTTCTTTCTTTCTTTCTTTCTTTCTTTCTTTCTTTCTTTCTTTCTTGTTGTAGATGGACACAATACCTTTATTTTATTGGTTTATTTTTATGTGATGCCAGGAATCGAACCCAGTTCCTCACTCATGCTAGGCAAGCACTCTACCACTGAGCCACAACCCCAGCCCCTACCATGTCTTTTTAAATTTTTCTAAGTTCTGTTTTGTTTTCTTACTGTACCTCTTAAAAAAAAGTGCAGAAATCTTATTTAAGGCATGCATATATTTTCTTTCTTCTTGGAAAATATGGCTTCATCTATTCTCTTATCAACTCCCACCCCCAGTTTAGTTTAGTCTCTCTTTTAATGTTGGAGGTAGTGATTCCTGACTGTCCATGCATGGCTAATGATGAGGAACTGAAAGTCTGATGGAAACTGTTTGCTCAGGTAGGACTTGTTGAATGGCAGGTTTGACTGCCAGGTTCAGCTGGCTTTCTTCATTCGGGGTGTTAGTACCGTTGGCTTTGAGTCCATGCGTTCTGCTTGGATTGAAGTGAAGGTTGAAAATATTTGCAAAAAAAAAAAAATTGTCCATATTGAACACGTACAGACTTATCTTTCTTGTCCTTATTCCCTAAGTGAAACTGTTGAACATGACCTACATAGCTTTTACAATGTGGGAAGTATTATAAGTAATCTAGGGATGAGTTAAAGGATACAGTAGGATGTATGTAAGTTATAGGCAAACTCCATGCCATTTTATTTAAGAGACTTGAGCAACTGTGGATTTTTGGTATCTGCAGGGTATTCTGAACCCAATCTCCTGTGACACCAAGGTATATACAAGCCTGCCTGGAAACAGTTTCTCCAGAGAAGAATCCTTTAACTTTTTCCTTGTGAATTTTTGTGGGGCTGTTGTATTTTTGTGACTGGACTTCACAGTGGTTTTCAAAAAAATCTGGAATAATGTATATGGGCCTCTTCCTCTGGGGTCAGCAAATATTTAGGGTAGGCCTGATGCTCAGGTATCTTGTCCCAAATTCCTAGCTCCTGGCAGGTAGGCTTCCTCACGTGTAATAGATCACAGCCATGATCACAACTGCCACTGAGAATGGAGTACTGGAGAATGTGTGGGTAGCCATGAGAACAACCCAAATTTTTAACAACCATGGAAGGCCATTCCACCCTAATTAGACCCAGCCTTGTGCTCTTTCTCAGGGACCCAGGGATTGCCTGCTTCCAACTCTGCCCCAAGAGGGCTGCCTCAGGCAGGTTACAGGACAAAATGCCATTTCCTTTGCTTCCTCCAAACAAGCTCATAATTCTCATAAATATTACTGCTAATCAAGTCTGGGAAACAGAAAAAAAATGGCAAAAATAACAAATATGAGGTTTCTGAATTCATATGATTTTTAAAATTATTGCCCTTAATTTTTGGTTCTTAATTCTTTTGCCTCCACCCGAATCTTGCTACCTCCTCCATCCCATGCATACTGTACTCTAAAAGGTAAGAATAAAAACCCTTCTTCTCATTACACAGTAACAGAGTCATAGTGGAAAATCGCACATACCTTTCCCTTTCTCCACCCCTCCACACACTCAAAAGAAAATCAAACCACTCATAATCCCACCACCTACCAGTGTTAACATGTTGGTGTGTTTCTTTTCATGCTTTCTTCCATTCAAGAATGTTGGAATATATACATCATGTTTTGCAAAATTGTGACCAAAATGTGCAAATATTTTTGCAACTTCCCTTTTCGCTAATAAATAATGCATATTTGCCCAGATGAACTGAGTTCACAAGTCCATTTTAATTGATTATTTTAGTTATGTGGATTTACTATAATCTCTTCAACTAATATTGTATAGGTAGACACCTAGGTGTCTTGCATTGTAAGCTGTTATAAATACTACAGGGCTTAGCACACTTCCACATGTATCTGTATGCATTTGTCCAATCTTGGGCATGGAAATCCAAGGTCTAAGGTTATGTGTACAAATTTGTCTCCACAATGGTGGCCCCTTTTGCCACATCACTGCCAGCATTGCTTATTAGTATGCTTTAAGTTTTTGATCACCTAGGCAAGAGTTGCAAAAATTACACTTTGTTCATATTTGCATTTTTATATTTAATATGTTTCCACATGTTTATTGATCACTTATTCTTTTTTTATCACTTGCATGTTCTTGCCCATTTTTCTGTTAGGATGACCTGTGTATTCATTCCTTTGTAACTGTTCTTTGTGTACTAACTATATTAACTTTTAATCTGGAACATATATCATGAATTTTCTCCACTATCATTTGGATTTTTATATGTTTATGGCCCTTATGGACAGTTAGAAGACAAAGACTTCTTGTCATCAAATCTGCCCATTCTTTCCCATTGTGATTTCTGTCTGGGGTAATATTCTTATTAAAGGCCTTCACTAGATGGGTGTGGTGGAGCACACCTATAATCCCAGTGGCTCCGGAGGCTGAGGCAGGAGGATCGAGTATTCAAAGCCAGCCTCAGCAAAATTGAGGAGCTAAGCAACTCAGGAAGACCCTGTCTCTAAATAGAATACAAATAGGGCTGGGGATGTGGCTCAATGGTTGAGTGCCCCTGAGTTCAATTCCCAGTACCCAAAAGAAAAGGAGAAAAAAAAAATACCTTCACTACCTCCCATCCCTGCCAAAATATTTACCAGTATTTCCTTCCAGCACTTTGATCCTTTTATTTATGTTTAAATCTTTAATCCATCTGAATTTATTCTGTTATGTGGCGTGGTGGTTTAGGGTTCTCCATAGAAACAGGACTAACAATGGGTGTATATGCAGGGGTGGGAGAAGGGGAAGGAGAGAAATTGATTTAAAGAATTGGCATATAAAATTTGGGAAGTGACAAATGCAAAACCTGCAAAGCAGGTAAGCAGGCCAGAGACCCAGGGGGAAAACCATGTTGTAGCTTGAGCTCAAGGACAGCCGAGAGCCAGATTTCCCTTTTACTCAAGACACCTCAGTAATTTTTCTGTCATGGCCTTCAACTGATTGAACGAAGCCCACCCACATCATAAAGGGTATTGTGCTTCACTCAAAGTCTACTGATGCAAATGTCTTATCTAAAAAACAAACAACTCTCATCCCACCCCCCACAGCAACCTCCAAAAAAAACTTTCACAGAGATACTTTGACTAAGTTCAAATCTCTGGTTATGATAGCCTGTCCAAGTTGACACATAAAACAGCCATTGCAGAGGGGATTAGGGGTTGGGGAGCTAGCTTTATCCCTTTTCTACCCTTTTTTCAGAAAGTGGGACCCATAAAGCCCTGATACCCTCACATTTATTCTGAGGGTTAGTTAAAAGCAGGTATTCAACAATCTCCTTCCTCTCCCTCAGCCCAATCTTTCCTGTCCAGGTGCTGCAGATGTCTTTCCAGGATAGGGAACAGTTGATATGATCTGATGCTCTCTTGTCCTCAAAAGCTGGGAGTTTGAACCACAGCAAAGGCATGGTTAACCTTGATCCCTTGAGAATGTTTGTCTATAACCGCTTCCTCTTATTGATCCTGAAGAAATCTGCACATGCACATGAAGTTTCTACTTACCTCCATATGATAGAAGCCCCCATTACCCCTTGTTTCTGCGGAATCCAAGAACTGCAGAGTTTTGTACAGGGCATTGCAAGGACATGGAGCCTGAAATTAATGATATACTCACACATATGATATTGTTAGTAAAAGGCATTAACCATTAAGTACTTTGAGAGATTGCCAGAATGTCACATAAGGATTATAAGTGCCTAAGTATTTTGTGCTTGCCTTGTGATGAAAACAGAAATCTCTATATACACACCATTAAGAAATTCAGATGCCCCTTTAAAGTTGTTCAATTAGGTCTGATTTTTCTTGAGACCTGATCACACTAATGATTTATATCCTGGTCTGTCTGCCCCAGAAGCCCAGGCCTTTGTCCCCTGGTTTGGCAGAATCTGCATGTGAGGCCAGTCTTGGACCTCTGTATTAAGGGTCACCAGTGGGGCATCATCCCCTGCATTTTGGAGGGTGCTGAATGACAGCTCACATTGCACAGGGAACAGAGTGGACTTGGGAGCATTGGTGGCAGGCCAAGATACCCAGCTTCCAGTCAGCATTGCAGCCAACCTGCAACAAACGCTGCCTGGTCTTGCTATTGAGAACAGAATAATTGGCACGGACCTAAATGCCTGCTGACTTGCATTTGGTGCCCCTGTTTGAATTTTAATTATTTCATTAGACCACAAAGCATCCTTTTTAAAGGTTCAGATCCCATGATAATTAGCTTCTTCCTATAGCACCTTAAAGACTGAATTATTCTTGCGACTTTCCTGATCTGGTTGCATTTAAACAAGGTGGTACTTTCTGGACAATTAGAAGAGAAGGGATAGGAAGAGTGAATCTTGATTCCCTTCTCAATAAAAGGACAGACAATAGCTCTGAAAAGGCCTCCTGCTGTCCAGATCACATGAATGTGTCTTCTTGGAGGATATAGGAGAGAAGCCTTGAAAAATTGGCCTTTTGGTGTGTGTTTCCCAGTGAACTAGGGCACTAACAGCCCCGGGAAGCTCTGTAAGATTTTGGCAGGGTGGTTTGTGTGTGCCAGGAGGGAGTTCTGCCGGTTTCAATGCATTCATAAGCTCTTATTGAGACAGCAGGTGACTAGAAGGGAAAAGGCTGTTTAATGTATTAAAAAAAATCCTTTAGGAAGCTGGATCAGGCTACATGGAAATGTAATTGTGATTCTCAGCAGGCTGAGACTTAGCAACAAAGAGCCAGAATAATGGGGTTTTCTACAAGGCATTCATTCATTCATTTTTATTCATTTATTCTTTTACTGAGTACCCCTGTGAAGTGCCAGGCTCTGAGTAGGATCTGGTCTCTATCCTCAATGAGCTGAAATCATTTATATGGGAAGAGTGGTGGGTGTAGACAGCACAGGGCAGGGGAGACAGACAAGAAAATGGGTTATTAATATTGTGGGATAGTAGGTACTAGCACCAAAATTCAAATGGAAAAGAATGTATTCGGAATGTTGTAGGGAATGGGTCGGAAAGAAAGGAAAGTCTTGACAGAGAACAGGAAGCTTTAGTTGAGTCTTGAATGATGAGGAGAAGCTTTTCAGGTAGATCAAGTAGGCAGAAAAGAAAGAACATTCCAGTCAGAGAGAGAAAACAGTACAAAATACAGGGAGAAGAAGACAGCATGGCGGGAGCACAGTCATATAAACTGAGGTGGCTAAACACTGGGATTACGGGGAAGCAGGTAGCAAAAGTGAGACTAAAGGGGTAGTCAAGGACCAGATCTGGAAGGATCTTCAATACCTTGGAATACATTCCAGCAGCCATGTGTCCAATAGGGTGTACCCTGGAATTTGGAGTCACTTGGTATAAATGATGGCTGTCTATATCTATCCCTTTATCTGCGAACGATAGTCTATGGACCAAGGAGCTCCCCAAAGAACAGAAAGTATGGTAAATCCATTGCTTGACCTGATTAGTATGCTAATAAATTGTGGACAAGCTCAGGCTCAGGTCCAAAGCCCTGTAGTAGCCACCAGGGATCTGCTTCCCTATCACTGTCATTGGTTAATTGGTAACCACAGGGCGTAATTGTGAAGCCAGTGCTCGATTCCTGCATCCAGCCTGTCTTTCCACATTTGCCTTCAATGATGTCAAAAGAGACGTGTCTTGCTGTCATCTGAATATACTGTGCTTTCTTCCCGTATCTGCTCAGCCAGTTTAATGGCCTTAATCAAAAAAAGGAAATTAGATTACTCTGGCATGACCTGTTTTACTGAAATGCTACTGGCTTAGAGGGATTGATGCTTAATTTGTAAGCTCTCATAAGCCATTAGTAGAATAATCTTTTATGGAGTTTTGCCTAGGACTGGTGCCAAGCTCACCAATCTATAGTTGATGGAGGAAGGAGGGGAAAATTAAATTAATTGTATTTCCTGAAAATCCAGGCATTTGCCCTTTCTTGGTTTTCTGATATGATTTGTATTTTCCATGAATCTGTCAGATAATCAATTGTGGTTCTCTGATCTCACCAGCAGATCTCCTGATAACTTGAACACTGAATTGCTCAGGCCAAGAGACATGAACCATTTTAGGACAGCTCTTGCCCCATTTCTTCCGTCTCATGATCTTTCATGCCATTTATCAGTTTGTTTGAGTCCTTTTAGTCAGTATATCCTTAACCTTGACAGAGAAAAAGCTGCAAAATTGGAGTTATCTTTCTGATTCTTTCTTTCATCCTATCTCTTGAACAGTTGTTTTGTGTTCTTGGTGAGTGTAAATTTTTTTTCATATGTTGACTTACTAAGACAATAAATTCTCACATTCCATATATTTTGTTTCAATATTTGCCATTCCCCAACATCTAAAGTACACAGGGCAAGTGCATCCAAAGAGACAACTGATGGTCTCTGAATCCACACACTTGAACTTGGTCTGAGTCACATGGGGCAATTTATTTGCTTCAGGAATCCTCTCAGAGATAATACATCAGGAGGAAATCTGCAGGAGCAAGAGTCTTGCAAATCAACCTTGACAGAAGAAAGCCCTTGAACTTATTCATTTCTGTAAAATTCCACTTCGATACATCTCTTTTGCATTACTTAAGTCCAAGATAGATTTAGAGTTGAGAAGACAAATGAGCTCTATGACCTTCAATCTCTTAATTTATAAAGTGAAGAATTCTGATGAGATAATTGTTATGGATCTTTCCAACCAGAAAGTTCTACAGCTGCAGAAAACTGAGGAGAAGAAGAATTAAAATGGATGGAACAGGCATTCTACTAGACTCATAATACCTCATTTAATGCAGATAAAAGTCTGAGGAGCTGACTCCATTTGACAATGTAGGAAGGTGAAGTTTAGAGATATTTCATACTTTGTCCAGGATCACAGAACTGTTCCTCATAAGTAAGGGTCAGTGTAGGATTTCAAATATTAATCCATGTACATCATTGACTCTCAATCAGGTCGAGCAATGGATTTACCATACTCTCTCCAGTAAATGTTTAGCAATGTCTGAAGATATTTTTGGTTGTCACACCAGGAGGTAGCTATTGGCATCTAATGAGTAGAGGTCCAGGATGTTGCTAAATATCCTCTAATGCCCAAGGTAGCCCCTACAATAAGGAATGACCTGGTAGAAAATGTTAGTATTGCTGAGTCTGA
Organism: Marmota marmota marmota; assembly: GCF_001458135.2. NCBI lineage: Eukaryota > Metazoa > Chordata > Mammalia > Rodentia > Sciuridae > Marmota > Marmota marmota. The sequence goes on along the minus strand of NW_026000101.1, from coordinate 7,948,216 downwards.
GAAACCCTAATCTGGATAACAGAACCAAGAAATATGCAGATAATCTAACTTGTCCAATTCAGAAAATATGAATTAGTTGTTGCTACACACAGTTTCCTATATCCCCCAACTGAAAATGGCTTTTGCCCAAGTCTGGGAATTTTGCACTGTGTTCCCCAACATGCCCAAATTACGTAACAGAGGGCAGGATTTTCAAAGGTTGCCCTCCCAGATCTTTGGAAAAAACTCTTGGCCCTAGAAGACCCATATGCTTTTTTTGTGGTTTCAGGTATCGAATGACTCATCACTTATAAGCCCCCTGAATGTGGGAGTCCCACCTTGAAAAGCATGGCTTTGTGTGTTAGGGAATATAGCTAAGTCATTTGGTAAAAGTAGCCATCTCTAGAAGGTCTTTGACAGAAAAAAATATAGTTCTGAATGTGAAAGTGTTACAAGAGAGAGAAAAGTGAGTGGAGGGGCTGAGGTTGTAGCTCAGCAGTAGAGCGCTCGCCTAGCACGTGCAAGGCGCTGAGTTCAATCCACAGCACCACATAAAAATTAAAAAAATAAAATAAAATAAAAATAAAGGTATTGTGTCCAACTACAGCCAAAAAAAATTTTTTTTTAATGAGTGGAATGTGACAAACCTCAAAATCATCTTTGATGGCCATCTCATTCTAGAGATATGGAAGCCAAGGCCTGGAAAAGTTACATGACTTGCCAGAAATACACAGAAATTAATGGTCAGGTCCAAAGATTATGCAAACACTCAGTACTAATTAAAAATAATCCCTTAGGAAAATCATTGAATCCTACCAGACCAGAATCAGCCTGATGGTATAACAGTTCAGCCTTCTCTTCCCAGCTTTAAGGCAGGACCTTGTCTGTCACATATCCCACAGTTAACATTCACACACCCCCTTCCTTGATACAGAGCCTTCTTTTCAGGCTTTAGATAAACAGCAAAGTGCTCAGAGAAGACAGGATTTAACTCTTCTCCAGGTAACAGACCATCTAAGCTAGACAGGGTGAGTCCTGTGACCATTATAGGTGAGTCCATAAAATAGCCATGGCCAGTGAAACCTAAAATAGTGAAAGCCTCTACTGAAAAGGAGGCTCCCTTTTGCTGTCCTACTGAACTTGCCACTTGAATGATATGAGAAAGCAGTTTTGAAAGGTCACAATGCCCAAGGCTATCAAGGGCCACCATCTTCTTAGCCCAAAGCTAAAAACTCAACAAACTGTGCATGCAGATTCAAAAGATAGAAAAACCTGGGTCTATGATAACATGGAGTTACTTAACCAGACTTGGAATTAACTGCCTGCCTCCTGCTTTCTTGATAAATGACAAAACAAATACAAAAAAAATGGTGGAATGAGATGAATTTCATTACCCTAAGTATATGTATGAAGACAAGAATGGTGTGAATATATTTTGTATACAACCAGAGAAATAAATAAACAAATTCCTTTGGATGAATAAAAAAAATACTTATAAGATTCAAAACAGTGCTAATTGAGGTTTTTATTGCTTGCATCCCAGAGAATGTAGTACAGCCTGGCTGCCAGAAAGAATATCTTCTTGTACCATTTAATCTTTATAGTTCAGCTGGGTGTGGCAGCACATGCTTATAATCCCAGCTATTCGGAGGGCTTAAAAAAGAGGATTGAAAGTTTGAAGTCAGCCTCAGCAACTTAGCAAAGAGACTATCTTTTAAAAAAAATAATAAAAAATAAAAAGGGCTGGGGATGTAGCTTAATGGCATAGTGCTCATCTAACAGATACCATAAACAAATAGATTAAAAAGTAAATAAATAAGCAATTATTTCAGAAGCTACTCCACTTCACCATGTAACTGCTAATCATTCTCCACTTGTTGGAAGTGTGTGCGTGGGCTCTCTCTTGTCCAGCGAGGAGGTCCACAGAACAGGGAGAGGAGAGTGTGGCTGCGGAGTCGCCAATCAAGACCTCCCCAGACCAAGCAGGAAGCAGGTCTGATTTTATTGCGCAGTTACCATGTATATAAATTCAGGCAGTAGCTAAGCAGATTACAGGCAGCCACCAATACAAAATTTCTGGCCAACTGTCCTTGCAGCAGCAATGGAGGAGCCAGCCATGCAGCAAGCACAGGGACTGCAACATGCAGCCTCTCGCCCAGGGCTGTGCCTTCAAGGTAAGTGGTTTGCTGCGCATTCGCCTAGCATGGGGGAGTGGTTTGCCACTCAGACGCCCTTAAGGAAAGTCATGTATGTCTTACTCCATGCGCTGGGGATAGAGGAAATCAAATTCAGAATGTAAATTGGGCTGGATAACCTATAAGGCTGTACAAACCACAAGCTTCTCTAACACCAAGGCAGTGTAGGGTAGTTATTTTGAGTATCAGGTTTGGAGTCAGACTATCAGCTTCAAGCAGCTACTCCCACGCTTGCTGGCTGGGATACTTCAACTTCCATTTCCTCATTGATACAATTGGGATGAGTTGTACAAGAAATGAGTGAAGTGTGAATCACTTAGGAGAGTGCCTGTACAACATAAAGGTTACTATATATTTGTAATTACTGTGCGGCCATTATGTGCCCTTTTGAGGTAACTAGTTACCTATTTAAAATGGGAACTACCAGAGAGGAGTGGTCTATCAGTCAGAAATTTAATGGCAAACAAAATGACTTGACCTACTGTAAGTGGAAAAGAGATTAATTAAAGTCTATTTAGAAACCCATAGAAGGCCTGAGAGGACGAAATACTATGCCTTTAGGAAGAACCCCCAGTCACACCACGGAGCTGCCACAGGGTGACATCACTATTCCATGGCTGGGCAAAGATACCAGCTAACCTCACGGTGGGGTGGGGGTCATCTCTAACACCTCTGCCTCTGATACCACTAGGAAAAATGCCCCTCCAACCACCTTTACCAGATGGATTTTAGGACACCCTTTCTTGGTGCCGCTAACCTTAAAAAAATTCTAGTGTCTGATTTAATGGTCTCTTGATAATAGAGTCCTGTGTCTGGGTCCCAGCTGCAAGGGAAGATGGAGAGACAAGTTTCAGGTCTTTCTCTTTGGTTGCATGGGACTAAAAGAGAATTCTCCAAACTGGGTTAAGTGTGTATATTAAGGATGTCTAGACTTTTAAAGAATTAAATTAATTTAATCATCATCTTGATGTCAGGAAAGAGCGAAAAGGAAGGAAGTACAATTTGAGAGCCCCACTGTTTGCCTAGTTACTCAAGCAAGAACCCTCAATGCTACCTGGTCTTCTCTTGCCTGCCAATTCTACTCTTCAAGCTTCTCTGCCGTCTGATTCCCTCCATCCCCTCTGCCCTGGTTTAGGCCCTTGCCCTGGTTTAGGCCCTTATCATTTCTCACCTGGACTGCTGAAATGGTCACCTACCTTGTCTTCTCACTGAACTTTGAGTTCTGATATCATTCAAGGATGATGGCTGTGAAACACAAGTCTGATCATGTCACTTCCCTACTCAGGAGTTTGATAACAGAATAGTGTGCAAATCCCTCCATTACATGACCCTGTCACCTTTCCAGTTTCATCTCTACCACATTCTTTATTATACATCTGGTGTTGAGGGCAAACATCCCAATCAAGAGGAACTTACCAGAATCCATTATGATATTTTGGGCTTACCTGGCTTTTCTTTTATTCTTTTTCCTAGACTACCTGCTCTGTCTCTGGAGAAATCCTTTTCTCATTGATGACCAGACTGAGTGATATCTCCTCTGGGCATCTTTTACCAAATTCCTCCATGGAAGGTTTGTCATTTCTTCCTCTGTGCATCATTAGGCTTTTGATTCCCCAGTTGTTCCTTCTCCAGACCATGAGTATCTTAGGAGCATGAATCTGAAGGAGTTATAGCAAAGCAAATAGAAACTTGGATTTTATCTAACTTCCCTTCATAGACAATTCTGGTTTTTCACACTAACTCCTTTTATGCAAATACAAAATCCATGACCTTAACCTTTCAGGGAAACTAGTGTGTTGACTTCACTTTGTTAGCAGGTGGATATGCACCCATTACCTGCAAGCAACTTACCTAAGAAGCCCTGTAGAGTGTTTTGAGTTTAGAGAGAGCGTATCCCCAAAGGCAGGTGGAGTTAGAATGATTAGAATTAAAATTGTGCTTGCATAAATGCTACCTAATGCTCAGGACCTTCATTAGCTACACTCTACAAATACAGGATCATTGGGAGCAGTTATGTCTGCCTGATTTGTTCAAGGATACATCCCAAGTGCATATGTAGCAGCGTGGTACATAGAAGGCCCTCGGTCAATATTTATTGAATCAGTGAATGAACAAAGAGTTGGCATTCAAGATTGAAACTTCCTCTAACTTCATTGAACTCAACATAACTTTACATGCATTAAAATCCAGGAATAGAATTCCCAGGACTAGCGGGAACCAAAGAAGAAGGACGAGGATTTTAATAGTTCAGCTGAAGAAAGCCTGGTAGGGATATTTGAACAGATACTTGAATTATGTTTGGGAGCATGTGAACCATGAGCTTCAGGGAGAAGTGTCCAGTTCCCCTCCCACTCCTGCAGACGGCTGCTCTAGCAGCTAAATTATTAAGACACAAAATGTATCTTATTGCATCCAGAGCAGCCCTTCAAGGTTTGCCTCAATTTCTCGTTAGTTCAGGCATCAGTGGGTATTGATGCTCCTCCAGTTATGATGATCTCAAACTCCCCACTTAATTGTTCTGTGGCAGTTCAAAGACTTCCCTTCCATACCCCTCTGGGGGCTTACAACACTCCTAGAGTCACTCCTAGATCTACATCTTATTTCCGCATACCTGTTGTCTCCAAGTGGACCCAGGTACCCAATAAGACTTCTTCAAAAACTACCCCCCTCATGGGCTCAAATAAATAAGTCCACTAAACCAAAGATTTGTAAATATTTCAGACTTCACTGAATATTGAGAAATTTGGGGGAGAGAAGGTTGAAGTTGTTTGCCTCCGTTAAGAAGGAACAAACAAACTTGATGTTAAACATGTGGCCTTGTCTATTTAAATGGATTTTTGCCCAATCCTCCCCAGGGGATTCTTCACTGCCCTTCACCCTACAGGGTCCTTTGTTCCATATTCAGGGCTTCTCTCCCTTCCCTCTGCCCCTCTCTCTCTTCCTCTTCTTCTTATCTGGACAGAGTATTTTGCCCGGCATATTTTACTGCCTTGATTAATGCTCTGTGGGCTCACATTCCACCCAGACAGAATCTCAAGGCATTTCTATGAAAGGAACAAACTAGTGGTACCAGCTGCATGATCAACTTTTCCATTTATTCGTGTATGGGGACAGGCAAATACAATATCAGTTATACTGTAGGGGATCCCTGAGGAGGTGTCCAGAGCAAAGCTTTGCAAAGAAGGTAACATCTGAAGAGGAAACAGGAGTTAGCAGGGCAAGAAAGGAGATGGTGCAACCATGGCTCTTGATCAATTTAGCATCTGATAGAGCAAAACATGCATATGGAAAGGTGAAACCCGAGAGCAAGCAGGGGCCAGCCCGAGAAAAATGTAATGCATCAGCTACAGAGTTTTAATTGCATTCAGAAAGCATTGCGGAGCCAACAAAAGATTTTGAAAGTATTGCAAATAGAATTGCACTTATTTTTTTTTCCCCTTTCTAAAAATATGCCTGCAAAGACTCCCTTAGAAATGGATATATTGGAAGAGGGAGGACAGCCTGGAAGCAGAGTGCCCAGGGACCTGGAAAAGGAATCACAAGTCCAGAGTGCTGGCCTTGGAAATGGAGAGGAGGGCACTGACCAGGGAGCTGTGCAGGAGATAAACAGGGCACAACCAGCTGAGTGATTTGTGCAAGGGGTGGGGGTGACATTGAGATGAGAGGAGACAGGGATTGTGGTGAGGATTCCAGGTTAAAGACTGCAGAAGTTTCCAGCTGGGCAGCTGGTGGCTGGTGTGGCCCTCTGCTGGGAGGTGGAACATAGGAAGAACCACAGACAGGCAGGTCTGGTAAAACCGGTAGGTGGGTTCCCACTAATCCTCCTGTGTTGCCCATCGTTGACTCGATGGACTCCCCATCCTGCAGGGCATGTGCTCCTCCCACATCCTTGTCAGCTGCAGGAGGGACTCCCCCATCCTCCGCCCCACTCTGTGCCAGCTGCAGCTGGGCGTCTGTTGAGCACTTCCTCTCCTGGCTGATGGCTGGTGGTTTGTGGCCTCCCCACAGAGATGGGAGACTGGAACAACTGGGGCTCCAGCCAGACACAGAGGCAGCTGAGCAGAGAAAAAAGGACACAGAAGGTACTGAGAGGAACTCTGAGGCATTTAATGGCTGTGTGACCCCAGACAGTTCCATCATTCTGTCTCGGATTCTCTACCTACAACTTAGTGACAGGGGAGAATACTTCAGACATGTGTTTTGAGGATTTCCCATAATGCCCACGGAAATGACTCTCAGCATGTAAAATCCTGTGAGAGGAGTGAAGGGAACAAATATTTGTGGTTGAATGAACTGAGATTCTCCACCTGCCCTCAGCTTCTCTCAGGGAAGTTGCAGGGGTCACAGACATGGTATTTAGGGATGTTACAGTCCATTTGAATTGACTCAGGGTCCCTTTGTAGTGAAAATAGGCCCCAAAATGGAATGTAGTAATCACAATAAATGTCAAGGTTAATATTTCATAACATGTTTAGGGTCAAAGAAATTTTAATCGGAGTAATTTCATGTCATACTGGGCTATGCAGTCTTCATAAGAAGGTGGCTCTTGTACAGATATTTGCCTTAAGACTAATTGGGAAGAAAAAGGGTTTGGTCACTACTGACAGAAGCCAAGCTGAAGCCTAGCTTTGACCCCCCCACACACACACACACACACACTCCCACCCCACCCCCTTTCCCATGGTGAGAAACTCTGCTCTCCCTTTATGGACAAAGAGGCTCAGAGGACAGTTCCCCACAAGATGAGCAACATCTGATTCAGCCAGTCTGTGAGAGAGCAAGGATGCAATGTCATGTCCATCTGGATAAGAAGCCCAGGTCCTTCCTGCCACACCAGCAGGAAGTCCAGTCCAGGACTCTTGATTCCTTCTCAGACTGGGATAACCACCTGTTCTGTTTTCCCCTAAACAACACACCACACCCAATTTCCATTCCAACAACTGAGCAGGGCCTTCCCTTAGAAAAGGTGACAATCCTGACACCTTTCCTGACCCTGCCTAGTGCTACCTTAGGAGAGGAGAGATCTTGAGCTGCCCACACCAGAAAAACTCCCAGTGTGGAGGCAAGATAGTTCTACAGGCATGTGACAGTGACCTCCCCTAGATGCACCAAGGGTCCTAGGACCCTCCAAAAGACCCAACAGTTCTCCCCTACTCCATCCTGGCAAGTGGATTCCTGGGAAGAGAGCATGTTCCCAGGAATTCCTGGAATATCACACCTAAAAATCCCTGTGGGAGTGGTGTATGTCAGAAGCATTGAGGAGGAGGGGGAATAAATGATCCCTCATGCCCTGATTATCTCCACTCCACCAGGAGCCTTGGGTCCCTTTGCCCCTGCCTGGCTGCCTGGCTGCCTGCTGTCCTGGGGCTAGCTGAGGCTCAGCACTGGAGATGGTGATGCGGCTGGAGGAAGGCTGGATGGTGACCGCTAGTAACCCAGCTGCACATGACGGTGGCCAGCTGCCAGCTGGCTCCCTCCTGAAGCCTCCCAGCTGGCAACAGCTCTGAAGTCAGACAAGCCATGGCTCCTGGGCTGTCCCAAGGGCATGGTAAACTCAGGACCTACACACAAAGCTGGCTTCTAACACCCACCCAGATGACAAGCTAGGTCCAGGCAGGACTTCCTAAAGGCCTCTGGGTCTCAGGCCAGCTGGTGCATCTAGACTAGCAAAAAAATAGAGCATGCAAAGCTTATTCACCACCCCTCCCCAGCTAAAGTACAGGGACAATAGTTCACAAAGCTGTTTCCCATTGATTATGTCATTTCGTCTGTCTCATAAGCCAAGAGAACCAGCTCTGCCCACTCGGACCCTGGGCACACTGCTTAGCCTTTCTGTGCCTCAGTTATTTTCTTTGTAAAATGGGAAGATTAAGAGCATCTATGTCTGGTACAGAATAGAGGACACAGAAAACTCCACAAAACTACAACTATCTTATATTTGATAAAGGGGCTAAAAGCATGCAATGGAGGAAGGATAGCATCTTCAACAAATGGTGCTGGGAAAACTGGAAATCCATATGCAACAAAATGAAACTGAA
>NW_026000101.1:7930358-7939639 GCF_001458135.2 Marmota marmota marmota | reverse complement strand
GAGGGTGGAGGATGGGAAAGGCAGCGGAGCACAACAGACACTAGTATGGCAATATGTAAATCAATGGATGTGTAACTGATGTGATTCTGCAATCTGTGTATGGGGTGAAGGTGGGAGTTCATAACCCACTTGAATCAAAGTGTGGAATATGATATGTCAAGAAATTTGTAATGTTTTGAACAACCCACAATAAAAAATTAAAAAAAAATTAAAAAAAAATAAAATAAAATTTTTTTATTAAATTCTTTATTTATTCTAATTTGTCATACATGATGGAAGAATGCAATTCATCTCATATTATACATATAGATGTAACTCAGAGGTAGAGTGTGCTTGTATTCAGTCCTCAGTACAACAAAGAAAAAAATTAATAAAGTGGTATATTTGTATTATTTAAAAAAAAAAAAGAGCATCTATGTCACTTTCTAGCTGTGTGTCCTTGGACAAAGTATTTTAATTTAATGGTCCTTCAATTTTCTCACTCATCAAATGAGGTTAAAATTAGAACCAACCTCATGAAATAGGTAGGGAAATTAAATATGTTAATTTACTTAGAAGCACTTAGAACAATGGCTGGCTACACAGAGAGTGTTCAGTAAATGCTAGCAACTATTACTGCTTCTGTTGTTTTTATTAATTATAGGATTATTGGGAGGATTAAAAAAATAGTAGCAACTGGCATTTATTACATATTGACCATGTTTCTGGCACTGGGCTCAGTCTTTTATAAGAATTACCTCATGGATAATGTTGAGTACATGCTGAGTGAGGAACTAACACATGGATGGCTGCTATCATTATGATTCCCTGTCTCCCCCATTCTTCAGAAGAGAAAACAGCTCAGAGGTTTAATGGGTGCCCAAGGACTTATACTTGATTCCAGATAGATCTCCATAATCCTACAATGCTTACCTTCTTCTCATCTCTCCTCCTGTCTCTCAGCATTTGCTACATAGCTAAAACTGGCTTCCCTTCAAGGAATTTTCCAGGGACACATCTGCTTTTCAGTTGTAATATGCCTGGGCTGCTCTGCACATGACTGTTTTCAGCCCCTACCCTGGGCCAAGCTTGCCTCCTAATGGATTTCACCTTCAGGAGATAGAAACCAGGCTCCAGCAGGCACAGATAGGAGCAAGGGAATGAGATGGGATTACAGGGAGGAGACTTGACTTCAACTCTATCTCCACCTTCTACAGGAAAGAGATGGGGTCAGAGATGCTTAGGGGCTCACAGCTGACCTCAACTCCATCTCTGCTCTTCTATTTGAGTGTTCCTCTGCTGAGATCCTGTGATGAAGTCCTTGCAGAAAAGAGCTCCAGATCCTCCCTAAATTGAATAAACCCAGTCTACAACTAACAGCAGCCAGCTGAGGGGTAGAGGTGTTTGCCTGCGCATTGCATATCAAAGGCAGCGTGTCCCTGAAGAGGTGACTTCTGAGCTGCAGGCAAGTCACTTCCCCTCTCTGAGCCACAGTTTCCTCCTCTGAAATAGCAAGACTCATCTAGAAGGGTTGTTCCAAGACTGAATGAAAGAATATTGTCAGCGCATAAAGATCTGGCGAGAGGAGTTAGCCAGCTCACAGTTAAAATTCGACAGCCTGGAGCACGGAGGCAGCTCACAGTAAAGTGAGCATGCATGCACATGAAGGATGGAGAATTGGAGATGTGGGACGTAGATTTTCACCGAGGAATGAAAGCACGTGCCTAACCTGGTAGCTCTGATCCAGAGAAGGACATTTGTCCAGAAAGCTTACAAAACCCTACTTGCCATAGAAGATGGAGAAGCTATGTGACAGAAAGCCCAAAAAAGTAGCCATGGGGAGGCCTCAGTGGGGAGCTGTCTTTACATTTGATGCCCAGGTAGTCATGGCATAAGCTGGACCTTGTCAAGAAACAGGCACACACTGAGAAGGACTCAGGAGGAGTAGTGTGCTGGAGTTGCCATGTTCCTACTCATGAGAAACAATAGGTAAATGAACAGAACTATTGCAAACTGTTAAACGTTGACATTATTAAAAATAAATTAAGTAAATCATATTAAAATCAATGACAAGCACTCAGAAATCACCACTTCTTATTTTACTATATATGACTACCATCTATGCTTATGAAGTTGTTCATCTCTATTTTATGTGTGTGGTGGCAATACTGTATCATGATGTGCTACTGCACATCTCTTCTCAAGACCATGTTCAGTGGTGTCACATTTTAACTCATTTCCACCACAGAAATGGGAAACCTTACAAAATCTCCTCCCTGCCCTGAAGAGCCCGTTGTTAAACATTTACCAGCACACCACTGACAACCTCTCCACTGTTCTAATGCCTCCAAAGGAGTGGGATTTTATGAGATTTTGAGCCAGGCTGTGTTTAAGGCTGAGGCTATACTTCCTCTGTTGATTAAAATCTCTTACCACAACTTTGTACTAAGAGGGCTTATAGAGCATTGCGTGAGGACTAATAATCCCAGGAGTGGTGAAAGGGCACAAGTGTGCAAAGCTTCATGATACATGCAGCTAGAGGGAAGTTGCCACAGTCTGGCTGGGCACAAATCACGAGCCACTGAAGCAGGAACAAACTTTATTTCTGACCTCCACCAGCACACTCCACACACGCTCCCGGGGAAAAAATGCCGAACCACACCACGCGGCGTCTCCTGGGATACACTCCTCCAACAGGAAATCCCTCCTCCAGAATTCCCTCCTACTGCACTTCCCCAACCAATGGGAACTCTCCTGGAGTCCCGCTAGAGCTCCAAAGTAGTAGGCCTAGGCAGACAGCAGGGGTCTAATCTCCAAATGAATGCAGATCTTAACATAATCATTATCATCTCAATGGCTTGCTGGGGTCACCTTTCAACCAAAAATGCCATGCGTCATTCCTACTTGGCTATGGCTCTTAGCAGGAAGTTATACAGGAAGAGACTAAAACAGAAATGCAAACCCAGAGTCTTTTCTTGTCCTCTTCAGTCTTCACAATGTTCCTGCAAGAATTCAGCTCAATTAAGAGTTGGCCTGATGGACCACAATGGATCTTAGTCCCCAGGAGTTTGGAGAGCACCTATTACTCAAGGCCCATTCAAGGCCTAGACTTGGGGGGCATGATTTGATACAAGACACAACATAACTCCATCTAACAGAATGTTAATTCTCAGCTGTCATCTGACTCTGCCTTGGTTAATAAGTTCCCATCATGATGATTATGACTTCTTGATGCCTGGCCTGCCTGCTTACCACCAGTAGAAGTAAGATGGACCTGCGAGAACAAATTAAATAAATCTGCATTATCATCCTGGAGAGGAAATGACTTGATTTTCAGTAGTAACAAGGATATTACCAACTTTCAGCTGCATCTCATTATTCTTCTTTGCCTTTCTCAGCCACCTAACAATGAGGAATGAAAGCATTCCAACCTGGTAGCTCTGATCTAGAGAAAGATATTTTTTTCCAGAAACCTTACAAAACCCTACTGGTCTCCTCTCCTTAAAACCAATCAGCTCCCAAGACCCCTATTCACCAGACACCTGAATGATTTAGAAATAATAATGCAGGGCTGGGACTGTGGCTCAGTGGTATCGCACTTGCTTGCATGTGTGAGGCACTGGGTTTGATTCTCAGCACCACATATAAATAAATAAAATAAAGATCTATCAACAACTAAGGGAAACATATTTTAAAAAAAGAAATAATAATGCAGACTCTGGAGTTAGAGAGATTTGGGGTTAAATTCCTGCTCTGCCACTTGACCTTGCATAGGGTCAAGTGTATCAGTTCAGTTGGGACAGGAAAGTCAACAATGTGGGGAGAAAAAGATCTTCAGCAACTTAAAATAAGAAATATTTAGTTCTCATCACAATACACATCCAACAGTTTAGTGGAAAGCAGTGCTCTGTGTAGTCACTCAATACCCCAGGCTGGAGGAGGTTCCGGCTTATAATGTCATTAACGTGTAATCCTCAGGGATACAGAGACAAGGGGAAGAGTGGAAGGGTCAGGTTTAGATTGTTAGCCATTCATCCCATAAGTAGCTCAATGGCATTCCTGTTTGTGTTCTGTTATTCAGAACTAGTCATATAGCCCTGCCTACGGTTTAGGAATCATAGCTTTCCATAATATCAGGAAGTAAGAGAGAACTGGATATGGGTAAATACATCTACTACATCCAGGCTCAGAGGATGGGATACTACTGTGTAGGTACTGTGTTTTTCTAGGTTCTTGCAGGTCCAACAGACTATGGATCCATTAAATAGTCTGGATTTTAATGTAGAGAAAGCCCTACAGTTTGTGTAACCACTCATCAAGAGGCTCTATTCTACTCTCTCACCCTCAATGCTGTCCACAATGAATTGGGTCAGTTCACCAGCCTGGATTTATGCCCAGGGCCCTTCATTCTGGTTATTTTTGCCCTATTGTCTTGCCTGATTTTCTGCCATCCGTCTCCAAGCTTGATCCCTAAGAAGGGATTACTCTGAAAAGAAGGACCAGAGATTTTGTTTCTTGTCAGCCCTTACCAGTTCTCCTTAAGACCAGTTAATTAACGTTTTTAGCAGCTAAGTCATCTTAGATCCTCAAGCTTCTTAGGCGCCAAAGGATAAAAAATTTCATAGCCATGATAAATTTACTGGCGAAGATAAAATAAATTTAAGCTGACTATGTAGAGAAATACTATGTACAAAGATGCTTATTGGAGCATTGCTTCTAATAGCAAAACATTGGGAATAACCGAAATGTCCAGCAAAGGAGAATGTTTATAAATATGAATCATCTGTCTGATGGATGTGTTCGTTCCGCCTGTCAAGTTCATCAGGGTTAAAGAAAGAGAGAGAGAGAGAGAGAGAGAGAGAGAGAGAGAGAGAGAGAATGCACACAACAGAGCCAGATTACTTATTGTGAAGTTCACTGAGAGCTCTCCTGGCCCTGTAGGTCACAATGTAACCTTCTCTTATTTTGCTTGCTCTGCAATTAGTCTTTCCCAAGTGGATTTTATTGCCTCTTTTGGGCCCACCCTTACAGGGAGCATCTTTCTTGGGCAGCAGGAGCCCAGCTCATTCATAACTGGGTAGTTTTTGCTAGTGTATTGGTCCCTAGTCTAATCTTTTGTTATTAGAAAAGCAACAAGCTCTCCTCCCAATTAGAGGTTGTTTTGGTCTCTAATGAATCCCTCTTCAGTCAGTCAAAGTCAATGGAATATAATGCAGGCTTTAAAAAATTGTATTTGCCAGAAGTTTTTTTAAGACATAGATACAGATGAAATATTGCTATGTTCTAAGAAATTATAAAATTGAATCTATGGTATGACACATGCTATAAATAAATGAACCTTTAAGACATTATGCTAATTGAAATAAGCCTATCAAAAGGGGTAAATATTGGGTTGGGAATTGTAGCTCAAGGTAGAGTGCTTGCCTCTCACACTTGTGAGGCACTGAGTTCAATCCTCAGCACCACATAAAAATAAATAAATAAAAATAAAGGTAAAAGAAAGGGCAAATATTGTATGATTCCACTTATATGATTTCATTTATATGAGGTATCTATGGTAGTCAAGTTCACAGACAGAGAGGAGAATGGTGGTTGCTCGGCGCTGGGGTAGTTATTGTTTTGTGAACCTAGAACTTCAGGTTTTTAAGATGAATCAAGTTCTAGAGATGGATGGCGGTGATAGTTGCACAACATGAACGTACTCAACACTATTGAACTGTACACTTAAAATGGTTAAAAATGATAAATTTTGTCATGCATATTTTACCATTGTTTTAAAAACTAAATCTATGATGTCACTTCAGATGTGTAATTGTGCATGTGTGTGTGAGTGTGCATGTATGTGTGCATGTTTCGAGGGGGGAGGGGTACTCTGCCTTCAGCAAGGGGGGGAAATATACTACAATTTCTTCCCAAATATTCTTCCATTATCAGGTAAATTCCATTAGCAAACTATGGCTCTTCAGCCTATTCCTGCTTCCCATCTCTTTCATAAAAATAAAATTTGCTTTACTGGAATGTAGCCATGCCTGTTCATTTGTGCATTACCTGTGTTTGCTTTGTGCAACATTGACAGGTAGAGTGGTTGTTATGGTTCGTTCAAAGCCTGATATATTGACTATATGACCCTTTACAGGAAAGGCTTGCTGAGCCCTGCTTTAGTGCATTTAGAACATACACAAAGACCAGAAGAATGGGCAAAACTTTACTGTTGGTTCCAAATCCCATATTTCAAACCAAACAGACTCCGTAGTCTTGGAGATTCCAGAGTTGGCATCAGATTCTCTATTCAATTGTTCTCCAACTTTTCAACAGGCTCAAAGTCTCATTCTAGATGTGCAAGACACTCAACAGGGACTCTGCAGGTGAGGAAGACAAAATGAAAAAAGTGTTCACATTGTGGGTCTCTTTCTGGATTAGCATTGCCCAAGACCATCCTCTATTACCTGAAACTTGGAATGTACTAGACAAAGGAGAAATGGAACAACATGTCACATTTGCAAACATATTTTTTTTTAATCTGGAAGGCAATATACCAATAAAATCATGGTGATATCTTTAAATCATGGTACCATGAGTAGTTTTTATATTCTTCTGAACAAATTTTTATGTTTTATGATGTTATAGATGGCCTCATTTTTATAACAAAATTATTTTAGTAGTTTTATAATACTAGTGTTTTAAAAAGATGGTGGATTGAAACTGAGGAAGAATCACATGAAGACATTTTAGAGGGGTCAGAAGTCTGGGTAACCCTTCACCCATCTAAGTTTGTTTTCTTGTCTGAAATGCTTCTCAGAAAGAGCTGAAATCTGGCAAGCCCAACATCTGAGCCACATGAGCCATAAATTTCATTTGTCCTGACACTCTCTGCTCCCCTGGGAATGCCTGTGCCCTCTAAAAACAGCCTCTAAGCTGCCGCATACTTTTTCTCTCCATTTGATGACAGGTTCTCTTTTCAAAGGACACTGGCATTAATTCCGCAGAGCAGGAAAAGTCAGACCTGGATTAGGATCTGCTGCTGAGCTGAGCGGGGATGAATTGTGGAATCTCTCATCTATAAAAGGGAGCTAATCCTACCTTTGGGAGAAGAGGAAATTTTCTGCTGTTCTGCCCACTTCCCTTCCTCCTTTTTCCAAGAAAGACTAAATGCTAATCTGAATTGCACACAGTGACTGGAGTCTTCTTGTTCATGATGGGGACTCTGGTTTCCAAGCTCATGAAGACTGATGATTCCATTTGCCCCTCATTTGCTGGGGCAAGAGGATCCTTCCCCCATACAGAAAGAAGCAAAGCCACCTTGCACTCATTCCTTTGATTTCCTGCCAAGTAGCTGATCAGAGCGTAGTGACATTCTAAGGTTTGAATTTAAGGAGAGGGGGGAAAAAAGGACTTTCAAGTCTTTATCTTACCTGTGTCACAGGGATATGTACTAGGTTTTTGGCAAAAGCCTAGATATTTTCTTCATATTACAAAACCAAGCCATGCTTCCTACAAAATTAAGACAGAGTCACTACTCTTATAATACTTACCTCACAGAAGTCTAGAGAAGACTCACTGAAACTAAATGAAACAAAGGAGCTAATAGACAGGCAGGTGCACTATAGCATCTTAAATCATGGAACTTTTTATTTTCTTCTCTTCTTGTTCTTCTTCATTTTGATCTCAGGGTTCCTTCCTCTAATCACAATAGCATTTATCATACTTAACTGTAAAACACGTATTTACTAAACTATGTATGCCTAGGAGGACCAAGTTCTTAATCACCATATAATTCCCAGAGCCAAACACAATGCCTGGTAGTTACTCATTTAATATTTGATGAATTGAAAGAATGAATATATGATAAAATAGTGACTTTACGCTTATTGATTCTCTAAACCTGTTCCTCTCCTAGTATTTCCTAGCCCAAATAGTAGCAACTTAATCTTTCCAGTTGCTTACGCCACAAAATATGTTCAGACTCTCTTTCTCTAACAATTCATATCTCATCCATTAGCCAAATTCAGTTGGTTCAGTTTACTGCTATCATAAAGGCCAAAGCCATCATCTTCCATGAGCCTATTTTTAATATAAGAGTGATCTTTTATAAAGATTGGTCAGTCCAGTTACTTTTCAGCTCTGGCTTTTCATTTTGCACACAAGACAAAACAAATTTCTTACCATAACCCCCAAGACTCCTTTTATCTCCCCCTCCCTCACTACTCTGACTTCACCTCCTACTTCTCAGGAACAGGCCTACTCTGCTCCAGCCATGTCTGCCTCCTGATTGTGGCTAAAACACACCAGACATTCTCACCTCAGCCCTCTGCAATGTACAGGTCCTCAGCCTAGAATGCTCTCCCCTACATATCAGCCTGTTTCATCTCTTTCAGGCCTCTATACTCAGACCCTCTACAAGTTGTTCTTGTAGGCAAATCCCACCTCCTGGTAGCAGAGTCAGCCCCAACCCCACCTATCAAAATGTTCTCCAAAGGTCTGCAGGCTGGGAGTGTAACTCAGTGGTAGAGCACTTGCCTAGCACGTGTGAAGCCCTAGGTTCAATCCCCAGCATCACAAAAGGTCTGGATATTTTCAACTCATAAATGGTCACTTGGTCCTTTTGGGGATGCATAGGTAGAATATTTATCAAATGTGATTAAAATGGCATGGTAGGATGTTGAGAGCCACAGCCGAAGGGGCCCCAGCAAACTTCCAGCTGCCAGCAAACTTCCAGCTGCCGGCTGATGATTGGCTCACAGCGGCCCCAGCAACATCTAGCTGATTGGCTCCTCGGCCCCAGCAACATCTAGCTGATTGGCTCCTCTGCGGTGATGCTCATTGGGCTGTTTCCCTGCCCTTTCAGACCATGGAGCTGCTCATTGGGGGACTTTTTTGGCTCCGCCCACGTGACCCAGCCAATCGGCCTCAAGAGCAGGAGGATTGTGGGAGGTGGAGAGAAGCTTGTGTGGGAGAGAGAGGCTTGTGGGAAGCCGGTGGTGGCAGTTGAGGCTCTGAGGGTTTTTCCTGAGAGGCTGTTTTGTTTGGCGTGTGTGGTTCTAAAAATAAAGTTAGTTTCTTTTGACAAGTGGCTCCTGATTGTGCCCAGCCAGACTGCGGCATTTGGTGGCTCGCACGGGGAGCGACTGAGGGTAAGTGAACTGCTCGCCCGAGAGGATGGGTAGCCATTTTAAGATTCTTCTTTTGTTATTTTGTTTTGTTATTTTGTTTCACTTTTGTTTTAAGTTGCCTGTCCCTGGAGATGTGTAAGATGGAAGAAAAACCGCTCACATCTGAGGAACAGATAGGGAGAAAGGACGGAT